>NC_041384.1:655179317-655277865 GCF_002162155.2 Triticum dicoccoides | reverse complement strand
ATCCCATCGATCGGCTTCAGTTAGCAGCAGTAGTGAAGGAATCGCTTGATCGGGTTCAGTTAACAGCCATCGATCGATCGCTCGGGTTCAGTAACGCGTAGCCTGCAGTGCAATCACTCGGGTTCAGTTAGAACCCAACGCCTCGCTCGGGTTCAGTTAGAGCCAACGCCTCGCACACATGCGCATACGTGTGCGAGAGAAACGCGCATCGCTCGGCCCCCGACCTCCCACCGTAACCGGGAACTCCCCAAAAATTTTCTCCCCCTCGCTTCTACCATGGTTTTTTCCGTCATGGACGACCGAAAGAATGTCATGTAGCTGCGTCTCCGGCCCGCCCAGGACGAAAAGCCCATTATCTGTCATGATTTTTTGTCATAGAAGTAGGAGCCCACCACATCTATGATGATACCGGGTTTTCTCACAATTATCGTCATAGAAGTGTCATATGTATGACAGAAAAAAAATTTGTTTGGCCCAAAATGTCACAGATGTGTCTTTTTTTGTAGTGTAAGGTATAAAATGACGCCGTAATTTTGTTAATATTTTTTATATTGATGTACTGTTGTGAATAATGTGCATGCCGCTGTAAATATTATTATTTTTAAATAAATGATTGTTATCGTATGATATGAAAAAATTATATAAAGCCGGAAGAAAATAAATGTTTTACTCATATGATATTAAAATGTTATTATCGTACTATTATGTTTAGTGGTTGTTTGGATATCGAGTAATTACCCTCGCTTTTGTCATAACCTGTTGTAAGGAAATTTTGTAGAAAACCAGTTTTTACTAATAGTCGTTTTTCCAAAAGCTCAGTTTTTGCATGTTACGAGAACCAGTTTAGGATATTTTTGGGGTAGTTAGAGAAAAGAAAATAGAGTTTTAGTTTGTGACGCTCGTAGACGAGTTTGAGAAAAAATAGATCTCTAAATACCCATTAACCAAACAACCCCGGAAAGTCTAAGCAAAAACAAACCGAATATTTGTAATGAAAATATGGTTATTATTTTAGTCGTCTGATATGTAAATGTTTTCATCGTACTAGTACTAAATGTTCAGTTACTAATTGTTTGAAATGTAAACATGTATGTTGGTTAGGTACTATGGAAAATTTAGTAGTGTACCATGGGAACGTCTTACATGATGGTCCTTTCGGGGAGGATGTGTCCTTGTGCGAGTCGACTACAGTTGTAGTGAGAGACATGGTCAACGTGGGTTACGCAATAGTCAGAAGGTGCATCCGAGCGTTGTTTGGCCCAGGGATGCAGGAAAAAAATGACAATGGAGGCCTTCATCATTGACGAAGGAAATGATGGGACAGTTGCCCGTTGGGGTTTGCAGCCTGTCACAGGTGATCGGTCGTGGGGGTCGTACATGAGGTTTGCAAGCAATCCCAATAACTCAATGTTTGGTCAGCCGATGGTGTATGTGGAGTTCATTTCAGTCACTGATGTTGCCGGATGCAGTAGCAGGGGTGGTGAGGTCGAGTTGGCCATCACATCAGCCCCTAGCGTCGGCCCATCGGAACCGACAGGCGTCCAGCATGTGTATGACACTGGATATTGGTCTGCGACCGTTGACATGAGCGAACACGTGGAGGGATTGCCGGAGGCGCTAGATGATGATGATCATTCTTCTGCGTCTTTGGAGTCAAGCGAAGAAGAAGATGTTCCTCCTCAAAGGGCGGTCGCAGCGGCACTGCAACCTGGGTTTTTACAGGATATGAGCATCACCAATGAATTTCACTCTGTTTCTGTCCTAGGAGTTGGGAGCCTGGAGGTTGGGCAAGTTTTCCCAGACAAGAAGTCTGCTTACTAGGAAATGAGTAGCTATGCAATCGCCATCCATCGCCAGCATAGAGTGAAGCAATCTGATAAAACAGAGTTGAAGGTCATATGCATCCACACCGCGGAAGGTTGCCGCAGAAGAGTTCTCGCTAGAATAAAGCCTGGGGTATCTCAGTCATGGCATATCACAACAATAGTGGAGCATAGCTGTGACATTGTTGAGGAAATCGTTAACTGGTAACTACTCGGTTGGCTAGCGAGTATGGGATTAATAGGCTAATCGGCAAGTTAAGAGGCCATTTAATCAATTAATCGGACGATTTATCAGTTTATCGGCTACTCGGTGACCCTATGAGTAGGGATTAATTGGCAAGTTAACTGGTTAATCGGATGAATTCTTGAACAGGGGCTGTGAGCAAAATGGGACTCTTTCAAATCATTGTGACAGCAAGATATGTGGCATAGACGATGGAAACGCTTATGGAGGGAAGTCTCAACATTAGTGTTAGGGCTCTGCAAAAATATGCAGAAGATCAAATTGGCTTCCCTGTCAGCTACAACAAGGCTAGGCATGCGAAGGAAAATATATTCAAGAACTTGAATGGTACCTATGAGGAGGCCTATTCTTATGCCCCCAGAATGCTTCATCAGATAGCAAGTGCTAATAGGGGGACTCAAGTTTGGCGGAGAGAACATCCAAACCCAATGAACCCAGGTGAGCTAATCCTGGACCGCTTATTCTGGGCATTCGCCCAGACTATACAAGCCTTCAGGCACTGTCGCCCGGTATTATCAGTTGATGGAACCTTTCTCACTAGAAAGTACAAGGGCACACTATTGGTGGCGATTGCAGCGGATGCAAATAATCAGCTTCTTCCTATTGCATATGCATTGGTCGAGAGTGAGAACAAAGATAGCTGGTTGTGGTTCCTGAGCTGCATGAAGATGGGTGTCGTGAAAGAGCGTGAAGGTGTTTGCATCATCTCTGATCGCAACATTGAATTATTAAGCGCTCTTGACATAATTAAGGTGTCGGAAGAAGAGTGGGGCTGGCCCGATCTAGATGGAAGGTGGTGCATGAGGCATTTGGCAGCAAACTTTTACTCCAAATTCAAAAACAAGGATTGGTTCAAGTTATTCAAGAGGATGTGCATGTAAAAAACTGAAGCCAAAATGTATGCGATTTGGGCAGGTATCAATGGTGAGATCGACCGCGCGGCCTTGCCGTAGAGAGAAGACCGGAGGGGTTGTAGGACGCCCATAAATTTGAGCCAGTGGATCCGCGAGAATTGCCCTCATTTGGACAAGTGGGCGCAGGCTCACGACACCGGGGCTTGGTATGGAATAATGACCAGCAACATGTCAGAGGTGTACAATGGTGTTCTTAAAGGGTGCGAGCACTGCCTATCACAACCCTAATTGAAGAAACTTGGAACCGGACCCTGTCATACTTTGCAGACAGGGTCACCGTCGCCAAAGCATAAGTTGAATTGAATAAGCCATGGTCCGAGAAGATGCAAATACATCTGGACGAGAAAGCAAAGAAGTCCCAAAGTCATGGATGCAGGAAAGTGGACGCACTTAGGAATAAGTGGGAGGTCAATGTGCGAGCCCAGTACGTTAAGGGTCACCATAGAGGATCAAAAAACCAAGCTGTCACCCTCGGCACAACGTCCTGTGAGTGCACTTGTAACAAGACCAAGCTTGAGGGCTACCCTTGCAGTCATGTGCTCCGGGCGGCTGCTGATCAAAGAATCAATGTTGAGCCATATCGCCGTACTTCAACATGTACAATTTGTACATCACTTGGAACGGTGAGTTATGGGCTTGGGGCATTGATATAAACTACAAAATGTTATGGCCAGATGGGCCGAAATGGGTTCCAAACACCGACTTGATGAGAACCGCAAAGGGACAATGTTAGTCTAGGCATCATCGCAATGACATGGACCATAGCCAGATGGGAGAACCAAGGCGATGCCGCGTTTGCAGGTGTCCTGGACATTCACGCAGAGAATGCCCGTATCGAGCCAACAACACCACATGATGTTGATATATCTGTACTCGCTATGTCTATTTATATTTGTACTCGTTATGTGTACTTATATTAAATTTAAATTGAATCTCTTCGTATTATTGTACTCGTGATGTTAACTTCAGATAATTAATGTAAATTGTATCTCTTTGTATTTTTTAAGTTAATTTTGACTTGCATTTGTATTTGTGTCTTCCTCATAATTTATATTTGTATGTTTGTGTGCAGGTTATGGCTGAAGTGCCAGTGCTTTTGCAGGGGCCCATGACGCCGGCCACCGTTGCCACCTATTTTTGAAACCAAATACTAAGCATGATTATCGGACTTTCAGACTTCGAACCATAAAGAAAACATGGCCAATACACAATTATTTCCTTGCTCACCTTGACGCTTATGGACTACAAGGTTTTGCTAGGCTCACATCATGCGACGACCAATTACGTTCGGACCCATCCCTTTTGACATCCCTTGTTGACCGGTGGAGACCTAAAACCCACACCTTTCACTTTTGTTTTGGGGAGCTTGCACCTACACTGAAAGATGTTTCTATGATCACCGCTCTACCAATTAGAGGTGAGCCGTTAGTCTCTCCACGAGTGTCTCCATCTTGGGCATTAGATATAGCACCCCGTCTTGGGATGGAAATGCTAGAATCACATTGTTCTGGTGGCCCTCGGGGCATCCCACCCGCCTGGCTTCGTGATAACTTTCGTATTTTAGCTAGCATCGCCAATGAGGATACGAGGAAAAGACATATGTTTGCATATTTGTTGTGGCTCCTCGGGACTTTGTTTTCAAATTCAAACGGGGACGTAGTTCTCCCTGGTCTCATCTACATTGCAGAGAAAATGGTAGATGAACCTTTACACAAGCAGCCAAAATACAACTTCGGTTCTGCCATGCTATGTCATACATATATAGGCTTGTGTGATGCCACACAAAAAACCTCTTTCGCACAAAAAGCTCCGTTACTTTGTGTTGCCTACGAGTTTCTACAGTTGTGGTCCTCGGAATACCTCCTTGTAGGACGACCTCGTATACTAAATCCCGTACATCCATACGACTTTAGCGAGGGCAGTAGTGCAACTATGGCCACCAGGTGGACAAAGGCACGGAAACATTGGTCTCCAGATATTGCGAAAAATTGTTACCCTATGTACCACCAGCAGTTTGAGATACTTGATGAGGCAGAAGTCACATGGAACTCATGGACTCAGGACTAGATACAAATGGTCTTTCATATTCGACCCATCACAGCAGGCATCTTGAGCGATAGTGCATTCTGGCTGACTCGCTGCAACTTATTGTTCCTGTGGTGTGTTGAGCCTTACAACCCAGAGCGTGTAATGAGACAGTTCGGTCTCTATCAAGAGATTCCATCACCTTTTCCAAGATGTATCGATGAGGAAACCCATAAGTAAGATGTGGCCTCCCTAAATAGTTAGTGTCTTTTTTAATTTCTAAACTCACACTTTGTTACATAATTTGCAGGCTAACCAATATGGCCAGGGGTTGGAGTTTATACGATTGGCGGGAACACAACATTCAATGGGTAAACAAGTGGGAAAATGAAGCGCTAGAAGATATAGTGCATCAACTTAGGTACATTTTATTTACACTATTTTATTACGATGACCATACGATGCGTGAAGATGCTTTGCTTTCATCACAACGGTTTATGTAATTATTTAATTTTGCAGAACGTACGATGGAAGTACAGATCAAGCGTATAAGTAGTGGTACTGCATCAATACACGTACTAGCCTGGCCAGTCAGCCAACTACTATACCAACACATCTCACACAGGAGGAGCAGGCGCAGAGACATATTGAGCTGCATGCAGCTTACTATCGTGACCAGATGGTAATCACTTGTATCTTTTTTAGGTCCACCATTTCATAATCATTTCAACCAAGTAACATCCAAATATTGTTTAGCTTGAAAGTTGCAACGAAGTAGGGCAGATGGCTGCAGAAAGCATGCCGGCCCAGGGCCCAGCTTGCAAGTCATTCTAGAAACGTTTTCAAGAATACATGGCAACAAAGTTCAGATGCGGTAGAGGCGACGACGTTGTCACTGGAGCGTACAACATGTCAGTAGCCAGGTCAGCCAGACCGAGTGTGGCGCCATCGTCCAGACCGAACGAGGCGCGTACGAGCCATGGGCAGTGGGGGGAGGGTCCGAGTACTAGAACGACATTGCCACGACATGACTCATCACTGCCACTACATCGCTCTTCTTCTGTGCAGCTTCGCCAGGGGCAGACATCTCAGGACCATGGCACGGGCTTGGATTCGATGCCCGAGCAGACTCTTTCCCCAAACCCATATGCGTACACAGGATATGACGCATACACCCAAGGTGAGGGATCTCAGTCGTATCTCTCCATGCGAGGGATCTCCATGCCCGAGGAGACTCGTGTATCAGATTTAAACCAGTACCACATACCATGGCCAGACAGTACATGCGAGGGATCTGAACTGGAAGTCATGTTTACATTTTAATGCATTTAGAATGATATTATATATATTATCCTCTAACAGTTTGTTTACAATGTTTCCATGTGCAAGACATACTTGATGTTAATTGGGCCGATGAGGACACCCAACGTGGCCTCAACACAGGCATCTGGGGAGCATCACATGATCATGGCGACACGGTTACATCATTAGTTACATAGTTCTTCGGAGGGGATGTTATTGGCCCATCTTTATCCCCGCGGAGTCACAACCATACGCCTACAATTATGCTTCAGGTTTGCAACAAGGATTCTGTCGTGGAAGTGTCATGGTAGATGTCCTCATGGGAGGACTTAGTTGTGGAGCCATTGGGACGAGGTTAGCTTAAAGGGGTTAAATGGGACAAGGGACACAGAGAGTTTATACTGGTTCGGCCCCTTGCGGTGAAGGTAAAAGCCTACTCCAGTTGAGGTAGTATTTCTAGGGTTTCGATTACCAGGGAGCAAACATGCTTTGCCTGGATCTCGATTTGATGTTTCTTGCCCTAAGACGCTGCCAGGTCATCCCCTTATATACACGGGTTGACGCCCTGCTGCCTACAGAGTCCCAGCTGGCTCATACAACGTGTCCGGCTCGGTGACATATCTTACATGCCTTACATTACAAGTCTATACATACATGGCGGTGTATACTTACGGGCCTTAAGCCGCCTCTGGGCTTGGGCCTCTTACAAGCCTAACTGTGAACCGCCATGTTGTATACTCTTGGGCTTCATACAGGTGAACCTCCATTGTGGTTGACCCGGCCCCTCCTGGGCGGGTCCTATCTGGTAGTCATATCCCCAACATTAGGCCCCAGGTTGATTTGAATTAGTTCATGTCAATCTTTAATACTTAGAAAAAATCCTTCTTCCTTTGCTTGTGAAACATTGTAACCCGCCATGAAGTCATCTCCGGAAATTTCTGAAACCCGCCATGACGTCATCTTTTAAGGATCTTTTATCCTTAATGACCTTCCGAAACTCGAGATGTTTAATTAGCTGGATAATCATCATTTGGCCTCCTTGTTTTTCGTGCCTGCCTGTTACTCCTTTCCTTATAAATAGGGTCAGACCACCCCTTTCTCATTCTCCTTTCTTCTCCTTCTCGTCTTCTTCTTCCTCGCGATGCACCAGCCCTCACGAGCTCCGCCACCGTCGACCTCCGTTCCCTTCATCAACTCCGACCGCTGCATCGCCCTGAATGATCCAGAAACACCACGACACTCCTCCGCTGTCAGCTAGCATCAGTAAGTCTCCCCCTTTCCTTTTCATGGATCTGTTCTTTAGGGTTTCGGTGTTTGTCGGTGTTCATTACTGCTCTTCCTTCTTCTTGTTAGATCGTGTAGCTTTGATCTGAAAACAATGTAGATCCTGTGCGGTAGTAGTCTAGCACCCGCTTTTGATGTTAGAACATATCTTATTTGCGATAGATCTCTTCTAGGGCATCTCCACTTTTCTGCGGCTACCTCTGTAGGTTTAGAATCTATTTCCCTTTTCTGAACAGCTGTAGATCCGAATTTATAACTTCAACCTGTGGAACCTGTTTGTCCTACCACTTGGCAAATTTTGCTCTTGGTAGATCTTAAATATCTTAGTCATGGCGGCTTATTCTGCCGGCTTATCATTACTTCATATATCATTAGCCCTTGCTTAAGACTCTGTTCTGAACATGCACTGCAATTGTTAACTTGTAATCTCACCAACTAAGCTTGAGCCGGCAAATTATTTCCTTTCTTTAGGTTGTCCTTTCACCATGCCGCCAAAGACAATTACGACCTGTAACTGGGTTCCCTCCATCGTCACTGAGAGCACTTTGAAGGATTTTGTCACCGTTGGATATTTGCCAGAGAAAATTGTCATGCATTACCGTGCTCCTGACCCGGGCTAAGAGAGACCTCAGCCAAAGGACGGTGAAGTTATTGTATTCACTGATCATATGCACCGGGGCTTCTCGCTGCCCGGCTCTAAGTTCTTTAGGGATGTTCTGCACTTCTTCAAACTCCACCTGCAAGACATTGGACCCAACCCCATATCAAACATCTGTAACTTTCAAGTTTTCTATGAGGTATACCTTCAAGAAGAGCCTAATGTTGAGCTTTTCAGGGAATACTTCTACCTGAACCAGCAAAATGAGTTCACAAACGGGCCGAGCTTGGAACTTAGTGGAATTTCAATTCAACGCAGACGAGATGCCATCTTCCCTCAAGCAGCTCTGCCAAGCCATCCCAAGGACTGGAATCAAACATGGCTCTACTACAAAGATATCTCGCCGTCTGATGAAAATCCATTGCCGGGTTATCGTGCTGAACGTCTCGACTCAAGTTATCTGCTCCCTGATTAACTTACCGCCGCTGAACGCAAGAAACTCGTCCCTACAATCAGAGAAGTCCAAGCCTTGCTAGGAAACAGTTTAACCGGAGTCGATTTAATCCGCTGCTGGGTCGCATAGCGGATCATACCCTTAAGCCGCCGATCCGGCTTGATGTGTACTTATACTGGAGGAACAGACGATCCCTTATGCCATAGCTCTCTGTGTCTGACTGTAGCGACCAGACCTCAAACGGTCCAATCTCGGTGCTTCGGTGTCATCCCTGGATCAGTAATGCTGACACCACATAGTACTTGAGGGATTTATAACAGAGTAGCAATCACACACTATTACATCGAATGTCTCCAAAGAGAACTTATTACAATAATATGGCTTAAGGCCATCTAATGCGATAACAGCGGAAGGCTTGGAAGATAAGGTGAGTCCATCAACTCCAACGGCATAGCTGAGCTGCATGGCAACGACCTAACGAACCTTACTCCTCGTCTGAAAAGTCTGCAACATAATATGTTGCAGCCCGAAAATAGGTCAGCACATGGAATATGCTGGCAATATAACACAGTAGAGCAGAAACAGAATAATGCTATCACTACATGCATATATGGCTGGTGGAAAGCTGTATGGTTGTAGTTTTGTGAAAAGCCAATTTTTCCCTACAACAACGGAATATATTTTAATTTTACTATCATGGTGGTTGAAACATCATTGAGAAGGTATCCCCAACTCAATCCCAATTAAAGTGAATTAACATCCCAACAATATTAATTAAGCATGGTGAGATACATGTGATAACCCAAGTACTAGATACTCAAGAATTGTCCATAACCGGGGACACGGCTAACCATGATTAGATTGTACACTCTGCAGAGGTTTGTGCACTTTTCCCCACAAGACTCGATCGCCTCCGTTGGATTTCTCGCACTACATGGTGTTTGAGAAAAGGATGACCGAGACATAGTCTTTCAGAAACGTTAACTCTCTACTCCTGGTAGACCATACCAAACCTACAAAACCCACTACCTGCTGATCTACCTCTTCAAGAGCTTCACGTAACTTACTCAACTATGCTAGAGCCCATAATAGCTTGTGGCTGCACACGGAAGTTTCTAGCATGAATCATCTCAGTTCCCTTTGAGCCTGGGTGGCGGTCCATAGGAAGATCACACGAGTACCCCGGGATTTCAAAAAAACAGACAACACTGGGTTCCCCAGGTGCCTCAATCCACCCAGTTGTTTGATTAAGTTGCCACCTTAAGTTGAACCATTAATTAACAATCTCACATCTGACATGAATTTCACTCAAACCCAAACAACGTCTACAAGCATAACACAGCAATAAGCAATACGTAGAAGTAACTCACAAGGGTTTGAATGTAACAAGGCAATAGGTTCTACCTCAGCAACTACTTCCCAACCCACAAGTTAATGACATCCTAATCATGCAATGTTTGAGGATTGGAACTAATGCATAAAAACTGGGTAATAATGTGATATGATCAAAGTGTTCCTTGCCTTGCTGACGATCCGCGAATCTTAGAGAATCGTAGTAACACGCTTCGCACTCCGAGAATTCTATCGCAAGCAAACAATAACATACATAAGTAACAAGCAACGATGCACAAGCAAAACTCAAATAAGAGAGGTTGACCAGAAAGTTCAAATTAAGAACTCCGGTTCGCAAAAAGAATCAAAACAAATGGAGCAACGAAACTCAAACGGCGAAAGAAAGAAGCTCCGTTTACTAATCTGAAACTAGGTCAAATTTTACAGTAGCAAAAACTTGTTTGAGTTGGTTAAACGGAAAGAGGGTTTCGAGACGAAACTCCAGGCGCTTGAATCGCCTGATTCCGTTAAACGAGCGAAAAGATAAATAGAAACTAAGATCAGATCAGAAATCACAATCAGAAAAATCGCGGAATAAATCCGATAAAAGAAAACTCACGAACAGACTAACGAACGAGCGTTCGTTAGTTGTTTCTAACAGGCGAGGAACCTTTCATTAAAACGAACGTTCGAACGAACGTCCACTAACTAGAAGGACCGAGAAAAACCGGCGAATCCGAAAAAAACGGATCTAGGGTTTCTGAAAAAACCGAACGGTTTTTATAAAAAAACCGGCGGCGGGGCGCGGTGGCTACCTCAGGCGAGGGGCTCCGGCGAGGGGGGCAGCGGCTCACGTGGGCGGCGGGGCTTGGCGGCGGCGGCGGCGGCGGGCGGCAGGGTTGGCGGCGGTGGTGGTGGTGTTGGGGCGGGGGTGGCGGCGTATATAAAGGGGCGGGGGCGGCGACTTGGAGGAGGGGGCAAGGCGCGGCGGCTGCGGAGTCCAACTCAGACTCCGGTCCGAGTGGCGGCGGCGGCGGCAGCGCGCGCGCGTGCAGGAGGCGGCGGCGGCCTGGCGCGGGAACCCTTTTTTTTAAAACTTTGCCGACCGAAATAAAATCCTAGAAAAAAACCTAAAAATGCCAAAACAATTTTTCACCGTCTAAATAAAATATTTAGAACAAGATGAACATTTTCGTGGCCCTAAAATGCAATTTTGAAAAACATGCAATTTTTCTAATGCAAATAAAATCTGAATAAAATCCAATAAAAATCAATTTAATGATTTTAATATTTTTCCTCCAATATTTCATTTATTTTGGAGAAGTCATATTATCTCCTCTCTTTAATTTTTAATGTGAAATATTTTTCAAAGAGAAATAATTAAAATCAAATCCTGTTTTCATTATTTGATAAAAGAATCAAATATGAAGACCGGGAAATCCCCAACTCTCTCCGAGGGTCCTTGAGCTGCTTAGGATTTCGAGGATTACGGAACGGGAAAGCAATAAAACATGATATGCATGGATGATCTATGTATAACATTCCAAATTGAAAATTTGGGATGTTACAAACCTACCCCCCTTAAGATGAATCTCGCCCTCGAGATTCGGGTTGGCTAGAAAATAGGTATGGGTGGTCCTTCCGGAGATCATCCTCTCGTTCCCAGGTAGCTTCATCCTCGGTATGGTGGCTCCACTAAACTTTACAAAACTTGATAACCTTACTGCGGGTGACTCTGCTGGCAAACTCAAGAATCTTAACTGGCTTCTCCTCGTAAGTCAAATCACTGTCCAACTGAATCGCCTCCAAGGGTACTGTTTCTGTTAATGGTATTTCCGCCATCTCAGCATGACACTTCTTCAGCTCTGAAACATGGAACACATCATGGACTCCTGACAATCCCTCAGGTAACTCCAACTTGTAGGCGACTTCTCCCATCCGTTCCAAAATGCGATACGGTCCTACAAATCTCGAGGCTAACTTTCCTTTAACTCTAAAACGTTTCACTCCTCGTAAGTCAAATCACTGTCCAACTGAATCGCCTCCAAGGGTACTATATCTCTTAATGGTATTTCCGCCATCTCAGCATGACACTTCTTCAGCTGTGAAACATGGAACACATCATGGACTCCTGACAATCCCTCAGGTAACTCCAACTTGTAGGCGACTTCTCCCATCCGTTCCAAAATGCGATACGGTCCTACAAATCTCGGGGCTAACTTTCCTTTAACTCTAAAACGTTTCACTCCTTGCAAGGGCGATACTTGCAGATATGCTCTATCTCCAATTTCGTAGGTTACCTCCTTGCATTTTGAGTCTGCGTAACTCTTCTGCCTAGAGTGAGAAATCTTCAGGGTCTCGGATCAGTTTTACCTTCTCCTCAGATTCTTTAATCAAGTCTGGTCCAAACAACTATCGGTCTCCTACCTCATCCCACATCAACGGTGTTCTGCACCTGCGTCCATACAGGGCTTCAAACGGTGCCATCTTCAAGCTGGCTTGGTAGCTATTATTGTATGAGAACTCTGCATACGGCAAATTGTCATCCCAACTGGATCCATAATCTAGCGCACAGGCTCTCAACATGTCCTCCAAAATTTGACTGACTCTCTCAGTCTGTCCATCTGTCTGCGGGTGAAATGCTGTACTAAACTCCAATCTCTTTCCCAAAGTCTGGTGTAACTGATGCCAAAACTTTGAAGTAAACTGTGTTCCTCGATCCGATACGATGGTCCTCGGAACTCCATGCAGACATACGACCCTGGACATATAGATCTTGGCCAACTTTGGACTTGTATAGGTGGTTTTCACTGGGATGAAGTGAGCTACTTTGGTCAAACGATCAACTACTACCCATATGGAATCATATCCTGCTTTAGTCCTGGGTAATCCGGTGATAAAGTCCATGCCAAGTTTATCCCACTTCTATTCAGGTATCGGCATAGGCTGTAACAATCCTGCTGGCTTCTGATGTTCTGCCTTAACTCTCTGACATACATCACATATGGCTACATACTCGGCAATATCCTTCTTCATACCAGTCCACCAGAAACGTTCCTTCAAATCCAAATACATCTTGGTGTTTCCGGGGTGTATCGAGTATGGTGAGTCATGGGCCTCTTGAAGTATTAACTTCCTGATCTCCTGGTTGTTGGGCACATAAACTCGGTCCTCAAACCATAGGGTATCGTGCTCATCCTCACGAAAACCTTTGGCCTTTCCTTTGCCCATCTTCTCCTTTACCTCGGCAATCTCTTTATCATCTTTCTGAGCTTCCTGAATCTTGTCCAGCAATGTCGACTGAGCCTCCATTGTGGCAATGAACCTTCTAGGTACAATCTCTAACCGAAGTTCCATGATGTCCTTTGCTAATTCCTTTGGCAGTCCTTTACTTTCAAGGGTATTAGCATAACTCTTCTGACTCAATGCGTCTGCTACGACATTGGCCTTTCCTGGATGATAGTGTAGCTTCATGTCATAATCCTTTATAAGCTCCAACCATCTCCTCTGCCTAAGGTTCAGCTCCTTCTGGGTGAAGATGTACTTCAAACTCTTGTGATCCGTGTACACATCACAACGGTTTCCAATAAGGTAATGTCTCCAAGTCTTCAACGCATGCACTACGGCTGCTAGCTCCAAATCATGCGTAGCATAATTCAACTCATGAGGTTTTAGTTGTCGTGAGGCATATGAAACAACTCTTCCGTCCTGCATAAGCACACAACCAAGTCCTAAGAGAGAGGCGTCGCAATACACTTGGAACTCCTTATGTATATCTGGCAGTACTAGCACTGGGGCTGTAGTCAAACGTTGCTTCAACTCCTGGAAACTTGCTTCACAATCTTCTGTCCATTTAAACTTGGTATCCTTCTACAACAGTTCAGTCATTGGTTTTGCAATCTTGGAAAAATTCTCAATGAATCTCCGGTAGTATCCTGTGAGTCCAAGAAAACCGCGGATCTCGCTAACTGAGGTGTGTGCCAACCATTCAGTGACTGACTGAACCTTGCTGGGGTCTACTGCTATACCTTCTCCTGATATAACATGTCCAAGGAATCTGACTTCCTTCAGCCAAAACTCTCATTTGCTAAACTTAGCATACAACTGGTGTTCCCTGAGCTTCTCGAGAACTAAACGCAAATGCTCTTTGTGCTCCTCCTCGTTCTTCGAGTATACCATGATATCATCAATAAACACCACAACAAACTTGTCCAAATACTCCATGAACACCTTGTTCATCATGCTCATGAAATAGGCAGGGGTGTTAGTCAGTCCAAACGACATGACCGTGTACTCGTATAATCCATATCGCATTGTGAATGCCGTCTTTGGTATGTCCTTCTCTCGTATCTTCAACTGATGATACCTCGATAACAAATCGATCTTCGAAAACACTTTAGCTCCTTGCAACTGATCAAACAGATCGTTGATCATCGACAGTGGGTACTTGTTCTTAATCGTCACTTCATTCAATGCTCGATAATCAACAACCATCCTCAGGGATTTATCCTTCTTCTCAACCAAAAGTACTGGGGCTCCCCAAGGTGATGAACTTCTTCGGATATATCCTTTCTCCAATAACTCCTTGATCTGTTTCTTAATTTCTTCCAGATCATTTGCGGGCATCCGATAGGGTCTCTTGGATATTGGTCCTGTTCCTGGTAACAACTCTATCAAAAACTCAATATCTCTGTCCGGTGGCATCCCTGGTAACTCCTCTGGGAAAACATTCGGGTAATCCTTCACTACAGGCATTTCCTCTTGAACAACTCCCGTAAGGGCATTCACTTGACTCCTCCTAGGCACATGCCTAGATACATACTTAATCCTTTTTCCTTCTGGGGTGGTGAGATAAATCGACTTACTAGCACAGTCAATGCTTCCTCCAAACTTTGACATCCAGTCCATACCCAATATCACATCCAATCCTTGTGACTCCAAGATAATTAGGTCGGACAGAAAAACATGTGTACCAATGGTTAAGGGTATCTGGCCACACCATCGGCTAGCCATATACTCTGCTCCGGGTGAACTCACTAAAAGAGGGGTCCTAAGGGTTTGGGTTGGTAGTTTAAACTTATCCACGAATCCCCTTGATATGTATGAGTGCGATGCACCAGTATCGAAAAGAACAAGAGTGGTAAATGACTTAACCAAAAACTTACCTATTACCGCGTCCGACTGTTCTTCAACCTCCTCCACGTTAACGTGGTTCACTTGTCCTTTTTTGAATGGATTGGGCTTCTTTCCAGTGCTTCCATTTCCGTTTCCATTCCTTCCTTCGGGGCAATCATTGGCATAGTGCCCTGTCTTCCCGCACTTAAAACAGGTAACCTGACTTAAGTCTCTTTTGGCGGGAGTGGACGGGTTGGAGCGGTTCTGATTGTTGTTAGCTCCGTTCCCATTCCCATTCTTAGCACCACTGTGGTTATGTGATCCTCCTCTAGTGTGGTTGTGACCTCCATGGTTGTGAACAAGTCCTCCCGTGTTCGGGGTTAGGCGAGGCTTCTGCTGAGCTCCTGAGTTATACTTACCTTGTCCATACTTTCTCTTGCGGCTCTCAATCTACTGTTGTTTCCCTTCAATCATAAGAGCCTTATCTACCAACTCCTGGTAGTTGTTGAAGGTTGCTACCATCAGCTGCATGCTCATCTCATCATTCAGCCCTTCCATAAAGTTCTCCTGCTTCGCGGCATCCGTGGCCACATCATCAGGGGCGTAGCGAGATAACTTGCTAAACTCATCCACGTACTGAGCCACAGTACGGTTCCCCTGGCGTAAGTTGCGGAACTCCCGCTTCTTCATTTGCATAGCTCCAGTGGAGACATGGGCTGTGTGGAAAGCTTGCTGAAACTGGTCCCAAGTGACATTGGCTATAGGAACAGTGGCTGTGTAATTCTGCCACCATGAGGTTGCTGGTCCATCCAATTGATGTGCGGCAAAGCGCACCTTCTCAGCATCTGTGCAACCTGCGGTGTTCAACTCCCTTCCAATTCGGCGTAGCCAATCATCAGCAACTATAGGATCGGTGCTACTAGAAAACACCGGCGGCTGTAACTGTAGAAAACGGGCTAGGTTGTCCACTGGTGGTGGGTTGTTGTTGTTGTTGTTGCCCTAGTTCTGAACTAGCAATTGCATCAAGGCATTTTGTTGCTGGATCAACTGGGTGAGCTCCGGCGGGAAGGCAAAACCGGGGTCACGTCTCGGAGGCATCTGAGGGGTTTAGATGGGAGAGATTTAGAATAGAAGAGGTCTAATGAGAAAACACTACCCATATGCACATGAGACAAACACAATCATTTCACTCAATCAATCAAGCAAGGGCATACAAACGGTCCAGAACTATCACAAAAGTGCTCACTACTACTATATACATGGGAGAATACTACTAATATATGGTAGTCATCTAGAAATTTTGATCGGTGGAAGACTCCATGATGTCTGCTCCAGCTTCGTCTTCAAAGTCATCATCACTAGGGTTGGAGTCGGTGTCGTCGATGATGATGTAGTCCTCGGGGCGTATTTCCTTGGGTTCTTCTTCTTCTTCTATTGGTGCTGGTCCTCCCATGAATACTCCGATCTTCTTTACTAAGTCGTCATTCTTCTCCAGTAGGGTCTTGATTTCCTCCTCATATTCTTCGCGGGTAAACTTGAGTTCTTCCTCCAGCTCGATGATCCTAGTCTTCGCCTTCTTCAAGTCCATCAAGTTCGCACACATCTGGTTCTCCTGACGTCGAATGTGCTGGTTTAACTCCTAGATGAAATCTGCAATGGTGTTGATTACTTCCCATTGCTCGTCTCGGTGCCCACATATTTGGTAAATAGTGTCCTTAAGCTCCATGTTGTAAACTTCTCCAATGCGTCCCATGGTGATGTGAGCTGCCATACTCTTTCCTAAACTCCAGGTTGGTGCGTCGAAGGAAAATTCTATGGGTTTATAAGTTGGCGAGAACGTCCTTCCTGGAACTTGTACTTGAATCATCCAGCGCTCCTCTTCAGGTAAAGTGGCGTTGTACGTCCCGGTGAAGCTTGGTATTCCAATGTTCAAGTACCTAGTGACTTCCTTCAAGTGGCGTCCAAAAGGTGTGTCTTCATCCGGTTGTGCAAACTTGTTCTTCAACTCCGTCATCCTAAAGAGTAGAAAATGGAGAGGCGTCAGAAATGAGAAGAGAAGTGTGACCTAGGGTTTATCTTAGTGGTCGTGTCCTACACTGAGCGTGTGCTCTGATACCATCTTATAGCGACTAGACCTCAAACGGTTCAATCTCTGTGCTTCGGTGTCATCCCTGGATCAGTAATGCTGACACCACACAGTACTTGAGGGATTTATAACAGAGTAGCAATCACACACTATTACATCGAATGTCTCCAAAGAGAACTTATTACAATAATATGGCTTAAGGCCATCTAATGCGATAAGAACGGAAGGCTTGGAAGATAAGGTGAGTCCATCAACTCCAACGGCATAGCTGAGCTGCACGGCAACGACCTAACGAACCTTACTCCTCGTCTGAAAAGTCCGCAACATAATATGTTGCAGCCCGAAAACGGGTCAGCACATGGAATATGCTGGCAATATAACACAGTAGAGCAGAAACATAATAATGCTATCACTACATGCATATATGGCGGGTGGAAAGCTGTATGGTTGTAGTTTTGCAAAAAGCCAATTTTTCCCTACAACAATGGAATAGATTTTAATTTTACTATCATGGTGGTTGAAACATCATTGAGAAGGTATCCCCAACTCAATCCCAATTAAAAGTGAATTAACATCCCAATAGTATTAATTAAGCATGGTGAGATACATGTGATAACCCAAGTACTAGATACTCAAGAATTGTCCATAACCGGGGACACGGCTAACCATGATTAGATTGTACACTCTGCAGAGGTTTGTGCACTTTTCCCCACAAGACTCGATCGCCTCCGTTGGATTTCTCGCACTACATGGTGTTTGAGAAACGGATGACCGAGACATAGTCTTTCAGAAACGTTAACTCTCTACTCCGGGTAGACCATACCAAACCTACAAAACCCACTACCTGCTGATCTACCTCTTCAAGAGCTTCACGTAACTTACTCAACTATGCTAGAGCCCATAATAGCTTGTGGCTGCACACGGAAGTTTCTAGCATGAATCATCTCAGTTCCCTTTGAGCCTGGGTGGCGGTCCATAGGAAGATCACACGAGTACCCCGGGATTTCCAAAAAAACAGACAACACTGGGTTCCCCAGGTGCCTCAATCCACCCAGTTGTTTGATTAACTTGCCACCTTAAGTTGAACCATTAATTAACAATCTCGCATCTGACATGAATTTCACTCAAACCCAAACCACGTCTACGAGCATACCATAGCAATAAGCAATACGTAGAAGTAACTCCCAAGGGTTTGAATGTAACAGGGCAATAGGTTCTACCTCAGCAACTACTTCCCAACCCACAAGTTAATGACATCCTAATCATGCAATGTTTGAGGATTGGAACTAATGCATAAAAACTGGGTAATAATGGGATATGATCAAAGTGTTCCTTGCCTTGCTGACGATCCGCGAATCTTAGAGACTCGTAGTAACACGCTTCGCACTCTGAGAATTCTATCGCAAGCAAACAATAACATACATAAGTAACAAGAAATGATGCACAAGCAAAACTCAAATAAGAGAGGTTGACCAGAAAGTTCAAATTAAGAACTCCGGTTCGCAAAAAGAATCAAAACAAACAGAGCAACGAAACTCAAACGGCGAAAAAAAGAAGCTTCGTTTACTAATCTGAAACTAGGTCAAATTTTACAGTAGCAAAAACTTGTTTGAGTTGGTTAAACGGAAAGAGGGTTTCGAGACGAAACTCCAGGCGCTTGAATCGCCTGATTCTGTTAAATGAGCGAAAAGATAAACATAAACTAAGATCGGATCAGAAATCACAATCAGAAAAATCGCGGAATAAATCCGATAAAAGAAAACTCACGAACAGACTAACGAACGAGCATTCGTTAGTTGTTTCTAATGGGTGAGGAACCGTTCGTTAAAACGAACGTTCGGATGAACGTCCGCTAACTAGAAAAACCGAGAAAAACCGGCGAATCCGAAAAAAATGGATCTAGGGTTTCTGAAAAAACCGAACGGTTTTTATAAAAAACCCGGCGGCAGGGCGCGGTGGCTACCTCTGGCGAGGGGCTCCGGCGAGGCGGGGCAGTGGCTCGCGAGGGCGGCGGGGCTTGGCAGCGGCGGCGGCTGCGGGCGGCAGGGTTGGCGGCGGTGGTGGTGGTGTTGGGGCGGGGGTGGCGGCGTTTATAAAGGGGCAGGGGCGGCGACTTGGAGGAGGGGGCAAGGCGCGGCTGCTGCGGAGTCCAACTTGGACTCCGGTCCGAGTGGCGGCGGCGGCGGCAGCGCGCGCGCAGGAGGCGTCGGCGGCCTGGCGCGGCTGGGCCTTAGGCCAAGTCGGCGCGGGAACCCTTTTTTTTAAACTTCGCCGACCGAAATAAAATCCTAGAAAAAAATAAATAAAAACCTAAAAATGCCAAAACAAATTTTCACCGTCTAAATAAAATATTTAGAACAAGATGAACATTTTCTTGGCCCTAAATTACAATTTTGAAAAACATGCAATTTTTCTAATGCAAATAAAATCCGAATAAAATCCAATAAAAATCAATTTAATGATTTTAATATTTTTCCTCCAATATTTCATTTATTTTGGAGAAGTCATATTATCTCCTCTTTTTAATTTTTAATGTGAAATATTTTTCGGAGAGAAATAATTAAAATCAAATCCTCTTTTCATTATTTGATAAAAGAATCAAATATGAAGACTAGGAAATCCCCAACTCTCTCCGAGGGTCCTTGAGCTGCTTAGGATTTCGAGGATTACGGAACGGAAAAGCAATAAAACATGATATGCATGGATGATCTATGTATAACATTCGAAATTGAAAATTTGGGATGTTACACTGACTGAAGAGGGCATCATTGAGATGGCAACAACGCTTGTAAATAGCAAATTTGAAGACTGCAGCAAAGTGGGTTTGAATCCTTTCTACAAGCTTAACCCGCCACCAGATGTAAGTCTCTTGATTTCCTTTATCTTACTTCATCACCCAAACATTGCATGAACTCAAATATGTTATCCTTCCACAGGCTAAATCTGACTTCTGGAAGGCAAAATATGATCACGAGGCTGCCAAAAAGGCTAGGGCTGTCGCGAAAGCCGCCAAAAAGACCAGCAAGAGATCTAGGAAGAAACCAAGTGCCTCTGATCTGCTTAATCTAGATGAAACCTCTGAGTCGGAGGTAGCCCTTGACTCTCTTGGCTTGTTTTTCAACCACCTTATTGACGCTGACTATTGCCAGGATGACACGGGAGCCAGTCATGCGGTTGAAGAAGAGGTAACTATTATTTCCTCCGACCCAGAACCTTTACCAAGGCAGAAACTTCGGCGAGTAACCCAGAGAGTAAGGTTTTCACACCCCTTGGCTTATTTAGACCCTCACTTTCTTTTGAAACGACAGCAGCACGAGAGCCGTCGCCAGACCCGGACTAGTGGAGGTGAAGATTTATCCTTCGGTTTACCAAACACTCCTTGAAAACGCCAAAATGAGGTTCTTTTTGACCATAACTCTTTTATTTACTGGTGGGTTTCTTTCGTTAACCACTTAATTCCTTTGACTTATTTTTTTGCAAGAGATTTCCTGCTCTTCCTCTGGTGATTCATCTCAGACTCAGCTGCCAGCTTTCAAGACTTCCCCTGGGTTAGAATACTTATCTTTCCTCTGTACCTTTATATCTTCACCATTGTGATGACTTGTCCAAATTTTCTTTGGCGGCCCAACAAAACCCAACAAGAAGGCGAAGGTGACAAAAACGGCCGAAGATCCTAAAGCTACTGAACCGGACCAGCAAGCCTCTGCACTAGAAGATTCTACTTCCAACACTCAACCTGAGATACTTGAGTTGTCTGTTGATGAAACCAATATTGACCCGTCAAGCTCACTTAACCCGCCAGAGACTCATGCTGATGACGTTTTAGTCACTAGCACTGGATTTACTGAGCCGGGGAATCCAACTGTACTAGAGAGACATTCTGCCAAACAAGAAGTCATGGAAAGATGGGAAGTGAGGTTTGATGTCTCCCACTATGCTCAATTGAGTAATAGTGAAGTATTATCTAGTTATCTCAGTCAAATTCACTCCAGCCGTGACTTGGAAATTGAGATGGTTAAATAGATGCACCAGAAGTATATATCCTGCCAGCCCCCAAGTCTACTAATTATGATAAGATTGAATAATTTGTAGACTTTAAAAACTTACAAGCTTCTATCCTAGACTCCCTACAAGTCCGGTTTAAAACTAAACCGGATGCTGAGAATAGCACAATTTCACATTCGTAGTCCCCAAGGGCCGGTTTAATCAGTATGAATGAGCCGGTCATATTGATCACTGTGTAAAAGAACATAACTTAACTGCATAGCCCCCATGAGTCGATTGAGACTGTTGACAGCACACCCGACTCATCCTTAGGAAGAAAGAAGCAATATGCATTAGCCCCCCAAGTGCCAAGTGTTGTTGCTTGCAAAGCACTTGGGACTTTAGAAAAGCCGTTTCCGTTGAAAAATTGCGTTGACAGACATTAGCCCCCAAGTGCCAAGTGTTGTTGCTTGCAAAGGACTTGGGACTTATATTGTTGTAATCCACCATGAAATTTGACAAACTTGTGCTGTATGCAGGCTGCTACTGTTGAACTAGAGTCTCAACTGAACGATGCCAGGACTCGGCTGGCGGCTCAGGAAAATGAGACCCGGAAGGCTGAATCAAAATTCCAGTTTAGTGTGTCTGAGTCGGAGAAATTGAAGACCAGCTTTACTGAGGATAAAAAGGCTTGGGCTGAAGAAAAAACTGCCTTGATACAGCGTGCTGAGAAAGCAGAAGCTGCTTGGAGCTCTCCGGTTTAAAACACCGTGTGTCTTAGATGGTTTCTGCTATCTTCGGTGAGTCACCTTGTTACTTATCCAAAGTGAGTGTTTGTCATCATAATGTAAACCGCCATTTAACCAATATGTAACTTACTCAGGTCCCAGGAGCAGCAACCTTAGCCAAGACACACTGGTGAAGCTCAATGCGGTTTATACCCTTGTTGAGCAATTATACACTGGAGCTCAGCGGACCCTTGCTACTATCGCCCTATCGAGGCAAGGACCAAACCTGTTAAGTGATGTTTTGAAGAAGTTGTCCATCTTGCCTGCCAGACTCCAAGAAATCAAACAGTCTTGTGCTAGAGCCGGAGCTGTAACGGCCTTGAGTCGTGCCAAAGCATGGGTACCAGAATTAGACCCGACAAATGTAGCTAGTGGGTATCCTAGCTTAAAGGAAGATGGAACCTCCTTCTATCAGCAAGACTTTGCTACCTATGTCAAAGAGATTCGTCCTCGTGCAACAGTCATCACCGAAGAAACCAATCTTTCCAAATATCAGTTGGCTTACGATGAGGATAATCAGAAGATGCAGACACCTGCATATAAAGTGATGGACTTAATTTCATTGATTCATAAGCACACTTTCACCCCTGATATTGACCCGTCCCATCTGATTGACGATGAAGCTGAATTCTTTGCCTTGCGTGGCTTTGACTGGTCCAAACCGAACTTCCAGACGGTGGAGGAGGAGGAAGAACCGGCAAGGGATGAACCGGAGGCCTCCCGTCAGCAAGGTCAAGAAGACTGAATCGCCACGTAGCTGAAAGAGTTACAATTGTAATAAAACACTTGATCGTATGTTGTCTCATGGAGCTATGTAATAGAATAGTTAAAATTTTGAATCGGCCGTGCCATCGTGCATGTTTTCTGTTTTCCGTAATACTGATGATCCATCAGTTTAAAGGATCACTCTTTGTATGATAATCTTTGACTTATGCAGATGTTTATTATACTCCTGCACACAGAGAAAAAACACAAGGGCCCTGGCGGCTTACCGCCGGGCGGGTCATGATACCCAATGAAAGCCGCTGGGGACAAGTAGTCCATAATCAGGGCCAATCTGATAACTATTAAGAAAGCAACATACCTGTGATATATATATATACTTAAACTGCCGGCTTATCAGCTTCGTGCAATTTAGAGGTATTAGAACTATAACTTCAACCATGGTATTCATTACACCTTGGTGATTTAGATTGTGTCCTCCCGATGGGTTGTATAAACCCAAAGCATGCTTCCAATGTGAGCCATAAATAGGGCAGCTGGGCCCGACTTATAAAAACTGGAAAGCAACAAAAAACTCAAATACAAATAAGAAATCAAAAAGAAATTCAGGGATTTTGTAGACTGTCAAAGTAAAACGTCATCTTCAATGAAACTAGCCGGAGCCACTGGATTGTTCGTGCTGCGGTGATCCTGAGTCACAGTGTGCCCAATCGACATTTGAACCCTAGATAAGTCTGGTCTTGCTCAAAGACTTATGAGGAGTACGCGGGGCCGGAGCAACGGTATCATGGCCCAATTTATCCAAGTTTCAAGGAAGGCGGCTTATGAAGCCTGGATCCATCCGACTCTGTAAAATTGTACTCTCGCATGACAAACCGCCGTTTGAACCTTAATTGAGCTCAGATCTGGGTCGAATACACCGTAAAGACTGATTGTTAAGAGTTCGGCGGGTCAATCAGGATGACCTGATGGAGTTCAAGTGTTGGTGTTACAGGTAGGACGACCTAGTCAGAGTTTGTTCTCTTCGGTTGAATACGCCTATGTTTGAACAAAATTGGTCAAGAGGGTACTAACGCTATGTTCTCTTCGGTCGAATATGCCTATGTTTTAATAGGAAGCCCCCAAGTGACATACTTACAAATGTGGCGTTGAGCCGATCAAGAGGGTACCAACAACTATGTTCTCTTTGGTGAATACACCCATGTTTGAACAGGAAGCCCCCAAGTGACCATGTAACCTTTTGGCCTTGTGCCGATCACGTGGGTATTGACAGCTATGCTCAATGAGTACGAAGCCCCCAAGTGATCATATAAGTTTTTGGCATTGCGCCGGATCAAGAGGGTACTGACAGCTATGCCCAATGAGCAGGAAGCCCCCAAGTGATCATATAAGTTTTGGCACTGTGCCAGATCAAAAGGGTACTGACAGCTATGCTCAATGAGCAGGAAGCCCCCAAGTGATCATCAGGAACCTATGTTTGAGTTGTGCTATGCATCCAACTCTATTTGGTCCTGGAAGTTGTGGGCGTCAAGCCTCTTAAATGAGGACTTAGCTGTGAATAAGTAAAATGACAGAGACCCTGAATTGTTCGGGGGTGCCGGCTTTATTATACTGCTTATAATATATACATCAGATAACTATGTACATCATGAGAGCCGGAGGCTCAAGTGTAGTAGGGCCGGAGCTGAGCAATGTTCCACGGCAGACGGGTCTCCTCTTCCGATGTGCGTGAGTCCTTGTTATCTCAAACGTCGATAAGGTAGTATGAACCATTATGTAGATTCTTGCTGACCACGAAAGGTCCCTCCCAAGGTGGTGATAACTTGTGCATATCTGTCTGATCTTGAATGAGCCGGAGCACTAAGTCACCTTCTTGAAAGGTTCTGGTTTTGACCCGGCGGCTGTGATAACGTCGTAGGTCTTGCTGGTAAATCGCCGAACGACCTGCCGCGAGGTCACGCTCCTCATCCAATAAGTCAACCGCGTCTTGACGTGCCATTTCATTGCCGACCTCAACATAAGCCGCCACCCGGGTGAAGGAAATATGCCCTAGAGGCTATAATAAAGTTGTTATTTATATTTCCTTATATCATGATAAATGTTTATTATTCATGATAGAATTGTATTAATCAGAAACTTAGTACATGTGTGAATACATAGACAAACAGAGTGTCACTAGTTTGCCTCTACTTGACTAGCTCGTTGAATCAATGATGGTTATGTGTCCTAACCATAGACATGAGTTGTCATTTGATTAACGGGATCACATCATTAGAGAATGATGTGATTGACTTGACCCATCCATTAGCTTAGCACGATGATCGTTTAGTTTGTTGCTATTGCTTTCTCCATAACTTATACATGTTCCTATGACTATGAGATCATGCAACTCCCGATTATCGGAGGAACACTTTGTGTGCTACCAAATGTCACAATGTAACTGAGTGATTATAAAGGTGCTCTATAGGTGTCTCCGATGGTGTTGGTTGAGTTGGCATAGATCAAGATTAGGATTTGTCAATCCGATTGTTGGAGAGGTATCTCTGGGCCCTCTCGGTAATGCACATCACTATAAGTCTTGCAAGAAATGTGACTAATGAGTTAGTTGTGGGATGACGCATTACAGAACGATTAAAGAGACTTGCCGGTAATGAGATTGAACTAGGTATTGAGATACCGACGATCGAATCTTGGGAAAGTAACATACCGATGACAAAGGGAACAACGTATATCGTTATGCGGTTTGACCAATAAAGATCTTCGTAGAATATGTAGGAACCAATATGAGCATCCAGGTTCCGCTATTGGTTATTGACTGGAGACATGTCTCGGTCATGTCTACATAGTTCTCGAACCCGTAGGGTCTGCACGCTTAATGTTTGGTGACGATTGATATTACGAGTTTATGTGTTTTGATGTAGCAAATGTAGTTCGGAGTCCTAGATTTGATCACGGACATGATGAGGAGTCTCTAAATGGTCTACACGTAAAGATCGATATATTGGAAGCCTATGTTTGGACATTGGAATGGTTCCGGGTAAAAACGGGAGTATACCAGAGCACCGGGAGGTTACCAAAACCCCACAGGAGGTATATGGGCCTTATTGGGCCTTAGTGGAAGAGAGGGGAAAGAAGCAAAGGAGGGGGCGTGCCCCCCAAGCCCAATCCGAATTGGGAAGGGGGCCGCCCCCCTTTCCTTCCTTCTCCTTCATTCTCTCCTAAAACCAACAAGGCAAGGGGGAGGGGGAATCCTACTCTCGGTGGGAGTAGGATTCCCCTTGGGACGCGCCTAGGAGGCCGGCCCACTCCCCCTCCTCCACTCCTTTATATACGGGGGAGGGGGGCACCCCTTAGACACAAGTTGATCATTGATCTCTTAGCCGTGTGTGGTGCCCCCTCCACCATAACCCACCTCGGTCATATCGTAGTGGTGCTTAGGCGAAGCCCTGTTCCGGTAGCATCATCATCACCATAATCACGCCGTCATGCTGACGAAGCTCTCCCTTGACACTCAGCTGGATCGAGAGTTCGTGGGACGTCACCGAGCCAAACGTGTGCAGATCGCGGAGGTGTCGTACTTTCGGTACTAGGATCGATCGATCATGAAGACGTACGACTACATCAACTGCGTTGTCACAATGCTTCTGCTTATGGTTTACGAGGGTACGTAGACAACACTCTCCCCTCTCGTTGCTATGCATCACCATGATCTTGCATGTGCGTAGGAAATTTTTGAAATTACTGCGTTCCCTTATAGTGGCATCCGAGCCAGGTCTATGCGTAGATGTTATATGCACTAGTAGAACACAAAAGGTGTTGTGGGCGTGGGTATATACATATTGCTTGCCGACACTAGTTGATTCTTGATTCATCGGTATTGTTGGATGACGCGGCTCAGACCGACATTATGCATACGCTTACGCGAGACTGGTTCTACTGACGTGCTTCGCACACGGGTGGCTAGTGGGTGTCTATTTCTCCAACTTTAGTTGAATTGGATTCAATGAACAGGGTTCTTTCTGAAGATCAAAAAGCAATCACTATACTGTGTTGTGGTTTTTGATGCGTAGGTAAGAACGGTTCTTGCTCAGCCCGTAGCAGCAACGTAAAACTTGCAACAACAAAGTAGAGGACGTCTAACTTGTTTTTGCAGGGCTTATTGTGATGTGATATGGTCAAGACGTGATGAGATATAAGTTGTTGTGTGAGATGATCATGTTTTGTTGAAGTTATCGGCAACTGGTAGAAGCCTTATGGTTGTCTCTTTATTGCATAAGATGCAAGCGCCAAATAATTGCTTTACTTTATCGCTATGCGATAGCAATAGTTGCAAGAGCAATATTTGGTGAGACGACCATGTGATGACACGTTGATAGAGATCAAGATGATGGAGATCATGGTCTCATGCCGGTGATGATAGAGATCATGACGGTACTTTGGAGATGGAGATCAAAGGCGCAAGATGATCATGGTCATATCATGTCACATATTTTGATTGCATGTGATGTTTATCCTTTATGCATCTTATTTTGCTTAGTTCGGCGGTAGCATTATAAGATGATCTCTCACTAAATTTCAAGGTGTAAGTGTTCTCCCTGAGTATGCACCATTGCGACAGTTTGTCGTGCCAACACACCACATGATGATTAGGTGTGATAAGCTCTACGTTCACATACAATGGGTGCAAGCCAGTTTTGCACACGCGGAATACTCGGGTTAAACTTTACGAGCCTAGCATATGCAGATATGGCCTCGTAACACTCAAGACCGAAAGGTCGAGCGTGAATCATATAGTAGATATGATCAACATAATGATGTTCACCATTGAAAACTACTCCATCTCACATGATGATCGGACATGGTTTAGTTGATTTGGATCACGTGATCATTTAGATGACTAGAGGGATGTATATCTAAGTGGGAGTTCTTAAGTAATATGATTAATTGAAGTTTAATTTATCATGAACTTAGTCCTGATAGTATATTTGCATAACTATGTTGTAGATTGATAACCCACAAGTATAGGGATCGCAACAGTTTTGGAGGGTAAAGTATTCAACCCAAATATATTGATTCGACCCAAGGGGAGCCAAAGAATACTCTCAAGTATTAGCAGCTGAGTTGTCAATTCAACCACACCTGGAAACTTAGTATCTGCAGCAAGGTATTTAGTAGCAAAGTAATATGATAGTAGTGGTAACAGTAACAAAAGGTAACAGTAGTAAAAGTAATGTTTTTGGTATTTTGTAGTGATGATAGCAATAGCAACGGAAAGTAAATAAGCGAAGAACAATATATGGAAAGCTCGTAGGCAATGGATCGGTGATAGGGAATTATGCCGGATGCGGTTCATCCTGTAACAGTCATAAGCTAGGGTGACACAGAACTAGCTCGAGTTCATCAATGTAATGTAGGAATGTATTCCGAATATAGTCATACATGCTTATGGAAAAGAACTTGCATGACATATTTTGTCCTACCCTCCCGTGGCAGCGGGGTCCTTACGGAAACTAAGGGATATTAAGGCCTCCTTTTAATAGAGTACCGGAACAAAGTATTAACACATAATGAATACATGAACTCCTCAAACTACGGTCATCACCGGTAAGTATCCCGATTGTTGTCACTTTGGGGTTAACGGATCATAACACATAATAGGTGACTATAGACTTGCAATATAGGATCAAGAACACTCATATATTGATGAAAACATAATAGGTTCAGATCTGAAATCATGGCACTCGGGCCCTAGTGACAAGCATTAAGCATAGCAAAGTCATAGCAACATCAATCTCAGAACATAGTGGATACTAGGGATCAAACCCTAACAAAACTAACTCAATTACATGATAGATCTCATCCAACCCATCACCGTCCAACAAGACTACGATGGAATTACTCAAGCACGGCGGTGAGCATTATGAAATTGGTGATGGTTGATGATGACGATGGCGGTGGATTCCCCTCTCCGGAGCTCCGAACGGACTCCAAATCAGCCCTCCCGAGAGGTTTTAGGGCTTGGCGGCGGCTCCGTATCGTAAAACATGATGAATTCTTCTCTCTGATTTTTTCTCCCTGAAACACAATATATAGAGTTGGAGTTGGAGTGAAAGAGGCACCAGGGGCCCCACGAGGTAGGGGGGCGCGCCCCCACCCTCGTGGAGAGGTGGTGGGCCCCCTGGCCTTCATCTTTTGCAGGTATTTTTTATATTTTCCAAAAAGTTGCTCCGTGAAGTTTTAGGTCATTCCGAGAACGTTTGTTTCTGCACATAAATAACACCATGGTAATGCTGCTGAAAACAGCGTCTTGGCTTCATCGTCAGGCCAGTCGGCCCGGCCCGGCGCTTCTTCGCGCTGCCTTGAGCGTCCAAGCCGGCGGAGGAACTCGCGCTTGGCTGGCCAGCCTTTGGCTGGTGGCGCGGGGCGACTTCTCCCTCGGCCTCATCGTCAAGCCAGTCGGCGAAAGTGGCCGAAGGCCTGGAGCCGCCTGCTTCTCCTCCTCCTCCCTCGGCGTCGGCCTCCATGGCCACCGCCCCCAAGTTAGGATCGTCGACGTTGCTCTCCGCCTGATCGGGGACAAACTGACGAGCCGGCCCCGCGGTGCCGACCGAAGGAGGGACGAGAGGGTTCTGATTCAAAACAAAAACGTTCAGACTTGACAAGTCGGACTCGGCAACAAAAGAAACAGAAGAAGAAGGAAGATGACTTACAATAGGCGGGGGGTTGGCGATGTAGTTCGCGATGTAGTTCACCGTGTTCGCCACCTCCGCGTGAGGCATGTCCTTGGAGCACATCCAACTCGGGTCCCGAAGACCGCTCATCTGGCAGATCAGGTGAGGTCGGCCTTGGAGTGGGAGGACTCGGCGCGCCACGAAGGCGGCCAGCAAGTCGGCCCCGGTCAAGCCCTCCGACTGCGTCAGCACTCGGAGTCGCGCAACGGTGGCGGCACCAGCGGGAGACAACATCTTGGCTCGGTGTGACCAGCTGGGGAGCCTTCCAGCCGGTGCGCCAGCTTCGTAAGCCGGCAGGTTAACCCAGTCGCCTTCTGGGGCGACATTCTTCACATACAATAGGACCGCTGCCACATCTTCACCAACTTAATCAGTGCAATGGTGGGAAACGGATTGTCGGCCACTGATCTCCGCATCGCGATAAACGCACCGCACTGGGCCGGCACGCCGACGACGTGTGTGCTGAGCTTGGACTGGAAGAACTCCCCCCAGAGCTCGATGGTGGGGAGAACACCGAGGAAGCCTTCACACAGGGTGGCGAAGGCAGCCAGAAGCACCACCATGTTTGGAGTAAGGTGGTGCGGCTGGAGCCCATGGAACTCCAAGAAGGAGCGGAAGAAGCCGCTCGCCGGTAGCCCCAGGCCGCGCATAAGGTGCGAGCGGAATATGACCCACTCGCCCTCCTCCAGTGCCGGCAATATTTCCCCCTCCGGCGTGAGGCGGACCCGCACTAAGCCCCTGCCAGGCAGCCGCCGTATCTTGCGGAGGATCTCGACGTCGTCGTCATCAACCTCGGAGCCGTCCCACACTCCGGAGCGTACAGCAGGAGGCGCAGCGGCCGAGGAAGAGCTCATCATTGTGGGCGCGGCGTGGTTCGGAGCAGTAGCGGCGAGAGGAAGAAGAAGCGAGAAGGAGCGAAAGGGAGTAGGGAGAATGGGCGCGCGTGCTTCGCCGCCCCCTCCCCCTGCCTACTTGTAGGCTCGTGGGCTGAGAAGCCGAGGGGGCGGTCGTGGGATTAACTGCGCCCAGGACCCCACGACCCCCACGATTTACCACACGAAGTTACCACGTGCAATAACCACGCGGGAACCCCAACCGTCCACACGGCCACAACGGATCCGTTCGCATGCCGAGGCACGGTAGTGGCGGGCCCCGCCTGTAGGCCTGTCCCGTCAAGCGCTTGGGTGAGCAGACTAGCTCAGCCATGTGGCGCCTCGTGATAGGTCCACCACGGGCGGCAACCCGGAAGCTTACCAGGCACGCCGCCTGGACTCCGCCGTAACGTTCAAACATTTTTAGGGGCAAGTCGGCCTTAAGCAAGTCGGACTCCAACTAGTCGGCTTGACAAGACGACGGCTAGCGAGGCCCAGATCCAACCGCCGAAAGAAGAAACTGTTGAGGCTCCTCTACATGTCGCCCTCGGAGCCTCACCAGCTTCGGGGACTACTGTCGGAGTAATGGGCCACGGGTAGGCCAACCCATGCCCAGAACCTTTCAAGACATTGAGGCAGACTGCGCCCCCTCGAGACCCCAGGACGAAGAGCTGCCTTCTAAGAGTCGGCGGTGAGGCGGCCGACTGCCCACTCGTGCCCGAGTCCCAGGGACGACTTCAGGATAAGCCGACTCCTGACTGGCGACTTCCAGAGAAGCCGGCCTTGGGGAGTCGGCCCGCGACGCCAACAACCCCCATGCCCTCATAAAGAGGGACGGGACGGGGAGTGGCCATAGTAAGGTCCACTCCCACCCCTTTTTCCAAGGGCAGGCGTGGCTACAGTACGCCGTACTCATAGAGATCTCCGCGCGGCGTGACACTATTGCCATGCCGGCCCTGACGTCAGCCCCAGAGGGCGGAGTCCTGTGCCCACGACGGCCTGCCAGTACGACCCAGGGATGATGGGTCCCACCAGTCGGCGGGCGTACGAAAGACGGCGAGAGCGCCACCAGTCGGCCCCCAGGAGTCGTTCGGCCCCTCCCACGGGCCCCACGCGCCATTAATCAGACGTGACAGGGAGTGGACACAGTGATCGCCCGCCAGACGGCGGAGCTGTCACCACGACCTCATGACCGAGCCCGCGTCATTAGAGACATGGATACAGTAATCTACAGCCGGCAAGACCCTCCCGCGGCGGACGCGGCCTGTCGGCTCCGTACCGAGCAAGTCGGCGGGGCCCACCAGTCGGCGGGCCCTAGGAGTCGGCAGATAAGACGGCCGCCAGAGAGACTAACGGCTGGGCCCGTGCCCAGCCGGATTACCATTTTACCCCTGGGGGTAGGCCTATATAAACCCCCCAGGACATCCATGCAAAGGGTTGGAATCCATTAGCACTAGACCTGGTCATATAGGAAGGAGAGAGCTAGCCTTGCCTTCTCCTACCTCCAGGAAACAGCTCGAGGAGCAACCGAGTAAACACTTTGCCATAGTGATCATGCGGAGACCCGGCAGGGCAGCAGTAGGGGTATTTTCTCCCACGAGAGCCCCGAAGCTGGATAAGATTCGCTGGCGTGCATGCCTTCGCCTTATCCCGTTTCCAGGCACCGGCAACGTTCTACTCGCCCCCACCTTGATAAGCCATCCTTTGGCATATGTCGCACCCAACCCCCGACATTTGGCGCCCACCATGGGGCATGGTGCACCGTCGTCCAGAGACCTGCTCTGGACGGGAACCCTTTTCCTCCCTGGCGAGCGCAGCCATCCCGGCACGCCAGACGGAGTTTGCGCTGACGCGCTGCACGGCGCTGAGATTGCCTGCGCAGCCAGCTGCCTCGCCGATCTTGTCGGCGAGGTTCGCCTCTCCGACGAGCCTGCATCCGACACAGGCACGGGCGGCCCCGAGAGCCTCCTCGCGGGCCTCCTCGATCAACTCCATGTTGCCAGCGAGCCTGTCGTGGACTTGGAGTCTATAGGCTCCACCGACCCGATGTTGGCCGACTCCGACACCGCGTCGCTCGATGCGTTCCCCACCAACGTGGTGGTCTACGATGAGCCGCTGCCTCGCGCGGAGAGCGATGGAAGCACCGTCACTGAGGTGCTAGTCATCGGTCATGACGAGCCTCCCGGCGGAGGAGCGCATGACCCACTTGGCACGGCACTGCAAGACCTGACTGCGCCCATTTCGGAAGACGTTGACATGGAGACGTTGGTGGCGTGCCGCCTTCAGCTCATCGAAGGAGCGAAGAAGTTGGATAGCATGAGACGCTTGTCAGAAGCCTACCAGCGTGAGATGGATCGCGCTGTGGGTGGCTCGCCAGCCCTAGCTGGGCCCAGCCGCCTAGGCGCGGTCCAGCAGCGCGGCTTGGCCATCGTCAACCTGTTCGGGGCAAATCGCCCTGTGTACGCCATGCCCGCGGAGAACATTCGAGCCGCCCAGGCGGCGGCGGCCGAGCTGGACAACTTCGAGGGCGAAGAGCGCCGCCTGATGACGGAGCGAGTCCAGCGGCTCCTCGACGCGGCTGCCGCGCAGAATGAGGCCGGCTGCCGCACAGAGGCGCCATGGCGGCAAAACGACGACCCGCCTCCACGCCGAGACCAAGGCGCGACGTCTCGGACGCCGACTGGCGACGCCCGAGGAAGGAAAGACAAGGACCCAGCCGTCAGCCACAGTCGGACTCACATTACCATAGAGCGCGACCAAGACGGCTGCCCGAGAGCAGTGGAACGACGGGACGACTGTCCGCCTCCTCCTCCTCGCAAGGAAAGGCGAGTCTCCCCGCCGCCTGTTGACCATCCGACTCTCGGCGACCGCCTCGGCCGCCGAGAGGGAGTCGGAGAAAACGATGCCCGCCACCGGATCGACCAGCTTCACCGATCCCTGGCGCTGGAAGAAGAGGACGAGTTGGGTCCGCCTTGTTTCAGGCCCCGCATTCGAGACGAGCCCTTTCCCAAAGGGTTCACGCTCCCACGAGACACGCCCAAGTACACCGGCTCCGTGAAGCCGGAGGACTGGCTGGTTGACTACTCCACGGACGTCAACATAGCGAACGGCAACAAGCGTGTCGCCGTAAAATACGTTCTGCTCATGCTCCAGGGCACGTCCCGGACATGGCTGAATAGCCTGAAGCCCCACAACATCAACAACTGGGTCGACTTCACCGATGCATTCGTCTGCAACTTCACAAGCACGTACAAGCGTCCTCCCAAGCCTCGTCAGCTTTCCTTGTGCGTGCAAGGCCCCAACGAGTCGACTCACGACTACCTCACGCGTTGGGCCGAGCTTCGGAACTCCTGCGAGGGCGTACACGAGTTGCAGGCTATCGAGTACTTCACCGCCGGGTGCAGAGAAGGCACCCTCCTCAAGCACAAGCTCCTCTACGACGAGCCAGAAACCCTCGACGAGCTGCTGATCATAGCAGACAAGTATGCCACGACCGACTCCTCCATGAAGGCGGAGATTCAAGTTAGTGCGACTGGCAAAGTGGCCCCTCAGGCTCCTAGAACTCTGGCTGGAGACGCCAGTCGGCGACAATAGTAGGGCGACCACAAGCGCAAGGCCCCACAGCCAGCTTCCAGCAGCCGGCAGGTGGCGACAGTCGAAGACCAGCAGCCGGAAGGGCAGCCTCCACCCAAGCGACAAAAAGGCGGCAAGCCCAACTAGTTGCCGGCTTTCTCACATGAGCAGACTTTGGATGGTCCTTGCAAATTCCACAGTGGCGCGAAGCCGTCGAATCACACCACCCGGAAGTGCCACTGGCTTACCAAGATCGCCAAAGGAGACGGCCTCCTGCCTCCCCCGCCTGCTGGGCAGCAGCCTCCGCCTCTGCCCCAGCAGCCGACTGTCAGGCCAGTCGGCGCAGTACAAGACTAGTACCCTGAAGAGCACGGAGCCCACGTGATATTTACCAGCGTGGCTGATGATCGAGGCAGCAGGCAGCTGCAGCAGCAAGAGGTGAATGCAGTAGCATCAAAGACACCAGAGTTCATGCACTGGTTCGAGAAGCCTATCAGCTAGAGCAGTGCTGATCACCCAGAGGTGATGCCGAGTCCGGCCTCTTATGCCTTGGTCTTGGATGCCACCTTTGCCACGGATAGACGAGCTGCTCGTTTCTCGCGAGTTTTGATAGACGGAGGCAGCAGCATCAACATGTTGTACAAGGACACCATGGAGAAGTTAGGAATCAAGCAAAGACAGCTTCAGAACAGCCGGACTGTGTTCCACGGCATTGTTCCTGGTCTTTCCTGCTCACCAATCGGCAAGATCCTGATGGACGTCCTCTTTGGAGACAAAGATCACTTCCGCCGAGAGTCAGTTTGGTTTGAGGTGGTGGATCTCGAGAGCCCATACCATGCATTACTTGGCCAACCCGCCCTGGCCAAGTTCATGGCGGTCCCCCACTACGCCTACCTCAAAATGAAGATGCCCAATTCCAAGGGGATTCTAACCGTAGCCGGCGACTACCGGAAGTCTTCTGCCTGTGCGGCTGAGAGTAGTCGGTTGGCCGAGTCCCTTGTGATCGCGGCCGAGAAGCGGCTCCTTGACCGGGTTGTGGCTATGGCCGGTAAGCAGCTAGAGGTGTCGCCTAACCCCAAGGAGTCCGAGGCTGAGGGTTTGTTCAAGCCGGCCAAAGAGACAAAGAAGATACCCTTGGATCTGGAGCACTCAGAGAAGTACGCTGTTGTAGGCGCAAACCTCGACAGCAAATAGGAAGGCGAGCTCGTCAATTTCCTCCATGAGAATCGGGACATCTTCGCATGGTCCCCCAAAGACATGCCAGGTGTACCGATGGAATTCCCCGAGCACAAGTTACATGTCCGATCCGATGCAAAGCCGGTCAGGCAGCCCTTGCGCCGCCTGTCAAAAGAAAAGAGAAGAGTTGTTGGAGAAGAGATAGCCCAACTCCTAGCAGTCGGCTTCATTATGGAAGTATACTTTCCAGAGTGGCTAGCCAACCCGGTCCTGGTACTGAAGAAGAACAAGCAGTGGCGAATGTGTATTGACTACACAAGCCTCAACAAGGCTTGCCCCAAGGACCCGTTTGCTTTGCCAAGAATTGATCAGGTGATAGACTCCACAGCCGGATGCGAGCTGTTGAGCTTCTTGGATGCATATTCAGGATATCACCAGATCAAGCTGAACTTGGCTGACAGACTGAAGACCGCCTTCATCACACCGTTTGGAGCCTTCTGCTACCTCACCATGACGTTCGGCTTGAGGAATGCCGGCGCCACCTTTCAGCGTTGCATGCAGAAGTGCCTCCTCAAGCAACTCGGCAGAAACGCCCACGTCTACATGGACGATGTGGTGGTGAAGTCGGAGAAGCGTGGAACACTGCTGGAAGACCTCAAGGAGACCTTTGAGAACCTGCGCCGATTCCAAATCAAGCTCAACCCTGAGAAGTGCGTCTTCGGAGTACCAGCCGGCCAACTCCTTGGCTTCTTGGTCTCTAAACGCGGCATAGAGTGCAACCCTGTAAAGATCAAGGCCATTGAGAGGATGGAGGTACCCAGCCGACTACTGGACATGCAAAAGTTCACTGGCTGCTTGGCGTCCATAAGCTGATTCATCAGTCGGCTGGGCGAGAAAGCTCTCCCCTTATACCAGCTCATGAAGAAGATCACTTTTTTCGAGTGGAACCAGAAGGCGGACGAAGCTTTTCTCCAGTTGAAGAAGATGTTGACTACTCCACCCGTTCTGGCGGCTCCGACTCCTAAGGAGCATATGCTCATGTACATCGCCGCCACCAGCCGGGTAGTCAGCACAGTCATTATAGTGGAACACAAGGAGGAAGGCAAGGCACTACCTGTCCAGAGACCGGTATATTACCTGAGCGAAGTGCTCTCAACCTCCAAGCAGAACTACCCCACTACCAGAAGATGTGCTATGGCGTGCACTTTGCCGCCAAGAAATTGAAGCCTTACTTTCAAGAGCATCCAATCACTGTGGTCTGCATGGCCCCACTTGCCTAGATCATCGGAAGCCGAGATGCTTCTGGCCGAGTGGCCAAATGGGCCATTGAGCTGGCTCCCTACACCCTCCACTACCAGCCCCACACCGCCATCAAGTCACAAGCACTGGCCGACTTCCTCGTCGACTGGGCCGAGACCTAGTACCTACCTCCAGCGCCCGACTCCACCCATTGGCAGATGCATTTCGACGGCTCCAAGATGCGCACCGGCTTGGGAGCCGGCATTGTCCTCACTTCTCCTAAAGGCGACAAGCTCAAAATACGCACTGCAAATCCACTTTGCCACCTCCAACAACGTCGCCGAGTATGAGGTGCTCATTCACGGGCTCCGGCTTGCCAAAGAACTTGGCATTCGCCGGATCCTGTGTTATGGCGACTCGGACTTAGTGGCCCAGCAGTCGTCTGGCGACTGGGACGCCAAAGATGCAAACATGGCGAGTTACCGTTTCCTCGTGCAGCAACTCAGTGGATATTTCGAGGGGTGCGAGTTCCTCCATGTGCCAAGAAACAACAACGACCAAGCAGACGCCCTAGCACGAATCGGCTCTACCTGCCAAGCAATACCATCCGACGTCACCCTTCAACGCCTCCTCAAGCCGTCTGTCAAGCCTTCACCAGAATCAGACTCCATCTTTGTGCCGGCTCCTCCCGAAGAAGTCGGATTCGACTCCAGAGCCCCGGCAGATGGTACGAGGATTTTGGCAGATGGCTCCAAAGCCGCCACAGTCAAAGCCGGCCCAGGGACTGCAGAACCCGGCCCGGGGACTGCGCCAACCGGCCCAAAGACTCCAGAACTCGGCCCAAGGGCTACGCCAGTCGGCCCGGGGACTTCATTAATCCAGCAAGTGGTTGCTGACTCCAGCTTGCCGCCTCCCAGCCCAGCCGCCCTCGTCCAAGTCGCAGTTCTGGCAGTCGAAGAAATAGCAGCACCCTCATGGGCCCAGCCCATCCTCAAATTCCTGGTGAGCAAAGAGCTGCCGACTGATGAGACCTTAGCTCGGCAAGTACAATGCCGAGCGGCAGCCTACACCATAGTCAACAGAGAGCTGGTCAGGCGCAGCGTCACTAGTGTCTACCAGCGCTGCGTAGAGCCAGAGCAAGGCCAAGCAATTCTCAAAGACATCCATCAAGGCGAGTGCGGCCACCATGCGGCTTCAAGAGCACTCCTCGCCAAAGCTTTCCGACACGGTTTATTTTGGCCAACGGCCTTAGAAGAGGCCAAGGAATTGGTCCAAAAATGCAAAGGGTGCCAGAAGTTCCGCTCCAAGCCGCATCAGCCGGCTTCTGCACTCAAGACCATCCCCATTGCCCGGCATTTCGCAGTTTGGGGCCTAGACATGGTGGGACCATTCAAGACGGCACGAGGTGGCATAACTCACTTACTTGTCGCGGTGGACAAGTTAACCAAGTGGATAGAAGAGAAGCCAATCAAGAAACTGAATGGTCCGACTGCCGTGACTTTCATTTCCGACATCACAATTCGGTACGGCATACCACACAGCATCATCACCAACAACGACACGAATTTTGCCAAAGGTGCCTTGGCCCGTTTCTGTGCGACACATGGCATTCGACTGGACCTAGCGTCCATCGCCCATCCATAGTCAAATGTCCAGGTGGAGCGAGCAAACGGCCTCATCCTGTCCGGCATCAAGCCCTGACTGGTCGAGCCTCTGGAGCGCTCGGCTGGCTGCTGGCTCGACGAGTTGCCAGCCATCCTCTGGAGTCTGCGCACGACTCCAAACAAGTGAACCGGCTTCACGCCTTTCTTCCTCGTCTACGGCGCTGAAGCTGTCATCCCAATGGACATAGAGTTTGATTCCCCGCGAGTCACCATGTACATCAAGGAAGAAGCAGAAGAAGCATGACAAGACGGTGTCGATCTGCTGGAAGAGGGCCGGCTGCTGGCGCTCAGCCGGTCCAGCATCTACCAGCAGAGCCTGCACAGATACTACAATAGGAAGGTCAGGCCGAGATCTTTCCAAGAGGGCGACCTTGTGCTCCGACTGATCCAGCGAACAGCCGGCCAGCACAAGCTGTCGGCGCCTTGGGAAGGCCCCTTCATCATCAGCAAAGTGCTGGGCAACGACTTGTACTACCTGATCGACGCTCAGAAGCCCCGAGCATGCAAGAGGGACGACTCCGGCAAAGAGACAGAGCGGCCATGGAATGCAATTCTCCTCCAAAAAATTTACAGTTAAACGCAGTATGTATCACGCTACCTTTTGTATTAAAAGTACCAAGACTTCGGGCCCCCCCGAGAAGAGCTCGAGGACTGCCCTCTTTAATCTATATGATAAGAAATATGCCTTCGAGTATATTACTCTTTGTTATGCCGCTTGGCACCGGGTTCGACTAGTCGGCCGGGGACTTGCCGTCCTGTGCTATGAAATGCTTCCTGCAGCCGGACAAGTAGTGTGTGGCGTCTAAGCCGTCTCCTGCCAGAAGCCGCAGCTTGCAGAGTGACTGTCTGGTGGGCAGGAGTAAGGAAGAATGGGCGTCCACATGAAAAATGGCTATGGACTCAAAGCATAAACATAGCTTAAGGCCGGCTTCCAGCCTTTTTTCGCAAACCGACTCTTGAAACAGTCGGTTTGCCGCCTTCTATCCGACTTATTAAACAACTCTAAAAATGGCTAAGTACTTGCCTTCCGAAAGTGACCAAGAATTTGATCCAGCAGCAGTCCGCAGAGCAGCTGTCTGACTGACAAAGACGGCAACTGAGGGAAGGCGGCAAAGGAAAAAGCCAAAAGAGCAATGAGCAAGAAAAGATAGAAGTCAGATGAATATTTACATAACAAAGGCCCTTGGGCGAATCCTCGAGCAGAATTTCAAAATACACCATGCGGGTGGGATTGTGCGAATTAACAAGTTCTTCAAAGACTATTAAAACAGATAAAACAAAGATAAGGTGGCAGCCTAGGAGGCGGCAGATGGGTTCGGAGGATCGGAGGAGATGGCGGTGTTGGATGTTGGGGCGGCCGGCTGGGCGGTCTCGGCTTGATCACCTCCGGAGGCAGTCGGCTCGGGCGGGCACAACTCGTTGCTGGAGGCGCGGTCGAGCTTAGGCTGGCCGTCCGCTCAGTCTTTCGGTGCCTCCGTCTCGCTTCCTTCCTCCGCCTCGTCTTCCTCCTCGACGCTGGAGCCGATCACCTCTGCCGAGTCCTCGCCGTAGTCTGGGTTCAGCCCAAACCACTCCGGCGGTACCTCCCCGCCGTCTTCAGCCCGCTCGGGGACAAAGATGCTGGTGTCGGTGTACTCGGCGATCACCGCCGCACGCTTGACAAGGGTGTCTTCCGTGGCTGCCAGCTCCGGCTGGGCCTTTAACCGGAGTGTGGCCAGCCGGTCTAGGTCCAGCCCCGGATACCATGCCTTGAGGAATTCCAAGGCTCGGCGCGCTCCGGCCCAGGCCGAGGAACCCTTCCAGGCCTCAAGACGACCAGCCGTGACCTCCAGCCAGTCGGCAGTCCGACTAGGGGTGCACGGAGCCTGCACGTCTGGCCACAGGGCAGCGATCGCTTGGGCGCCGACACGTTGAAGCCGGTGCAGCATCCGCTGGGCCGTCCGCAGACGAGCCCCTACGCTCAAAATATGCTCGTCAAGGGTCTGAGGGGCATCAGCGGTTATTTCCGCGCCATCCGCCCTCCGCTCCTCGCGGTCAGCCTCGATAGCTTGAATGGCGGCCTGTGAGTGGCCAGGGAAGAAGTCTGCCAAGACGGAAAGAATGAAGAACAAGTCTAAAACCAGGAGTCGGCTCGACCTATAGTCGACGGCTCGAAGAAGGAAAGCAAAGAAGCTTACCGTTGACGAGATCCTCGATCTCGTGGAAGCCGGAGGCCAGCATTGCCTCCTTGTCAGTCCAGGAGGAGCACTCGCTCGTGAACTCGGCCAGGAGGGCGGCCTCTGCCTCTTCCGCCTCCTTCTGCGTCTTCTTAAGCAGCTCCTTTTGCTCTGCCAATTGTGCGGCCAGCAGATGGCGCTCTGCGGCGAGCTTGCTGCACTCCTCCCCCTTGGCGCGCAACGCAGAGTTGGCTTCGCTCAGCTGCTGTTGAAGAGTGGCATTGGCCTCTGAAGAGTGGCGTTGGCCTCTGAAGAGAAAGAAGAAAGAAGGCATTAAGTCATCAACAAAGAAGGTCGCCGGGGAGATCCGGCCCGACTGCTCAGCAGTCGGCCCGAATCTCGGGGACTACAGCCCGCGGGTGCGCCAGCGCGCCCCCGCAAAGAAGAAAAAGGACTCACTCCGGCTCTCCGACAAGTCGGTGGTCCGCTTGCCCAGCTCTTCAACGTTGCAGTTGAAGGCGGTGACACGGAGGTTGTGATAGTCCTGCAAAGGGTATTTCAGACAAAAGTTAGTACCCGGAACTCACCAATTGGAGTTCCGGGCCGCCTGCTCAGCAGCCGGCCCGAAACTCAGGGACTACACCCAGTGGGTACGCTGGCGCGCCCCCACAAAGAGGAACAAGAAAACAGGGACAAAGGAGAAAGCATACCCGGATGGCTGCCCGCGACGCCAGGTGCGCCTTGGTGCAGTTTTGGATGGCGTCGCTCTCAGCTCACAGCTTCGTCTGGACATCCAGAAGCGCCTGGTTCAGCGGGCCCGTGCCGCCTCCTCGCACCCACCCAATGGGCGCGGCGCTCGTCACTTCGGCGTCTGGAATCGTCGAGCTGGCGGTGCCGGTCTCCGAGGGGCGTGGCGCCGAAGTCGCCTTCTCAAGACTGCGGCGCATTGGCGAGCCGACTTGAAGGAGTAGCCTTGCCACGGCCTCGTCTTCAGTCGGCGGCAAGGGCGGGTCCGCCGGCTGTTTGCCTTGCGTGCTCCTAGACGGCGGCGGGGGCGGCGGTGGCGGCACGACCGCGTCCGGCATGGAGGCGTCGCCGTCGCCTCTCTCCACGATCGGGAACTCGCCGCCGGCTTCCCCTAACCGCCACGTGAACTCCAGGCGCGTCGGCGCAGAGTTCAGAGGGGTGACGAACACCCCCGACCGCCGGGGCGCGACTTCCTTAGCCTGCCGCTTTGCTGCAGCGGCGGTCTTGGCCGCCTCCAGCTTTTTCAGGGCGGAGGCCTCCGCCTTCTCGGCCTCCGCTTTCTCCCGGCGGGCGGCCTCTTGCTCCTCGCGCTTCTCCTGCGCGTTCCGCTCCGTCGCCTCCCGAAGGTCGGCGGCAGGGTCAATCCGCCGAGTAGTGGCACACCTCTCCGCCGTCCCCATAACGGAGGCGGCGGCAACCCTCTCAAGAGTGAGGGGAGCCCTGAAGCGAGGGAAACATATGAAAGACTCAGACAAGATCAACAAAGAGAAAATAAATATAAGGGACGGAGGCGCTTACGCAGAGACCAGTGGCGGCTTCTTCACTTCCTTGCAGAATCGGTTGGCTTTCGCGGCTGCCTCTTCCCGCTTGGTCGCGGCGGCTGCTCCCTTGAACTTCTTCGCCTGGCCACCAAGCGTACTCGGCCCGGCCCGGCGCTTCTTCGCGCCGCCTTGAGCGTCCAAGCCGGCGGAGGAACTCGCGCTTGGCTGGCCAGCCTTTGGCTGGTCGCACGGGGCGACTTCTCCCTCGGCCTCATCGTCAGGCCAGTCGGCGAAAGTGGCCGAAGGCCTGGAGCCTCCTGCTTCTCCTCCTCCTCCCTCGGCGTCGGCCTCCATGGCCGCCGCCCCCAACTCAGGATCGTCGACGTCGCTCTCCGCCCGATCGGGGACAAACTGACGAGCCGGCCCCACGCTGCCGGCCGAAGGAGGGATGAGAGGGTTCTGATTCAAAACAAAAACGAAAGAAGAAGAAGGAAGACGACTTATAATAGGAGGGGGGTTGGTGCGCGAATACGGCTCCTTGCCGAACCGCCAGTCCACCGAGAGACCGCAGTTCGCGATGTAGTTCACCGTGTTCGCCACCTCCGCGTGAGGCATGTCCTTGGAGCACATCCGACTCGGGTCCCGATGACCGCTCATCTGGCAGATCAGGTGAGGTCGGCCTTGGAGTGGGAGGATTCGGCGCGCCACGAAGGCGGCCAGCAAGTCGGCCCCGGTCAAGCCCTCCGACTGCGTCAGCACTCGGAGTCGCGCGATGGCGGCGGCACCAGAAGGAGACAGCGTCTTGGCTCGGTGTGACCAGCTGGGGAGCCTTCCAGCCGGTGCGCCGGCTTCGTAAGCCGGCAGGTTAGCCCAGTCGTCTTCTAGGGCGACGTTCTTCACATAAAAATAGGACCGATGCCACATCTTCACCAACTTAATCAGTGCGATGGTGGGAAACGGATTGTTAGCCACTGATCTCCGCATCATGATAAACGCACCGCACTGGGCCGGCACGCCAGCGACGTGTGTGCCGAGCTTGGACTGGAAGAACTCCCCCCAGAGCTCGATGGTGGGGAGAACGCCGAGGAAGCCTTCGCACAGGGTGGCGAAGGCATCCAGTAGCACCACCATGTTCGGAGTAAGGTGGTGCGCCTAGAGCCCGTGGAACTCCAAGAAGGAGCGGAAGAAGCCGCTCGCCGACAGCCCCAGGCCGCGCATAAGGTGCGAGCGGAATATGACCCGCTCTCCCTCCTCCAGCGCCGGCGATATTTCCCCCTCCGGCGCGAGGCGGACCCGCACTAAGCCCCTGCCGTGCAGCCACCGTATCTTGCGGTGGATCTCGACGTCGTCGTCATCAACCTCGGAGCCGTCCTACACTCCGGAGCGTACAACAGGAGGCGCAGCGGCCGAGGAAGAGCTCATCATTGCAGGCGCGGCGTGGTTCGGAGCAGCAGCGGCGAGAGGAAGAAGAAGCGAGAAGGAGAGAAAGGGAGTAGGGAGAATGGGTGCGCCTGCTTCGCCGCCCCTCCCCCCGCCTACTTGTAGGCTCGTGGGCTGAGAAGCCGAGGGGGCGGTCGTGGTATTAACTACGCCCAGGACCCCACGACCCCCATGATTTACCACACAAAGTTACCACGTGCAATAACCGCGCGGGAACCCCATCCGCACGGCCACAACGGATCCATTCACATGCCGAGGCGCGATAGTGGCGGGCCCCACCTATAGGCATGTCCCGTCGCGCGCGTGGGTGAGCAGACTAGCTCAGCCACGTGGCGCCTCGCGACGGGTCCACCACAGGCGGCAACCCAGAAGATTATTAGGCACGCCGCCTGGACTCCGCCGTGACGTTCAAACTTTTTTAGGGGCAAGTCAGCCTTAAGCAAGTCAGACTCCAACTAGTCGGCTTGACAAGAAGACGACTAGCGAGGCCCAGATCCAACCGCCGGAAAGAAGAAACTGTTGAGGCTCCTCGACATGTCACCCTCGGAGCCTCACCAGCTTCGGGGACTACTGTCGGAGTAATGGGCCACGGGTAGGCTAACCCAGGCCCAGAAGCTTTCAAGACATTGAGGCAGACTGCGCCCCTCAAGACCCCAGGACGAAGAGCCACCTTCTGAGAGTCAGCGGTGAGGCGGCCGACTGCCCACTCGCCGCCGAGTCCCAGGGACGACTTTAGTATAAGCCGACTCCTGACTGGCGACTTCCAGAGAAGCCGGCCTTGGGGAGTCGGCCCGCGACGCCAACAACCCCCATGCCCTCATAAAGAGGGATGGGACGGGGAGTGGCCATAGTAAGGTCCACTCCCACCCCTTTTTCCAAGGGCAGGCGTGGCTACAGTACGCCGTACTCGCAGAGATCTCCACGCGGCGCGACACTATTGCCATGCCGGCCCTGACGTCAGCCCCAGAGGGCGGAGTCCTGTGCCCACGACGGCCTGCCGGTACGACCCAGCGATGATAGGTCCCACCAGTCAGCGGGCATACGAAAGACGGCGAGAGCGCCACCAGTCGGCCTGGATGGGAGTCGGCCCCCAGGAGTCAGCCGGCCCCTCCCACGGGCCCCATGCGCCATTAATCAGACGCGACAGGGAGTGGCCATAGTGATCGCCTGCCAGACGGCGGAGTTATTGCCACGACCTCATGACCGAGCCCGCGTCATTAGAGGCACGACTACAGTAATCTACAGCCGACAAGACCCGCCCGTGGCGGACGCGGCCTGACGGCTCCGTACCGAGCCAGTCGGCGGGCCCTAGGAGTCGGCGGATAAGACGACAGCCAGAGAGACTGACGGTTCGGCCCACGCCCAGCCGGATTAACATTGTACCCCTGGGGAGTAGGCCTATATAAACCCCACAGGGCATCCATGCAAAGGGTTGGAATCCATTAGCACTAGACCAGGTCATATAGGAAGGAGAGAGCTAGCCTTGCCTTCTCCTACCTCCAGGAAACAACTCGAGGAGCAACCGTGTAAACACTTTTCCATAGTGATCATGCGGAGACCCCGCAGGGCAGCAGTAGGGGTATTATCTCCCCGGAGAGCCCCGAAGCTGGGTAAGATTCACCAGCGTGCATGCCTTCGCCTTATCCCATTTCCAGGCACCGGCGACGTTCTACTCGCCCCCACCATGATAAGCCATCCTTTGGCATATGTCGCACCCACCCCCGACAAAAACAGTAGATAATATAGCATGGAACAATCAAAAATTATAGATACATTGGAGACGTATCAGCACCCCCAAGCTTAATTCCTGCTCGTCCTCGAGTAGGTAAATGATAAAAACATAATTTTTGATGCGGAGTGCTACTTGGCATAATTTTAATGTAATTCTTCTTAATTGTGGTATGAATATTCAGATCCGAAAGATTCAAGACCAAATTTCATATTGACAAAAAAGTGATAATACTTCAAGCATACTAACAAAGCAATTATGTCTTCTCAAAATAACATGGCTAAAGAAAGTTATCCCTACAAAATCATATAGTCTGGCTATGCTCTATCTTCACCACACAAAATATTTAAATCATGCACAACCCCGATGACAAGCCAAGCAATTGTTTCATACTTTTGATGTTCTCAAACTTTTTCAATCTTCAAGCAATTGTTTCGTACTTTGTAGCACAAGTGTGGTAAAAGGATAGTAACATTGTCCCTTCTCTCTTTTACTCTCATTTTTTTATTTTTTTATTTGGGCCTTTTCTCCCCCTTTTTTATGGCCTCTTTTCTCTTTTTTTATTTGGGCTTCTTTGGCCTCTTTTATTTTTTTATTTTCGTCCGAAGTCTCATCCCGACTTGTGGGAGAATCATAGTCTCCATCATCCTTTCCTCACTGGGAGAATGCTCTAATAATGATGATCATCATACTTTTATTTGCTTACAACTCAAGAATTACAACTCGATACTTAGAACAAGATATGACTCTATATGGATGCCTCCGGCGGTGTACCGGGATGTGCAATGATTCATGAGTGACATGTATGAAAGAATTATGAACGGTGGCTTTGCCACAAATACAATGTCAACTACATGATCATGCAAAGCAATATGACAATGATGAAGCATGTCATAATAAACGGAACCGTGGAAAGTTGCATGGCAATATATCTCGGAATGGCTATGGAAATACCATAATAGGTAGGTATGGTGGCTGTTTGAGGAAGGTATATGGTGGGTTTATGGTACCGGCGAAAGTTGCACGTTACTAGAGAGGCTAGCAAAGGTGGAAAGGTGAGAGTGCGTATAATCCATGGACTCAACATTAGTCATAAAGAACTCATATACTTATTGCAAAAATCTACAAGTTATCAAAGCAAAGTATTACATGCATGCTCCTAGGGGGATAGATTGGTAGGAAAAGACCATCGCTCGTCCCCGACCGCCACTCATAAGGAAGGCAATCAAAAAAATAAATCATGCTCCAACTACATCACATAACGGTTCACCATACGTGCATGCTACGGGAATCACAAGCTTCAACACAAGTATTTCTCAAATTCACAACTACTCAACTAGCATGACTCTAATATCACCATCTCCATATCTCAAAACAATTATCAAGTATCAAACTTCTCATAGTATTCAACACACTCATAAGAGAATTTTATTATTCTTGAATACCTAGCATATTAGGATTTTAAGAAAATTAACATGCTATTAAGAATCTCAAAATAATCTAAGTGAAGCATGAGAGATCATTAGTTTCTATAAAACAAATCCACCACCGTGCTCTAAAAGATATAAGTGAAGCACTAGAGCAAATGACAAACTACTCTGAAAGATATAAGTGAAGATCAATGAGTAGTCGAATATTTATGCAACTATGTGAAGACTCTCTCTCATTTAATAATTTCAGATCTTGATAATTTATTCAAATATCAAGCAAAGCAAAATAAAATGACACTCTAAGAATGGCAAACATCATGTGAAGAAGCGAAAACTTAGGATCAACCGAAACTAACCGATAGTTGTTGAAGAAGAAAGGTGGGATGCCAACCGGGGCATCCCCAAGCGTAGATGCTTGAGACTTCTTGAAATTTTATCTTGGGATGCCTTGGCCATCCCCAAGCTTGAGCTTTTATGTCTCCTTAGTTCCTCTCATATCACGGTCTCCCTAAATCTCAAAAGCTTCATCCACACAAAACTCAACAAGGACTCGTGAGATAAGTTAGTATAAATCATTGCAAAAAACTTATCTTACTCTACTGTAGCAAATCACTAAAATTATTATTCAACATTGCATACTAAATGCCTCCGCATATTTAATAGTCCTATCGTCAAATAGAATCATTAAAGAAGCAAACATATGCAAACAATGCAAACATAACAGCAATCTGCCTAAGCAGGACAGTCTGTAAAGAGTGGAGCAAGATCCATACTTCCCTAACTCCAAAAATTACGAAAGACAATTCCCACTGTATTAAATTTATCATAGCTTAATATTCAAAAGGTTTCAACATTTTATCACATTCTGACTTTTCTAGGGAATTATTGCAACAGCGGTAAACTTTCTGTTTCCAAACAGCAACACGTGGACTTCTAAAGTAGGCATAGTAAAGGCTATCAATGCCACTTTTATTGAAATAAAAGATGAAAGACATTTTTCTAAATAACAGCAAGCAAATCTTAACAAAATAAATTGATGCTCCAAGCAAAACACATACCATGTGGTGAATAAAAATATAGCTCCAAGTAAAGTTACCGATGAACGAAGACGAAAGAGGGGATGCCTTCCGGGGCATCCCCAAGCTTAGGCTCTTGGCTATTCTTGAATATTACCTTGGGGTGCCTTGGGAATCCCCAAGCTTAGGCTCTTGCCACCCTTATTCCATAGTCCATCGAATCCTTACCCAAAAGTTGAAAACTTCACAACACAAAACTTAACAGAAAACTCGTAAGCTCCGTTAGTATAAGAAAATAAATCACCACTTCAAGGTACTGTAATGAACTCATTATTTATTTATATTGGTGTTAAACCTACTGTATTCCAACTTCTCTATGGTTTATAAATTCTTTTACTAGACATAGATTCATTAAAATAAGCAAACAACACATGAAAAGCAGAATCTGTCAAAAACGGAACAGTCTGTAGTTGTCTGGATCAAACGTATACTTCTGGAACTCATAAAATTCTCAAATAAATTGCTGGACCTGAGGAACTTATCTATTAATCATCTTAAAAAAGAATTAGCTCAATATCACTATCCAATAAAAACTGGCAGCAATCTTCGTGAGCGCTAAAGTTTCTGTTTTTTACAGCATGATCAAAAAGACTCTCCCCAAGTCTTCCCAAAGGTTCTACTTGGCACAAACACTAATTAAAAGCATAAAACACATCTAAACAGAGGCTAGATGAATTATTTATACTAAACAGGAACAAAAAGCATGGAATAAAAATAAAGTTGGGTTGCCTCCCAACAAGCGCTATCATTTAACGCCCCTAGCTAGGCATGATGATTTCAATGATGCTCACATAAAGGATAAGAATTGTAACATAGAGAGAGCATCATGAAGAATATGACTAGCACATTTAAGTCTAACCCACTTCCTTTTAATAGGGATTTTTTGAGCAAACAACTTGTGGGAACAAGAATCAACTTGCATAGGAAGGTAAAACAAGCATAACTTCAAAACTTTAAGCACATAGAGCGGAAACTTGATATTATTGCAATTCCTACAAGCATATATTCCTCCCTCATAATAATTTTTAGTAGCATCATGAATGAATTCAACAATATAACCAGCACCTAAAGCATTCTTTTCATGATCTACAAGCATAGAAATTTTATTACTCTCCACACAAGCAAAATTCTTCTCATTAATAGTAGTGGGAGCAAACTCAACAAAGTAACTATCATGGGATTGAAAATTGAAATCAAGATGACAAGTTTAATTGTTATTATTATTCTTTAAAGCATACGTGTCATCACAATAATCATCATAGATAGTAGGCATGCTTTCATCATAATAAATTTGCTCATCAAAACTTGGGGGGACAAAAATTATCATCTTCACCAAATATAGCTTCCCCAAGCTTGTGGCTTTGCATATCATTAGCATCATGGATATTCAAGGAATTCATACTAACAACATTGCAATCATGCTCATCATTTAAATATTTAGTGCCAAATATTTTAATGCATTCTTCTTCTAACACTTTGGCACAATTTTCCTTTCCATCATACTCACGAAAGATATTAAAAAGATAAAGCGTATGAGACAAACTCAATTCCATTTTTTATAGTTTTCTTTTATAAACTAAACTAGTGATAAAACAAGAAACTAAAAGACTCGATTGCAAGATCTAAAGATATACCTTCAAGCACTCACCTCCCCGTCAACGGCGCCAGAAAAGAGCTTGATGTCTACTACACAACCTTCTTCTTGTAGACGTTGTTGGGCCTCCAAGTGCAGAGGTTTGTAGGATAGTAGCAAATTTCCCTCAAGTGGATTACCTAAGGTTTATCAATCCGTAGGAGGCGTATGATGAAGATGGTCACTCTCAAGCAACCCTGCAACCAAATAACAAAGAGTCTCTTGTGTCCCCAACACACCCAATACAATGGCAAGTTGTATAGGTGCACTAGTTCGGCGAAGAGATGTTGATACAAGTGGTATATGGATAGTAGATAAAAGTTTTTGTAATCTGAAAATATAAAAACAGCAAGGTAACTAATGATAAAAGTGAGCGTAAATGGTATTGCAATGCGTTGAAACAAGGCCTAGGGTTCATACTTTCGCTAGTGCAAGTTCCCTCAACAATAATAACATAATTGGATCATATAACTATCCCTCAACATGCAACAAAGAGTCACTCCAAAGTCACTAATAGCGGAGAACGAACGAAGAGATTATGGTAGGGTACGAAACCACCTCAAAGTTATTCTTTCCAATCAATCCGTTGGGCTATTCCTATAAGTGTCACAAACAGCCCTAGAGTTCGTACTAGAATAACACCTTAAGACACAAATCAACCAAAACCCTAATGTCACCTAGATACTCCAATGTCACCTCAAGTATCCGTGGGCATGATTATACGATATGCACCACACAATCTCAAATTCATCTATTCAACCAACACATAGGACCTCAAAGAGTGCCCCAAAGTTTCTACCGGAGAATCACAACGAAAACGTGTGCCAACCCCTATGCATAGGTTCATGGGCGGAACCCGCAAGTTGATCACCAAAACATACATCAAGTGAATCACGTGGTATCCCATTGTCACCACAGATACGCACGGCAAGACATACATCAAGTGTTCTCAAATCTTTAAAGACTCAATCGTATAAGATAACTTCAAAGGGGAAACTCAATCCATTACAAGAGAGTAGAGGGGGAGAAAACATTATAGGATCCAAATATAATAGCAAAGCTCGCGATACATCAAGATCGTATCACCTTAAGAATACGAGAGATAGAGATCAAACACATAGCTACTGGTACATACCCTCAGCCCCGAGGGAGAACTACTCCCTCCTCGTCATGGAGAGCACCGGGATGATGAAGATGGCCACCGGAGAGGGATTGCCCCCTCCGGCAGGGTGCCAGAATGGGTCTAGATTGGTTTTCGGTGGCTACAGAGGCTTCTGGCGGCGGAACTCCTGATCTATTGTGCTCCCCGATCGTTTTAGGGTATATGGAGATATATAGGTGGAATAAGTACGTCAGGGGGGCCACAAGGGGCCCACGAGGGTGGAGGGCGCACCCATGGGGGGGGGCGCCCCCTACCTCGTGGCCTCCTCGAAGCTTCCCTTACGTGCACTTCAAGTCTTCTGGGCTTCTTTCCTTCCAAAAATGAGTTCCATGAAGTGTCAGGTGAATTGGACTCCGTTTGATTTTCCTTTTCTTCGAAACCCTAAAACAAGGTAAAAACAGAAACTGGCACTGGGCTCTGGGTTAATAGGTTAGTCCCAAAAATGATATAAAAGTGTATAATAAAGCCCATAAACATTCAAACCAGTAGATAATATAGCATGGAGCAATAAAAAATTATAGATACGTTGGAGACGTATCAGTGACCATCCATTTATCTCGTGAGTGAGGAGCGGAGTCCACTCCTCTTGATAATAACCCGCCTAACATGGAAGATACGGACCACCCTAGTGGATACATGAGCTATTCGAGCATACAAAACAGGATATTTATTTGAAGGTTTCGAGTTTGGCACATACAAATTTACTTGGAACGACAGGTAGATACCATATATAGGTAGGTATGGTGGACTCATATGGAATAACTTTGGGGTTTATGGAGTTGGATGCACAAGCAGTATTCCCACTTAGTACAGGTGAAGGCTAGCAAAAGACTGGGAACGACCAACTAGGAGCGACAACAGTCATTAACATGCATTAAAATTAATCAACACCGAATGCAAGCATGAGTAGGATATAATCCACCATGAACATAAATATCGTGAAGGCTATGTTGATTTTGTTTCAACTACATGCGTGAACATGCGCCAAGTCAAGTCACTTAAATCATTTAGAGGAGGATACCACCCTATCATACCACATCACAACCATTTTAATAGCATGTTGGCACGCAAGGTAAACCATTATAAGCTCCTAGCTAATCAAGCATGGCACAAGAAACTATGATCTCTAGTTGTCATTGCAAACATGTTTATTCATAATAGGCTGAATCAGGAACGATGAACTAATCATATTAACAAAAACAAGAGAGGTCGAGTTCATACCAGCTTTTCTCATCTCAGTTAGTCAATCATATATCGTCATAATTGCCTTTCACTTGCACGACTGAATGATGTGAATAATAATAATAGTGCACATGCATTGGACTAAGCTGGAACCTGCAAGCATTCAATAAATAGTAGAAGACAAGGCAATATGGGCTCTTTTGTCAGAACAACAATAATGCATATAAGAGCCACTTCAACAATTTAATCATGGTCTTCCCCTATCGACCCCCAAAGAAAAGAATTAAAACTATTTACACGGGAAAGCTCCCAACAAGCAAAAGAAGAACATGAAATCTTTTTGGGTTTTCTTTTTAATTACTACTACAAGCATGGAAAGTAAACTAATTAAAAGCTACAGCTAATTTTTTGGTTTTTCTTAAGGTTCATTAAACACACAAGAAGAAAGCATAAAAGGAAAGAAACTAGCATGGATGATACAATGAAAAAAGTATGAGCACCGACATCTAGCAATGAGTGTGTGAACACAAATGTAATGTCAGTGGGAAATACGTACTCCCCCAAGCTTTGGCTTTTGGCCTAAGTTGGTCTATGGCCACGGCTGGCCTGGCGGATATCCATAATAATATTTGGGGTCGTACTGAGAAGAAGAAGAAGATTCCGATTGCCATTGGCTGACAATCATCTCCGGATCCCACTGGTAATTAGACTGTCGTGAAGGATCAACTTGTGGTTCCGGCTCTGGCTCCATGGCTGGTGCAGGGTTCCGGTAGGCATGAATAGCCTTTAGTGGAACAAGGTACTGGCCTGCAGATAAATCAAACAAAGAAGGAGCAGGAAGGGTAATAGTCTCAAGATGATGTTTATCAAAGAACAATTTGTATTTAAGCTCTCCTTCCCTATTCTTAACAATAAAATCATGTGCCACCATACTCTTATAATCTAAATAAACACGAGGCAACACTTTTTCTTCCTTCTCATAATGCCTAATAGGTATGTTAAAATGTGTAGCTAGGCGTGAAGCATAGATGCTTCCAAAGATGGGGCCCTTGGTACGGTTCAGACTTAACCGTTTAGCAATAATGCTGCCCATACTAACAGAGTTATCACTGTATAAACCGTGGAGCAAAATAATAATATCAGGGATACTAAGGTTTCCACAGTTTCCACGACCAATTAAACAACGACTAGCAAATAATGCAAAATAGCGTAAAACAGGGAAATGTATGCTAGTGATTCGTGCATCGGAAACCTTCCTTGTTTCTCCTCCAGTGATAGTATCAATAAATCCATCCACATCATCGCGATGTGGTTCCTCTGTCTTGCCCTTGAAAGGGACTAAACAAACCCGGCAAAAATCATAAAGTGACATCTCCTTATGCTCATCATATAAATGGAACTCCACCGTAGGTGGTGAGCTCCTATAATGGAAATGAAAGTTTTGCACAAAGGTATTTGTGAGTAAGAGATACTGATCGCATTGGTCGTGGAGGAAAGTGGTGAGGCCTGCATTTTTAGCCAATTCATGAAAATCCTCATAAATCCCGGCTGCTCTCAAGAAATCATCGAAAGGCCATTCACATGCCCGAACCTCCATGGTGCGATGCAGATTATACTTAGGCTTTGGTGCCTTTTCCTTCGAGCTTTGGCTCGATGAGCCCCTCAAAAATCTCTTCATCACTTTCTGAAAAATTCTGAAATTTTTAGTAACTTCAAAATAAAAGTAAACCAAACTCAATAATATTGATAGCAACTACTCCTACAAGTGCCTAGGGCCTATAGCATGCATCAAAACTACTTGGAACCATATAAATTTGACATGCAAGCTCAAGAACATGGTCACCTAGGCAGCATAAATTTGCAATGAATAAAGCACTAGAACAAAAACTAATTGGACCAATGGAGGAGTCACATACCAAGGAACAATCTGCCCAAGCAGTTTTGTGAGAGGTGCTTTGAGCAAGGAGATTGAAAATGGCACCAAAACGTGCTTGGACTCAGGTTTGAGCTGGTTATTCGTGTTTGGGGGAGGAAGAAGGAGTGTGTGGGTGAAAGGATAAGTGGAGGAGGGCCACCATGGGCCCACGAGGCAGGGGGCGCGCCCAGGGGGGTAGGGCGCGCCCTCCACCATCGTGGGCAGGTGGTTGACCCCCCTGCTGTGTTCTCAGTGCCAAATATTCTCAAATATTCTAGAAAAAAATCATATTGAAATTTCAGGGCATTTGGAGAACTTTTATTTTCGGGGTATTTTTATATTGCACGGATAATCAGATAACAGACAGAAAAATATTTATTTTTATTTTATTTAATATAAATAACAGAAAGTAAAAGTGGGGTACAGAAGGTTGTGCCTTCTAGTTTCATCCATCTCATGATCATCAAAAGGAATCTACTAACAAGGTTGATCAAGTCTTGTTAACGAACTCATTCCGAATAACATGGAACCGGAGAAATTTCGAATAACACTATGTTACCTCAACGGGGATATGCACATCCCCAACAATAAGAATATCATATTTCTTCTTGACAGTAGGAAGAGGAAATTCAAAACCTCCAAATATAATCGATGGGATTTTTCCAATAGAGTTGATACTATGAACTTGAAGTTGTTTCCTCGGAAAGTGTACCGTATGCTCATTACCATTAACATGAAAAGTGACATTGCCTTTAGTGTAATCAATAACAGCCCCTGCATTATTCAAAAAGGGTCTCCAAGAATAATAGACATACTATCATCCTCGGGAATATCAAGAATAACAAAGTCCGTTAAAATAGTAACGTTTGCAACTACAACAGGCACATCCTCACAAATACCGACAGGTATAGCAGTTGATTTATCAGCCATTTGCAAAGATATTTCAGTAGGTGGCAACTTATTCAAATCAAGTCTACGATTTAAAGAGAGAGGGATGACACTAACACCGGCTCCAACATCACATAAAGCAATTTTAACATAGTTTCTTTTAATAGAGCATGGTATAGTGGGTACACCGGGATCTCCAAGTTTCTTAGGTATTCCACCCTTAAAAGTATAGTTAGCAAGCATGGTGGAAATTTCAGCTTCCAGTATCTTTCTTTTATTTGTAACAATTTCTTTCATATACTTGGCATAAGGACTCATTTTAAGCATATCAGTTAATCGCATACGCAAAAAGATAGGTCTAATCATTTCAGCAAAGCGCTCAAAATCCTCATCATCCTTTTTCTTGGATGGTTTGGGAGGAAAAGGCATGGGTTTCTGAACCCAAGGTTCTCTTTCTTTACCATGTTTCCTAGCAACAAAGTCTTTCTTATCATAACGTTGATTCTTTGATTGTGGGTTATCAAGATCAACAGAAGGTTCAATTTCTACATCATTATCATTACTAGGTTGAGCATCATCATGAACATTATCATTAACACTAGTTACAGGTTCATTACCAGATTGAGTTTCAGCATCAGAAATAGAAATATTATTTGGATTCTCAGGTGTTTCAGTAATAGGTTCACTAGAAGCATGCAAAGTCCTATCATTTTTCTTTTCCTTCCTTTTAGAAGGACTAGGTGCATCTACATTATTTCTCTGAGAATCTTGCTCAGTTCTCTTAGGATGGACTTCAGGATACAAAGGTTCCTGAGTCATTCTACCACCTCTAGTCATAACTCTAACAGCATTATCATTATCTTTACTATTCAATTCATTAAGCAAATCATTTTGAGCTTTAAGTACTTGTTCTACTTGAGTGGTAACCATAGAAGCATGTTTACTAATGAGCTTAAGTTCACCTTTAACATTAGCCATATAATCACCCAAGTGTTCAAGCATATTTGAATTGTATTTCAATTTTCTACCAAAATAAGCATTAAAGTCTTCTTGCTTAGCCATAAATTTATCAAACTCATCTAAGCATGGGCTAGCAAACTTAGTAAATGGGATTTCAGCTTTATCATATCTATAGAGAGAATTTACCTTTACTACCTGTGTCGGGTTATCAAGACCATGAGTTTCTTCAATAGGTAATGGATTAGGATCATATGTTTCTTCAACAGGCGGTAAATTAAGACCGTGTATTTCTTCAATAGGAGGTAAATTCTTAACATCCTCAGCTTTAATACCTTTTTCTTTCATAGATTTCTTTGCCTCTTGCATATCTTCAGGACTGAGAAATAGAATACCCCTCTTCTTCGGAGTTGGTTTAGGAATAGGCTCAGGAGTTGGCTCCAGAGGTGTCCAATTATTTTCATTTGTCAACATATTATTCAATAGAATTTCAGCTTCATCCAGTGTTCTTTCCCTGAAAATAGAACTAGCACAACTATCCAGGTAATCTTTGGAAGCATCGGTTAGTCCATTATAAAAGATATCAAGTATTTCATTTTTCTTAAGAGGATGATCAGGCAAATCATTAAGTAATTGGAGAAGCCTCCCCCAAGCTTGTGGGAGACTCTCTTCTTCAATTTGCACAAAATTATATATATCCCTTAAAGCAGCTTGTTTCTTATGAGCAGGGAAATATTTAGCAGAGAAGTAATAAACCATATCCTAGGGACTACGCACACAACCAGGATCAAGAGAATTAAACCATATCTTAGCATCACCCTTTAATGAGAACAGAAATATTTTAAGGATATAAAAGTAGCAAGTTCTCTCATCTTTAGTAAACAGGGTAGCTATATCATTTAATTTAGTAAGATGTGCCACAACAGTTTTAGATTCATAGCCATGAAAAGGATCAGATTCAACCAAAGTAATTATATCAGGATCAACAGAGAACTCATAATCCTTATCGGTAACACAGATAGGTGAAGTAGCAAAAGCAGGGTCAGGTTTCATTCTAGCATTTAGAGATTGCTTATTCCATTTAGCTAATAACCTCTTAAGTTCGTATCTATCTTTGCAAGCTAAAATAGCTAAAGAGGCTTCTTGATCAAAAACATAACCCTCAGGAATAACTAGTGATTCTTCATCATCACTTTCATCAGTATTATCAGATTCAATATTTTCAATCTCTCTTGCCCTAGCAAGTTGTTCATCCAGAAATTCACCAAGTGGCACAATAGTATCAAGCATAGAAGTAGTTTCATCATAAGTATCATGCATAGCAGAAGTAGCATCATCAATAACATGCGAAATATCAGAACGAATAGCAGAAGTATTTTTAGGTGTCGCAAGCTTACTCAAAACAGAAGGTGAATCAAGTGCAGAGCTAGATGGCAGCTCCTTACCTCCCCTCGTAGTTGAGGGATAAATCTTGGTTCTTGGATCTTTCAAGTTCTTCATAATGATAAGTAGATATAAATCCCAAGTGACTCAAAGAATAGAGCTATGCTCCCCGGCAACAACGCCAGAAAATAATCTTGATAACCCACAAGTATAGGGGATCGCAACAGTTTTCGAGGGTAAAGTATTCAACCCAAATTTATTGATTCGACACAAGGGGAGCCAAAGAATACTCTCAAGTATTAGCAGCTGAGTTGTGAATTCAACCAAACCTAGAAACTTAGTATCTGCAGCAAGGTATTTAGTAGCAAAGTAATATGATAGTAGTGGTAACGGTAACAAAAGGTAACAGTAGTAACAGTAATGTTTTTGGTATTTTGTAGTGATGATAGCAATAGCAAAGGAAAGTAAATAAGCGAAGAACAATATACGGAAAGCTAGTAGGCAATGGATCGGTGATAGAGAATTATGCCGGATGCGGTTCATCATGTAACAGTCATAACCTAGGGTGACACAGAACTAGCTCCAGTTCATCAATGTAATGTAGGCATGTATTCCGAATATAGTCATACGTGCTTATGGAAAAGAACTTGCGTCACATCTTTTGTCCTACCCTCCCGTGGTAGCGGGGTCCTTACGGAAACTAAGGGATATTAAGGCCTCCTTTTAATAGAGTACCGGAACAAAGCATTAACACATAGTGAATACATGAACTCCTCAAACTACGGTCATCACCGGTAAGTATCCCGATTATTGTCACTTCAGGGTTAACGGATCATAACACATAATAGGTGACTATAGACTTGCAAGATAGGATCAAGAACACTCATATATTGATGAAAACATAATAGGTTCAGATCTGAAATCATGACACTCGGGCCCTGGTGACAAGCATTAAGCATAGCAAAGTCATAGCAACATCAATCTCAGAACATAGTGGATACTAGGGATCAAACCCTAACAAAACTAACTCGATTACATGATAGATCTCATCCAACCCATCACCTTCCAGCAAGCCTATGATGGAATTTCTCACGCACGACGGCAAGCATCATGAAATTGGTGATGGTTGATGATGACGATGGCGACAGATTCCCCTCTCCGGAGTCCCGAACGGACTCCAGATCAGCCCTCCTGAGAGGTTTTAGGGCTTGGCGGCGGCTCCGTATCGTAAAACGCGATGAATTCTTCTCTCTGATTTTTTCTCCCCGAAACACAATATATAGAGTTGGAGTTGGAGTCGGAGAGGCACCAGGGGGCCCACGAGGTAGGGGCGCGCCCTAGGGGGGGCAGACGCGCCCCCACACTCGTGGAGAGGTGGTGGGCCCCTTAGCCTTCATCTTTTGCAGGTATTTTTATATTTTCCAAAAAGTTGCTCCGTGAAGTTTTAGGTCATTCCGAGAATGTTTTTTTCTGCACATAAATAACACCATGGTAATTCTGCTGAAAACAACGTCAGTCCGGGTTAGTTCCATTCAAATCATGCAAGTTAGAGTCCAAAACAAGGGCAAAAGTGTTTGTAAAAGTAGATACGTTGGAGATGTATCATAGATCAATAGCTCGCGATGTAGCTCCCCATTCTTTTTGATATGTTCCTAGAGAAAAACTATGTTGAAAGATGATAGTAGCAATGATGCGGACTAGGTCCGTGATCTGAGGATTATCCTCATTGTTGCACAGAAGAATTATGTCCTTAATGCACCGCTAGGTGACAGACCTATTGCAGGAGCAGATGAAGACGTTATGAATGTTTGACAAGCTCGGTATGATGACTACTTGACAGTTTAGTGCACCATGTTTTACGGCTTAGAACCGGGACTTCAAAAAAAATTTGAACACCACAGAGCATATAAGATGTTCCAAGAGTTGAAATTGGTATCTCATACTCATGTCCGTGTCAATAAGTATGAGACCTCTGACAATACTTTGCCTACACTATGGAGGAGAATAGCTCAACGAGTGAGCATGTGCTCAAAATGTCTGAGTACTACAATCACTTGAATCAAGTGGGAGTTAATATTCCCGATAAGATAGTGATTGACAGAGTTCTCTAGTCACTATCACCAAGTTACTAGAACTTCGCGATGAACTATAGTATGCAAGGCATAATGGAAACGATTCCTAAAGCTCTTCGTGATGCTGAAATCGGCGATGGTAGAAATCAAGAAAAAGCATCAAGTGTTGATGGTTGACAAGACCACTAGTTTCAAGTAAAAGGGAAAGGGAAAGAAAGGGAACTTCAAGAAGAATGGCAAGCAAGTTGCCACTCCCATGAAGAAGCCCAAAACTAGACCCAAGCCTGAAACCGAGTGCTTCTACTGCAAAGGAAATGGTCACTGGAAGTGGAACTGCCCTAGATACTTGGCGGATAAGAAGGATGGCAAAGTGAACAAAGGTAAATTTGATATAAATGTTATTGATGTGTAATTTACTAGTGTTTATAGCAAACCTCTCGGTATTTGATACTAGTTCAGTTGCTAAGAGTAGTAACTCGAAATGGGAGTTGCAAAATAAACAAAGACTAGTTGAGGACAAGGTAACGATGTGTGTTGGAAATGATTCCAAGGTTGATAAGATCACCATCGCACACTACCTTTACCTTCGGGATTAGTGTTGAACCTAAAATAAATGTTATTTGGTGTTTGCATTGAGCATAATATGATTGGATCATGTTTATTGCAATACGGTTATTCATTTAAGTCAAAGAACAATTGTTATTCTGTTTAAATGAATAAAACCTTATGTGGTCATACACCCAAGGTGAATGGTTTATTGAATCTCGATCGTAGTGATACACCTATTCATAATATTGAAGCCAAAAGATGCAAAGTTAATAATGATAGTGCAACCTATTTGTGGCACTGCCGTTTAGGTCATATTGGTGTAAAGCGCATGAAGAAACTCCATGCTGATGGACTTTTGGAATCACTTGATTGTGAATCACTTGATGCTTGCAAACCATGCCTCATGGGCAAGATGACTAAGACTTTGTTCTCCGAAACAATGGAGCAAGCAACCGACTTATTGGAAATAATACATGCTGATGTATGCGATCCGATAAGTGTTGAGGCTCTCGGTGTGTATCATTGATAACCCACAAGCATAGGGGATCGCAACATTTTTCGAGGGTAGATTATTCAACCCAAATTTATTGATTCGACACAAGGGGAGCCAAAGAATATTCTCAAGTATAAGCAGCTGAGTTGTCAATTCAACCACACCCGGAAACTTAATATCTACAGCAAAGTATTTTGTAGCAAAGTAATATGATAATAGTGGTAACGATAGCAAAGTAATGATAGCAAAAGTAATGTTTTTGGGTTTTGTAGTGATTGTAATAGTAGCAGCGGAAAAGTAAATAAGCAAAGAACAATATATGGAAAACTCGTAGGCAATGGATTGGTGATGGAGAATTATGCCAGATGCAATCGATCATGTAACAGTCATAACATAGGGTGACACAGAACTAGCTCCAGTTCGTCAATGTAATGTAGGCATGTATTCCGAATATAGTCATACATTCTTATGGAAAAGAACTTGCATGACATCTTTTCTCCTACCCTCCCGTGGCAGCGGGGTCCTATTGGAAACTAAGGGATATTAAGGCCTCCTTTTTATAGAGTACCGGACCAAAGCATTAACACATAGTGAATACATGAACTCCTTAGATTACGGTCATCACCGGTAAGTATCCCAATTATTTTCACTTCGGGGTTAACGGATCATAACACATAATAGGTGACTATAGACTTTCAAGATAGGATCAAGAACTCTCATATATTGATGAAAACATAATAGGTTCAGATCTGAAATCATGGCACTCGGGACCTAGTGACAAGCATTAAGCATAGCAAAGTGATATCAAGATCAATCTCAGAACATAGTGGATACTAGGGATCAAACCCTAACAAAACTAACTCGATTACATGATAAATCTCATCCAACCCATCACCGTCCAGCAAGCCTATGATGGAATTACTCACGCACGGCGGTGAGCATCACGAAATTGCTGATGGAGGAAGGTTGATGATGATGATAGCGACGGATTCCCCTCTCCGGAGCCCCGAACGGACTCCAGATCAGCCCTCCCGAGAGAGTTTAGGGCTTGGCGGCGGCTCTGTATCGTAAAACGCGATGAATCCCTCTCTCTGATTTTTTTCTCCCCGAGAGTGAATATATGGAGTCAAGGTGGACGTCAGTGGAGCGTCAGGGGCCCCACGAGGCAGGGGGCGCGCCCCCACCCTCATGGACAGGGTGTGGGCCCCTGGCGTGGATCTTTCTTCCAGTATTTTTTATATATTCCAAAATAATTCTCCGTTGATTAAGGTCATTCCGAGAACTTTTATTTATGCACAAAAATAACACCATGGCAATTCTGCTGAAAACAGCGTCAGTCCGGGTTAGTTCCATTCAAATCATGCAAGTTAGAGTCCAAAACAAGGGCAGAAGTGTTTGGAAAAGTAGATACGATGGAGACGTATCAACTCCCCCAAGCTTAAACCTTTGCTTGTCCTCAAGCAATTCAGTTGATAAACTAAAAGTGATAAAGAAAAACTTTTACAAACTCTGTTTGCTCTTGTTGTTGTAAATATGTAAAGCCAGCATTCATGTTTTCAGCAAAGATTATGAACTAACCATATTCACAATAACATTTAGGTCTCATGTTTACTCATATCAATGGCATAATCAGCTAGCGAGCAATAATACCAAATCTCAGATGACAACACTTTCTCAAAATAATCATGATATGATATGACAAGATGGTATCTCGCTAGCCCTTTCTGAGACTGCAAAACATAAATGCAGAGCACCTTTAAAGATCAAGGACTGACTAGACATTATAATTCATGGTAAAAGCAATCCAGTCAAGTCATACTCAATGTAAACTAACAGTAATGGATGCAAATGACAGAGGTGCTCTCCAACCGGTGCTTTTTAATAAGAGGATGATGACTCAACATAAAAGTAAATGGATAGGCCCTTCGTAGAGGGAAGTAGAGATTTGTAGAGGTGCCAGAGCTCGGTTTTGAAATAGATATGAATAATATTTTAAGCGGTATACTATCATTGTCAACATAACAACCGAGAGATCTCGATATCTTCCATGCTACACACATTATAGGCGGTTCCCAAACAGAATGGTAAAGTTTATACTCCCCCTTCCACCAACAAGCATCAATCCAAGGCTTGCTCGAAACAACGAGTGCCTCCAACTAACAAGAGTCCCAGGGGGAGTTTTGTTTGCAATTATTTTGATTTAGTTTGCATAAAGCATGGGTCTGGGCATCCCGGTGACCATCCATTTATCTCGTGAGTGAGGAGCAGAGTCCACTCCTCTTGAGAATAACCCGCCTAACATGGAAGATACAGATAGCCCTAGTTGATACATGAGCTATTCGAGCATACAAAACATGATATTTATTTGAAGGTTTAGAGTTTGGCACATACAAATTTACTTGGAACGACAGGTAGATACCGCATATAGGTAGGTATGGTGGACTCATATGGAATAACTTTGGGGTTTATGGAATTGGATGCACAAGCAATATTCCCGCTTAGTATAAGTGAAGGCTAGAAGAAGACTGGGAAGCGACCAGCTAGAGAGCGACAACAGTCATGAACATGCATTAAAATTAATCAACACCGAATGCAAGCATGAGTAGGATATAATGCACCATGAACCTAAATATCGTAGAGGCTATGTTGATTTTGTTTCAACTACATGTGTGAACATGTGCCAAGTTAAGCCACTTGAATCATTCAAAAGAGGATACCACCCTATCATACAACATCACAACCATTTTAATAGCATGCTGGCACGCAAGGTAAACCATTATAAACTCCAGCTAATTAAGCATGGCATTGCTACCTCTTGAGCATGCGTTGGTTTTCCCTTGAAGAGGAAAGGGTGATGCAGCAAAGCAGCGTAAGTATTTCCCTCAGTTTTTTAGAACCAAGGTATCAATCCAGTAGGAGACCACGCGCGAGTCACCTCATACCTACACAAACAAATAAGAACCTCGCAACTAACGCGATAAAGGGGTTTTCAATCCCTTCACAGCCACTTGCAAGAGTGAGATCTGATAGAGATAATGATAATAAGATAAATATTTTTGGTATTTTTATGATATAGATTGAAAGTAAAGATTGCAAAATAAAATAAATTGGAAACTTATATTATGGAGAATAGACACGGGGGCCATAGGTTTCACAAGTGGATTTTCTCAAGATAGCATAAGTATTACGGTGGGTGAACAAATTACTGTCGAGCAATTGATAGAAAAGCGAATAATTATGAGAATATCTAGGCATGATCATGTATACAGGCATCACGTCCGTGACAAGTAGACCGACTCATTCCTGCATCTACTACTATTACTCCACACATCGACCGCTATCCAGCATGCATCTAGAGTATTAAGTTCATAAGAACAGAGTAACGCTTTAAGAGAGATGACATGATGTAGAGGGATAAACTCATGCAATATGATATAAACCCCATCTTTTTATCCTCGATGGCAACAATACAATATGTGGCTTGCTGCTCCTACTGTCACTGGGAAAGGACACCGCAAGATTGAACCCAAAGCTAAGCACTTCTCCCATTGCAAGAAAGATCAATCTAGTAGGCCAAACCAAACTGATAATTCGTTGAGACTTGCAAAGATAACCAATCATACATAAAAGAATTCAGAGAAGATTCAAATATTGCTCATAGATAGCTTGATCATAAACCCACAATTCATCGGATCTCGACAAACACACGACAAAAGAAGATTACATCAAATAGATCTCCAAGAGAATCGATGAGAACTTTGTATTGAGATCCAAAGAGAGAGAAGAAGCCATCTAGCTACTAGCTATGGACCCGAAGGTCTGAGGTAAACTACTCACACATCATCAGAGGGGCCATGGAGTTGATGTAGAGGCCCTCAGTGATCAATTCCCCCTCCGGCGGAGCTCCGGAAAAGGCCCCAAGATGGGATCTCTTGGGTACAGAAGGTTGCGGTGGTGGAAATAGGGTTTCGTGGTGCTCCTAGATGTTTTCGGGGTACGTAGGTATATATAGGAGGAAGAAGTAGGTCGGTGGAGCCACGAGGGGCCCACAAGGGGGAGGGCGCGCCTAGGGGGGTACACGCTCCCCCCTGCCTCGTGGCCGCCTTGTTGATTGCTTGACGTCTACACCAAGTCCCCTGGATCACGTTTGTTCCAAAAACCACGTTCCTGAAGGTTTCATTCCGTTTGGACTATGTTTGATATTCCTTTTCTGCGAAACACTGAAATAGGCAAAAAAATAGCAATTTGGGCTGGGCCTCCGGTTAATGGGTTAGTCCCAAACATAATATAAAAGTGTAAAATGAACCCCATTAACAACCAAAACAGATAATATAATAGCATGGAACAATCAAAAATTATAGATATGTTGGAGACATATCAGGCATAAGCAACTACAATCTCTAATTGTCATTGCAAATATGTTTCTTTCATAATAGGCTGAATCAGGAACGATGAACTGATCATATTTACAAAAACAAGAGAGGTCGAGTTTATACCAGCTTTTCTCATCTCAATAAGTTCATCATATAATCATCATTATTGCCTTTCACTTGCACGACCGAATAGTTTGGATAATAATAATAGTGCACGTGCATTGGACTAAGCTGGAATCTGCAAGCATTCAATTCAAGAGAGGAGACAAGGTAATATGGGCTCTTTGTTAGATCAACAGTAATGCATATGAGAGCCACTCAACATTTTCATTATGGTCTTCTCCTCTCGACCCCAAGGAAAAAGAAAAGAAACAAAACTATTTACACGGGAAAGCTCCCAACAAGCAAAAGAAGAACGAGAAATATTTTTGGGTTTTCTTTTTAATTATACTACTACATGCATGGAAAGTAAACTAACTAAAAGCTACAACTATTTTTTTTGTTTTTCTTAAGGTTTATCAAACACACAAGAAGAAAGCATAAAAAGGAAAATAAACTAGCATTGATAATACAATGAAAAAGTATGAGCACCGACAGCTGGCATGAGTGTGTGAACATGAATGTAATGTCGATGAGAAATACGTACTCCCCCAAGCTTAGGCTTTTGGCCTAAGTTGGTCTACTTCCACGGCTGGCCTAGCGGATATCCAAAGTTGTAGTTGGGGTCGTACTGTGATGCAACAGCTATTGCCTCATGAGCTGCCGCTTGGAGGCAAGCTGTCTCCGTCCTCCTCTTATACTCATTCGCCTCCTGCCTGGTTATAACATATTTCCCCTTTGCCTGAAAGTCAAAGAAAGTGGAAGCAGGGAGAGCGACGGGATAGGTGCTTCATCTGTCAAAGATTAGTCGGTACTGGAGGGACTGGTCGTTCCTCTCAACAAACTGATGATGAACCATAACATCATAATCTAGATAAGAAGGGGGCAACTCAATATCATCTCCACGTATGGGTATCTCAAGAAAGTTAGCTATACGAGTTGCATAAATTCCACCAAAGAAATCTCCATGAATACTGTTATTATGCAACCTACATGCAACTATAGCCCCCAAGTTATATTGTCTATCTCCTAAAACAGCACTCTTGAGAACACTAAGATCTGGCACACACATGTGACATGCCTCATCCTTACCATTTATGCATCTTCCTACGAAGAGAGCGAAATAATGTATAGCGGGAAAATGAATGCTCCCTATGGTAGCTTGTGTTACATCTCTAGATTCCCCCATAGTAATACTAGCAAGAAAATCTCTATATTCAGATTTGCGAGTTTCACTAACATTACCCCATTGTGGGAGTTTACAAGCAGTGTTAAAATCTTCTAAGTCCATGGTGTAAGATTTATCATAAAGATCAAACAGGACAGTTTGAGAACTGCGCGATGATGAAAATGTTGGGGAACATAGTAATTTCAAAAAAAATCCTACGCACACGCAAGATTATGGTGATGCATAGCAACGAGAGGGGAGAGTATGTCTACGAACCCTCGTAGACCGAAAGCGGAAGCATTTATCAACGCGGATGATGTAGTCGTACACCTTCACGATCCGTCATGATCAAGTACCGAACGTACGACAGCTCCGTGTTCAGCACACGTTCAGCTCGATGATGTCCTCGCCTTCTTGATCTAGCGAGAGGGGCGAAGTAGTAGATGAGTTCCGGCAGCACGACGGCGTGGTGACGGTGTTGGTGAAGAACAATCTGACGGTGTTGGTGAAGAACAATCTCCGCAGGGCTTCGCCTAAGCACTACTAAAACTATTATGGAGGATAAACTAGAGGGGATGGGGTTGTCGGCACACGGCTTGGTTTTTCTTGATGTGTCTTGGGTGCTAGCCCTACCCCTCTATTTATATGTTGAGCCTTGGGGTCGAAACTTGGAGTAAAAGCATCCACAAAGTCGGTTTCACCCAAAAGGCAAGAGTCCTTCTCGGACTCCAGGGCCAGACGCCAGGGTTCCTGGCGGCTGGACCCAGACTCCAGGGACCCTAGTGTCTGGCCCCTGGACTCCGCAAAACTTCCTTTTGCGCTTTCCAAAAACCTTTTCACTACAGGAATCAACTATTTTGCCGTCTGCCACGGCGGACGGCAAAGGCATGGACGGCGGACGGCAAAGGCCTTTGCCGTCAGCCGCGGACGGCAAAAGGCTCCGGCAAAGTAGGCTACGGTAAACAGCTACTTTGCCGTCTGCTTCCTGGCGGCTGACGGCAAAGGACTTTGCCGTCTGCGGCAGATGGCAAAGAGAGCGGACGGCAATAATTGCGCTGTCAGTCCGTTAAGTGGCTGACGGCAGGCCTTTGCCGTCCGCCGCTGATGGCAAAATTTCTAGTGTCTTTGTCGTCCGCCGTATGATGTCATCTACACGTCACTACATGGCAGGTTCTTTGCCGTCTGCCACTGATGGCAAAGTCTTTGCCGTCTGCCACTGTAGGCAAACTGACCAAATGGGTCAGCTCCCAGGAAGCACACCTGGATGCCACGTGTCTTTTTTGCCGTCCGCGGCGGACGGCAAAGATCCCGTTGCCGTCGGTGGCAGATAGCAAAGAGCCTGCTTATTGGCTCTTTTATCTATTTTTTTATTAAATCCAACAATTTTCATCACAAATATATATGACATATATAGATATATTTCAAAACGCCATTACAGAGCAAACATATAAGATATCCAACACATAACTTCATCATCAACCATATATATTACATGCATAGTTCCATCATACATAACAAGTTCAACATAGAGGCATCCAACCATATATATTACAATAGTTTCATCCAACAATACATGCATAGTTCAACGATACAAAAGAAACAGAGCAAGGGATAATAAGGAGCACTCCATCTATGCAAGCTTTCGTCAAGTGAATGAAATCTGCAAAATGAAAAATAAGAAAGTTAGAACAAGAAGAGTAGAACAAGAAGAAGAGTAGAACAAGAAGAAGACTAGAACAAGAAGAGTAGAATAAGAATAAGACTAGAACAAGAAGAGTATGTCATTTATGAGCTAACTTACGTGAAATGGATCATATATGAGCTAACTAAGTTGAAATGGGTCGTTTATGAGCTAGCTAAGGTGAAATGGATCATTTATGAGCTAACTAAGTTGAAATGGGTCGTTTATGAGCTAGCTAAGGTGAAATGGATCATTTATGAGCTAACGTAGTTGAAATGGGTTGTTTATGAGCTAACTAAGGTCAAATGGATCATTTTTGAGGTAACTAAGGTGAAATGGATCGTTTTTAGCTAACTTAGGTGAAATGGATCATTTATGAGCTAACTTAGTTGAAATGGATCGTTTTTGAGCTAACTTAGGTGAAATGGATCATTTATGAGCTAATTTAGTTGAAATGGATCTTTTTGAGCTAACTTAGGTGAAATGGATCATTTAAGAGCTAATTTAGGTGAAATGGATCGTTTTTTAGCTAACTTGGTGAAATGGATCATTTATGGCTAAATTAGTTGAAATGGATCGTTTATGAGATAACCTAGGTAAGATGGGTCATTTTGGAGTTAACCTAGGTGAAATGGGTCATTTTAAAGCTAACGTAGGTAAAATGGATCATTTAGGAGCTAATCTAGGTAAAATGGGTCATTTTTGAGCTAACTTGGATGAACTGGATCATTTATAAGCTAACCTAGGTAAAATGGGTCATTTTAGAGCTAACTTAGGTAAAATGGATCGTCTATGAGCTAACTAAGCTAATTATGCAATTTTGACATAAGTAAGCTAAGTACATATCGTTTTAGAGCTAACTTAGGTAAAATGGATGGTTTTGGAGGTCAGTAAGCTTATTAAGTCATTTTGGAGGAGAAGAAGCTAAGTCTAGGTCATTATGGTAAGCATTGGAGGAAATAAAGCTAAGTCTAGGTCTTTATGCATGTGTTAAGCAAAACACTAGATAAACTTACCAAGATCCAGGAGGTGTAGGAGCGGGGTGGCTCGTGTCGGTACATGGAGAAGGATCGTGCGATGCTTGTCTGGAGTTACACTGCACCAAAGATCATTTCCAATGTATTGTTAGCATGATGACACTCAAATGTTAAGACTAGCAAGTAATGTCAATTCAAAGAAAACTCACCGTGGTCCCAGGAGCAATCACTGGCATCGGCGGAGCAGTCTGACCTGTCTTCTCGCCGTATGATGTCATCTACACGTCACTACATGGCAGGTTCTTTGCCATCTGCCACTTATGGAAAAGTCTTTGTCGTCTGCCACTGTAGGCAAACTGACCAAATGGGTCAGCTCCTAGGAAGCACAGCTGGATGCCACGTGTCTTCTTTGCCGTCCGCGGCAGACGCAAAGATCCCGTTGCCGTCAGTGGCAGACGGCAAAGAGCCTGCTTACTGGCTCTTTTATCTGTTTTTTTATTAAATCCAACAATTTTCATCACAAATATATATGACATATATAGATATATTTCAAAAGGCCATTACAGAGCAAACATATAAGATATCCAACACATAACTTCATCATCAACCATATATATTACATGCATAGTTCCATCATACATAACAAGTTCAACATAGAGGCATCCAACCATATATATTACAATAGTTTCATCCAACAATACATGCATAGTTCAACGATACAAAAGAAACAGAGCAAGGGATAATAAGGAGCACTCCATCTATGCAAGCTTTCGTCAAGTGAATGAAATCTGCAAAATGAAAAATAAGAAAGTTAGAACAAGAAGAGTAGAACAAGAAGAAGAGTAGAACAAGAAGAAGACTAGAACAAGAAGAGTAGAATAAGAAGAAGACTAGAACAAGAAGAGTATGTCATTTATGAGCTAACTTACGTGAAATGGATCATATATGAGCTAACTAAGTTGAAATGCGTCGTTTATGAGCTAGCTAAGGTGAAATGGATCATTTATGAGCTAACTAAGTTGAAATGGGTCGTTTATGAGCTAGCTAAGGTGAAATGGATCATTTATGAGCTAACGTAGTTGAAATGGGTTGTTTATGAGCTAACTAAGGTCAAATGGATCGTTTTTGAGGTAACTAAGGTGAAATGGATCGTTTTTTAGCTAACTTAGGTGAAATGGATCATTTATGAGCTAACTTAGTTGAAATGGATCGTTTTTGAGCTAACTTAGGTGAAATGGATCATTTATGAGCTAATTTAGTTGAAATGGATCTTTTTGAGCTAACTTAGGTGAAATGGATCATTTAAGAGCTAATTTAGGTGAAATGGATCGTTTTTTAGCTAACTTGGTGAAATGGATCGTTTATGAGCTAAATTAGTTGAAATGGATCGTTTATGAGATAACCTAGGTAAGATGGGTCATTTTGGAGTTAACTTAGGTGAAATGGGTCATTTTAAAGCTAACGTAGGTAAAATGGATCATTTAGGAGCTAATCTAGGTAAAATGGGTCATTTTTGAGCTAACTTGGATGAACTGGATCATTTATAAGGTAACCTAGGTAAAATGGGTCATTTTAGAGCTAACTTAGGTAAAATGGATCGTCTATGAGCTAACTAAGCTAATTATGCAATTTTGACATAAGTAAGCTAAGTACAGATCGTTTTAGAGCTAACTTAGGTAAAATGGATGGTTTTGGAGGTCAGTAAGCTTATTAAGTCATTTTGGAGGAGAAGAAGCTAAGTCTAGGTCATTATGGTAAGCATTGGAGGAAATAAAGCTAAGTCTAGGTCTTTATGCATGTGTTAAGCAAAACACTAGATAAACTTACCAAGATCCAGGAGGTGTAGGAGCGGGGTGGCTCGTGTCGGTACATGGAGAAGGATCGTGCGATGCTTGTCTGGAGTTACACTGCACCAAAGATCATTTCCAATGTATTGTTAGCATGATGACACTCAAATGTTAAGACTAGCAAGTAATGTCCATTCAAATAAAACTCACCGTGGTCCCAGGAGCAATCACTGGCATCGGCGGAGCAGTCTGACCTGTCTTCTTGCCGTATGATGTCATCTACACGTCACTACATGGCAGGTTCTTTGCCATCTGCCACTTATGGAAAAGTCTTTGCCGTCTGCCACTGTAGGCAAACTGACCAAATGGGTCAGCTCCTAGGAAGCACAGCTGGATGCCACGTGTCTTCTTTGCCGTCCGCGGCGGACGGCAAAGATCCCGTTGCCGTCGGTGGCAGACGGCAAAGAGCCTGCTTATTGGCTCTTTTATCTGTTTTTTATTAAATCCAACAATTTTCATCACAAATATATATGACATATATAGATATATTTCAAAAGGCCATTACAGAGCAAACATATAAGATATCCAACACATAACTTCATCATCCAACCATATATATTACATGCATAGTTCCATCATACATAACAAGTTCAACATAGAGGCATCCAACCATATATATTACAATAGTTTCATCCAACGATACATGCATAGTTCAAGGATACAAAAGAAACAGAGAAAGGGATAATAAGGAGCACTCCATCTATGCAAGCTTTCGTCAAGTGAATGAAATCTGCAAAATGAAAAATAAGAAAGTTAGAACAAGAAGAGTAGAACAAGAAGAAGAGTAGAACAAGAAGAAGACTAGAACAAGAAGAAGACTAGAACAAGAAGAGTATGTCATTTATGAGCTAACTTATGTGAAATGGATCATATATGAGCTAACTAAGTTGAAATGGGTCGTTTATGAGCTAGCTAAGGTGAAATGGATCATTTATGAGCTAACTAAGTTGAAATGGGTCGTTTATGAGCTAGCTAAGGTGAAATGGATCATTTATGAGCTAACTTAGTTGAAATGGGTCGTTTATGAGCTAACTAAGGTCAAATGGATCGTTTTTGAGGTAACTAAGGTGAAATGGATCATTTTTTAGCCAACTTAGGTGAAATGGATCATTTATGAGCTAACTTCGTTGAAATGGATTGGTTTTGAGCTAACTTAGGTGAAATGGATCATTTATGAGCTAATTTAGTTGAAATGGATCTTTTTGAGCTAACTTAGGTGAAATGGATCATTTAAGAGCTAATTTAGGTGAAATGGATCGTTCTTAGCTAACTTGGTGAAATGGATCGTTTATGAGCTAAATTAGTTGAAATGGATCGTTTATGAGATAACCTAGGTAAGATGGGTCATTTTGGAGTTAACCTAGGTGAAATGGGTCATTTTAAAGCTAACGCAGGTAAAATGGATCATTTAGGAGCTAATCTAGGTAAAATGGGTCATTTTTGAGCTAACTTGGATGAAATGGATCATTTATAAGCTAACCTAGGTAAAATGGGTCATTTTAGAGCTAACTTAGGTAAAATGGATCGTCTATGAGCTAACTATGCTAATTATGCAATTTTTGACATAAGTAAGCTAAGTACATATCGTTTTAGAGCTAACTTAGGTAAAATGGATGGTTTTGGAGGTCAGTAAGCTTATTAAGTCATTTTGGAGGAGAAGAAGCTAAGTCTAGGTCATTATGGTAAGCATTGGAGGAAATAAAGCTAAGTCCAGGTCTTTATGCATGTGTTAAGCAAAACACTAGATAAACTTACCAAGATCCAGGAGGTGTAGGAGCGGGGTGGCTCGTGTCGGTAGATGGAGAAGGATCGTGAGATGCTTGTCTGGAGTTACGCTGCACCAAAGATCATTTCCAATGTCTTGTTAGCATGATGACACTCAAATGTTAAGACTAGCAAGTAATGTCCATTCAAATAAAACTCACCGTGGTCCCAGGAGCAATCACTGGCATCGGCGGAGCGGTCTGACCTATCTTCTCGCCGTATGATGTCATCTACACGTCACTACATGGCAGGTTCTTTGCCGTCTGCCACTGATGGCAAAGTCTTTGCCGTCTGCCACTGTAGGCAAACTAACCAAATGGGTCAGCTCCTAGGAAGCACAGCTGGATGCCACGTGTCTTCTTTGCCGTCCGCGGCGGACGGCAAAGATCCCGTTGTCGTCGGTGGCAGACGGCAAAGAGCCTGCTTATTGGCTCTTTTATCTGTTTTTTATTAAATCCAACAATTTTCATCACAAATATATATGACATATATAGATATATTTCAAAAGGCCATTACAGAGCAAACATATAAGATATCCAACACATAACTTCATCATCCAACCATATATATTACATGCATAGTTCCATCATACATAACAAGTTCAACATAGAGGCATCCAACCATATATATTACAATAGTTTCATCCAACGATACATGCATAGTTCAACGATACAAAAGAAACAGAGAAAGGGATAATAAGGAGCACTCCATCTATGCAAGCTTTCGTCAAGTGAATGAAATCTGCAAAATGAAAAATAAGAAAGTTAGAACAAGAAGAGTAGAACAAGAAGAAGAGTAGAACAAGAAGAAGACTAGAACAAGAAGAGTAGAACAAGAAGAAGACTAGAACAAGAAGAGTATGTCATTTATGAGCTAACTTACATGAAATGGATCATATATGAGCTAACTAAGTTGAAATGGGTCGTTTATGAGCTAGCTAAGGTGAAATGGATCATTTATGAGCTAACTAAGTTGAAATGGGTCGTTTATGAGCTAGCTAAGGTGAAATGGATTATTTATGAACTAACTTAGTTGAAATGGGTCGTTTATGAGCTAACTAAGGTCAAATGGATCGTTTTTGAGGTAACTAAGGTGAAATGGATCGTTTTTAGCTAACTTAGGTGAAATGGATCATTTATGAGCTAACTTAGTTGAAATGGATCGTTTTTGAGCTAACTTAGGTGAAATGGATCATTTATGAGCTAATTTAGTTGAAATGGATCTTTTTGAGCTAACTTAGGTGAAATGGATCATTTAAGAGCTAATTTAGGTGAAATGGATCGTTTTTTAGCTAACTTGGTGAAATGGATCGTTTATGAGCTAAATTAGTTGAAATGGATCGTTTATGAGATAACCTAGGTAAGATGGGTCATTTTGGAGTTAACCTAGGTGAAATGGGTCATTTTAAAGCTAACGTAGGTAAAATGGATCATTTAGGAGCTAATCTAGGTAAAATGGATCATTTTTGAGCTAACTTGGATGAACTGGATCATTTATAAGCTAACCTAGGTAAAATGGGTCATTTTAGAGCTAACTTAGGTAAAATGGATCGTCTATGAGCTAACTAAGCTAATTATGCAATTTTGACATAAGTAAGCTAAGTACATATCGTTTTAGAGCTAACTTAGGTAAAATGGATGGTTTTCGAGGTCAGTAAGCTTATTAAGTCATTTTGGAGGAGAAGAAGCTAAGTCTAGGTCATTATGGTAAGCATTGGAGGAAATAAAGCTAAGTCTAGGTCTTTATGCATGTGTTAAGCAAAACACTAGATAAACTTACCAAGATCCAGGAGGTGTAGGAGCGGGGTGGCTCGTGTCGGTACATGGAGAAGGATCGTGCGATGCTTGTCTGGAGTTACACTGCACCAAAGATCATTTCCAATGTATTTTTAGCATGATGACACTCAAATGTTAAGACTAGCAAGTAATGTCAATTCAAATAAAACTCACCGTGGTCCCAGGAGCAATCACTGGCATCGGCGGAGCAGTCTGACCTGTCTTCTCGCCGTATGATGTCATCTACACGTCACTACATGGCAGGTTCTTTGCCATCTGCCACTTATGGAAAAGTCTTTGCCGTCTGCCACTGTAGGCAAACTGACCAAATGGGTCAGCTCCTAGGAAGCACAGCTGGATGCCACGTGTCTTCTTTGCCGTCCGCGGCGGACGCAAAGATCCCGTTGCCGTCGGTGGCAGACGGCAAAGAGCCCGCTTACTGGCTCTTTTATCTATTTTTTATTAAATCCAACAATTTTCATCACAAATATATATGACATATATAGATATATTTCAAAAGGCCATTACAGAGCAAACATATAAGATATCCAACACATAACTTCATCATCAACCATATATATTACATGCATAGTTCCATCATACATAACAAGTTCAACATAGAGGCATCCAACCATATATATTACAATAGTTTCATCCAACAATACATGCATAGTTCAACGATACAAAAGAAACAGAGCAAGGGATAATAAGGAGCACTCCATCTATGCAAGCTTTCGTCAAGTGAATGAAATCTGCAAAATGAAAAATAAGAAAGTTAGAACAAGAAGAGTAGAACTAGAAGAAGAGTAGAACAAGAAGAAGACTAGAACAAGAAGAGTAGAATAAGAAGAAGACTAGAACAAGAAGAGTATGTCATTTATGAGCTAACTTACGTGAAATGGATCATATATGAGCTAACTAAGTTGAAATGGGTCGTTTATGAGCTAGCTAAGGTGAAATGGATCATTTATGAGCTAACTAAGTTGAAATGGGTCGTTTATGAGCTAGCTAAGGTGAAATGGATCATTTATGAGCTAACGTAGTTGAAATGGGTTGTTTATGAGCTAACTAAGGTCAAATGGATCGTTTTTGAGGTAACTAAGGTGAAATGGATCGTTTTTTAGCTAACTTAGGTGAAATGGATCATTTATGAGCTAACTTAGTTGAAATGGATCGTTTTTGAGCTAACTTAGGTGAAATGGATCATTTATGAGCTAATTTAGTTGAAATGGATCTTTTTGAGCTAACTTAGGTGAAATGGATCATTTAAGAGCTAATTTAGGTGAAATGGATCGTTTTTTAGCTAACTTGGTGAAATGGATCGTTTATGAGCTAAATTAGTTGAAATGGATCGTTTATGAGATAACCTAGGTAAGATGGGTCATTTTGGAGTTAACTTAGGTGAAATGGGTCATTTTAAAGCTAACGTAGGTAAAATGGATCATTTAGGAGCTAATCTAGGTAAAATGGGTCATTTTTGAGCTAACTTGGATGAACTGGATCATTTATAAGCTAACCTAGGTAAAATGGGTCATTTTAGAGCTAACTTAGGTAAAATGGATCGTCTATGAGCTAACTAAGCTAATTATGCAATTTTGACATAAGTAAGCTAAGTACAGATCGTTTTAGAGCTAACTTAGGTAAAATGGATGGTTTTGGAGGTCAGTAAGCTTATTAAGTCATTTTGGAGGAGAAGAAGCTAAGTCTAGGTCATTATGGTAAGCATTGGAGGAAATAAAGCTAAGTCTAGGTCTTTATGCATGTGTTAAGCAAAAGACTAGATAAACTTACCAAGATCCAGGAGGTGTAGGAGCGGGGTGGCTCGTGTCGGTACATGGAGAAGGATCGTGCGATGCTTGTTTGGAGTTACACTGCACCAAAGATCATTTCCAATGTATTGTTAGCATGATGACACTCAAATGTTAAGACTAGCAAGTAATGTCCATTCAAATAAAACTCACCGTGGTCCCAGGAGCAATCACTGGCATCGGCGGAGCAGTCTGACCTGTCTTCTCGCCGTATGATGTCATCTACACGTCACTACATGGCAGGTTCTTTGCCATCTGCCACTTATGGAAAAGTCTTTGCCGTCTGCCACTGTAGGCAAACTGACCAAATGGGTCAGCTCCTAGGAAGCACAGCTGGATGCCACGTGTCTTCTTTGCCGTCCGCGGCGGACGGCAAAGATACCGTTGCCGTCGGTGGCAGACGGCAAAGAGCCTGCTTATTGGCTCTTTTATCTGTTTTTTATTAAATCCAACAATTTTCATCACAAATATATATGACATATATAGATATATTTCAAAAGGCCATTACAGAGCAAACATATAAGATATCCAACACATAACTTCATCATCCAACCATATATATTACATGCATAGTTCCATCATACATAACAAGTTCAACATAGAGGCATCCAACCATATATATTACAATAGTTTCATCCAACGATACATGCATAGTTCAACGATACAAAAGAAACAGAGAAAGGGATAATAAGGAGCACTCCATCTATGCAAGCTTTCGTCAAGTGAATGAAATCTGCAAAATGAAAAATAAGAAAGTTAGAACAAGAAGAGTAGAACAAGAAGAAGAGTAGAACAAGAAGAAGACTAGAACAAGAAGAGTAGAACAAGAAGAAGACTAGAACAAGAAGAGTATGTCATTTATGAGCTAACTTATGTGAAATGGATCATATATGAGCTAACTAAGTTGAAATGGGTCGTTTATGAGCTAGCTAAGGTGAAATGGATCATTTATGAGCTAACTAAGTTGAAATGGGTCGTTTATGAGCTAGCTAAGGTGAAATGGATCATTTATGAGCTAACTTAGTTGAAATGGGTCGTTTATGAGCTAACTAAGGTCAAATGGATCATTTTTGAGGTAACTAAGGTGAAATGGATCATTTTTTAGCCAACTTAGGTGAAATGGATCATTTATGAGCTAACTTCGTTGAAATGGATTGTTTTTGAGCTAACTTAGGTGAAATGGATCATTTATGAGCTAATTTAGTTGAAATGGATCTTTTTGAGCTAACTTAGGTGAAATGGATCATTTAAGAGCTAATTTAGGTGAAATGGATCGTTCTTAGCTAACTTGGTATAATGGATCGTTTATGAGCTAAATTAGTTGAAATGGATCGTTTATGAGATAACCTAGGTAAGATGGGTCATTTTGGAGTTAACCTAGGTGAAATGGGTCATTTTAAAGCTAACGCAGGTAAAATGGATCATTTAGGAGCTAATCTAGGTAAAATGGGTCATTTTTGAGCTAACTTGGATGAACTGGATCATTTATGAGCTAACCTAGGTAAAATGGGTCATTTTAGAGCTAACTTAGGTAAAATGGATCGTCTATGAGCTAACTAAGCTAATTATGCAATTTTTGACATAAGTAAGCTAAGTACATATCGTTTTAGAGCTAACTTAGGTAAAATGGATGGTTTTGGAGGTCAGTAAGCTTATTAAGTCATTTTGGAGGAGAAGAAGCTAAGTCTAGGTCATTATGGTAAGCATTGGAGGAAATAAAGCTAAGTCCAGGTCTTTATGCATGTGTTAAGCAAAACACTAGATAAACTTACCAAGATCCAGGAGGTGGAGGAGCGGGGTGGCTCGTGTCGGTAGATGGAGAAGGATCGTGAGATGCTTGTCTGGAGTTACGCTGCACCAAAGATCATTTCCAATGTCTTGTTAGCATGATGACACTCAAATGTTAAGACTAGCAAGTAATGTCCATTCAAATAAAACTCACCGTGGTCCCAGGAGCAATCACTGGCATCGGCGGAGCGGTCTGACCTATCTTCTCGCCGTATGATGTCATCTACACGTCACTACATGGCAGGTTCTTTGCCGTCTGCCACTGATGGAAAAGTCTTTGCCGTCTGCCACTGTAGGCAAACTAACCAAATGGGTCAGCTCCTAGGAAGCACAGCTGGATGCCACGTGTCTTCTTTGCCGTCCGCGGCGGACGGCAAAGATCCCGTTGTCGTCGGTGGCAGACGGCAAAGAGCCTGCTTATTGGCTCTTTTATCTGTTTTTTATTAAATCCAACAATTTTCATCACAAATATATATGACATATATAGATATATTTAAAAAGGCCATTACAGAGCAAACATATAAGATATCCAACACATAACTTCATCATCCAACCATATATATTACATGCATAGTTCCATCATACATAACAAGTTCAACATAGAGGCATCCAACCATATATATTACAATAGTTTCATCCAACGATACATGCATAGTTCAACGATACAAAAGAAACAGAGAAAGGGATAATAAGGAGCACTCCATCTATGCAAGCTTTCGTCAAGTGAATGAAATCTGCAAAATGAAAAATAAGAAAGTTAGAACAAGAAGAGTAGAACAAGAAGAAGAGTAGAACAAGAAGAAGACTAGAACAAGAAGAGTAGAACAAGAAGAAGACTAGAACAAGAAGAGTATGTCATTTATGAGCTAACTTATGTGAAATGGATCATATATGAGCTAACTAAGTTGAAATGGGTCGTTTATGAGCTAGCTAAGGTGAAATGGATCATTTATGAGCTAACTAAGTTGAAATGGGTCGTTTATGAGCTAGCTAAGGTGAAATGGATCATTTATGAGCTAACTTAGTTGAAATGGGTCGTTTATGAGCTAACTAAGGTCAAATGGATCGTTTTTGAGGTAACTAAGGTGAAATGGATCATTTTTTATCTAACTTAGGTGAAATGGATCATTTATGAGCTAACTTAGTTGAAATGGATCATTTTTGAGCTAACTTAGGTGAAATGGATCATTTATGAGCTAATTTAGTTGGAATGGATCTTTTTGAGCTAACTTAGGTGAAATGGATCATTTAAGAGCTAATTTAGGTGAAATGGATCGTTTTTTAGCTAACTTGGTGAAATGGATCATTTATGAGCTAAATTAGTTGAAATGGATCGTTTATGAGATAACCTAGGTAAGATGGGTCATTTTGGATTTAACCTAGGTGAAATGGGTCATTTTAAAGCTAACGTAGGTAAACTGGATCATTTAGGAGCTAATCTAGGTAAAATGGGTCATTTTTGAGCTAACTTGGATGAAATGGATCATTTATAAGCTAACCTAGGTAAAATGGGTCATTTTAGAGCTAACTTAGGTAAAATGGATCGTCTATGAGCTAACTAAGCTAATTATGCAATTTTTGACATAAGTAAGCTAAGTACAGATCGTTTTAGAGCTAACTTAGGTAAAATGGATGGTTTTGGAGGTCAGTAAGCTTATTAAGTCATTTTGGAGGAGAAGAAGCTAAGTCTAGGTCATTATGGTAAGCATTGGAGGAAATAAAGCTAAGTCTAGGTCTTTATGCATGTGTTAAGCAAAACACTAGATAAACTTACCAAGATCCAGGAGGTGTAGGAGCGGGGTGGCTCGTGTCGGTACATGGAGAAGGATCGTGCGATGCTTGTCTGGAGTTACACTGCACCAAAGATCATTTCCAATGTATTGTTAGCATGATGACACTCAAATGTTAAGACTAGCAAGTAATGTCCATTCAAATAAAACTCACCGTGGTCCCAGGAGCAATCACTGGCATCGGCGGAGCAGTCTGACCTGTCTTCTCGCCGTATGATGTCATCTACACGTCACTACATGGCAGGTTCTTTGCCATCTGCCACTTATGGAAAAGTCTTTGCCGTCTGCCACTGTAGGCAAACTGACCAAATGGGTCAGCTCCTAGGAAGCACAGCTGGATGCCACGTGTCTTCTTTGCCGTCCGCGGCGGACGGCAAAGATCCCGTTGCCGTCGGTGGCAGATGGCAAAGAGCCTGCTTACTGGCTCTTTTATCTGTTTTTATTAAATCCAACAATTTTCATCACAAATATATATGACATATATAGATATATTTCAAAAGGCCATTACAGAGCAAACATATAAGATATCCAACACATAACTTCATCATCCAACCATATATATTACATGCATAGTTCCATCATACATAACAAGTTCAACATAGAGGCATCCAACCATATATATTACAATAGTTTCATCCAACGATACATGCATAGTTCAACGATACGAAAGAAACAGAGAAAGGGATAATAAGGAGCACTCCATCTATGCAAGCTTTCATCAAGTGAATGAAATCTGCAAAATGAAAAATAAGAAAGTTAGAACAAGAAGAGTAGAACAAGAAGAAGAGTAGAACAAGAAGAAGACTAGAACAAGAAGAGTAGAACAAGAAGAAGACTAGAACAAGAAGAGTATGTCATTTATGAGCTAACTTACATGAAATGGATCATATATGAGCTAACTAAGTTGAAATGGGTCATTTATGAGCTAGCTAAGGTGAAATGGATCATTTATGAGCTAACTAAGTTGAAATGGGTCGTTTATGAGCTAGCTAAGGTGAAATGGATCAGTTATGAACTAACTTAGTTGAAATGGGTCGTTTATGAGCTAACTAAGGTCAAATGGATCGTTTTTGAGGTAACTAAGGTGAAATGGATCGTTTTTCAGCTAACTTGGGTGAAATGGATCATTTATGAGCTAACTTAGTTGAAATGGATCGTTTTTGAGCTAACTTAGGTGAAATGGATCATTTATGAGCTAATTTAGTTGAAATGGATCTTTTTGAGCTAACTTAGGTGAAATGGATCATTTAAGAGCTAATTTAGGTGAAATGGATCGTTTTTAGCTAACTTGGTGAAATGGATCGTTTATGAGCTAAATTAGTTGAAATGGATCGTTTATGAGATAACCTAGGTAAGATGGGTCATTTTGGAGTTAACCTAGGTGAAATGGGTCATTTTAAAGCTAACGTAGGTAAAATGGATCATTTAGGAGCTAATCTAGGTAAAATGGGTCATTTTTGAGCTAACTTGGATGAACTGGATCATTTATAAGCTAACCTAGGTAAAATGGGTCATTTTAGAGCTAACTTAGGTAAAATGGATCGTCTATGAGCTAACTAAGCTAATTATGCAATTTTTGACATAAGTAAGCTAAGTACAGATCGTTTTAGAGCTAACTTAGGTAAAATGGATGGTTTTGGAGGTCAGTAAGCTTATTAAGTCATTTTGGAGGAGAAGAAGCTAAGTCTAGGTCATCAAGCTAAGCATTGGAGGAAATAAACTAAGTCTAGGTCTTTATGCATGTGTTAAGCAAAATACTAGATAAACTTACCAAGATCCAGGAGGTGTAGGAGCGGCGTGGCTCGTGTCGGTAGATGGAGAAGGATCGTGCGATGCTTGTCTGGAGTTACACTGCACCCAAGATCATTTTCAAAGTCTTATTAGCATAATGGCACTCAAATGTTAAGACTAGCAAGTAATGTCCATTCAAGTAAAACTCACCATGGTCCCAGGAGCAATCACTGGCATCGGCGGAGCGGTCTGACCTGTTTTCTCGCCGTATGATGTCATCTACACGTCACTACATGGCAGGTTCTTTGCCGTCTGCCACTGATGGCAAAGTCTTTGCCGTCTGCCACTGTAGGCAAACTGACCAAATGGGTCAGCTCCTAGGAAGCACAGCTGGATGCCACGTGTCTTCTTTGCCGTCTGCGGCGGACAGCAAAGATCCCGTTGCCGTCGGTGGCAGACGGCAAAGAGCCTGCTTATTGGCTCTTTTATCTGTTTTTTATTAAATCCAACAATTTTCATCACAAAAATATATGACATATATAGATATATTTCAAAAGGCCATTACAGAGCAAACATATAAGATATCCAACACATAACTTCATGATCCAACCATTTATATTACTTGCATAGTTCCATCATACATAACAAGTTCAACATAGAGGCATCCAACCATATATATTACAATAGTTTCATCCAACAATACATGCATAGTTCAACGATACAAAAGAAACAGAGAAAGGGATAATAAGGAGCACTCCATCTATGCAAGCTTTCGTCAAGTGAATGAAATCTGCAAAATGAAAAATAAGAAAGTTAGAACAAGAAGAGTAGAACAAGACGAAGAGTAGAACAAGAAGAAGACTAGAACAAGAAGAGTAAAACAAGAAGAAGACTAGAACAAGAAGAGTATGTCCTTTATGAGCTAACTTACGTGAAATGGATCATATATGAGCTAACTCAGTTGAAATGGGTCGTTTATGAGCTAGCTAAGGTGAAATGGATCATTTATGAGCTAACTAAGTTGAAATGGGTCGTTTATGAGCTAGCTAAGGTGAAATGGATCATTTATGAGCTAACTAAGTTGAAATGGGTCGTTTATGAGCTAGCTAAGGTGAAATGGATCATTTATGAGCTAACTTAGTTGAAATGGGTCATTTATGAGCTAACTAAGGTCAAATGGGTCATTTTTGAGGTAACTAAGGTGAAATGGATCGTTTTTAGCTAACTTAGGTGAAATGGATCATTTATGGGCTAACTTAGTTGAAATGGATCGTTTTTGAGCTAACTTAGGTGAAATGGATCATTTATGAGCTAATTTAGTTGAAATGGATCTTTTTGAGCTAACTTAGGTGAAATGGATCATTTAAGAACTAATTTAGGTGAAATGGATCGTTTTTTAGCTAACTTGGTGAAATGGATCATTTATGAGCTAAATTAGTTGAAATGGATCGTTTATGAGATAACCTAGGTTAGATGGGTCATTTTGGAGTTAACCTAGGTGAAATGGGTCATTTTAAAGCTAACGTAGGTAAAATGGATCATTTAGGAGCTAATCTAGGTAAAATGGGTCATTTTTGAGCTAACTTGGATGAACTGGATCATTTATAAGCTAACCTAGGTAAAATGGGTCATTTTAGAGCTAACTTAGGTAAAATGGATCGTCTATGAGCTAACTAAGCTAATTATGCAATTTTTGACATAAGTAAGCTAAGTACAGATCGTTTTAGAGCTAACTTAGGTAAAATGGATGGTTTTGGAGGTCAGTAAGCTTATTAAGTCATTTTGGAGGAGAAGAAGCTAAGTCTAGGTCATCAAGCTAAGCATTGGAGGAAATAAACTAAGTCTAGGTCTTTATGCATGTGTTAAGCAAAACACTAGATAAACTTACCAAGATCCAGGAGGTGTAGGAGCGGCGTGGCTCGTGTCGGTAGATGGAGAAGGATCGTGCGATGCTTGTCTGGAGTTACACTGCACCCAAGATCATTTCCAAAGTCTTATTAGCATGATGGCACTCAAATGTTAAGACTAGCAAGTAATGTCCATTCAAGTAAAACTCACCATGGTCCCAGGAGCAATCACTGGCATCGGCGGAGCGGTCTGACGTGTCTTCTCGCCGTATGATGTCATCTACACGTCACTACATGGCAGGTTCTTTGCCGTCTGCCACTGATGGCAAAGTCTTTGCCGTCTGCCACTGTAGGCAAACTGACCAAATGGGTCAGCTCCTAGGAAGCACAGCTGGATGCCACGTGTCTTCTTTGCCGTCCGCGGCGGACAGCAAAGATCCCGTTGCCGTCGGTGGCAGACGGCAAAGAGCCTGCTTATTGGCTCTTTTATCTGTTTTTTATTAAATCCAACAATTTTCATCACAAAAATATATGACATATATAGATATATTTCAAAAGGCCATTACAGAGCAAACATATAAGATATCCAACACATAACTTCATGATCCAACCATTTATATTACTTGCATAGTTCCATCATACATAACAAGTTCAACATAGAGGCATCCAACCATATATATTACAATAGTTTCATCCAACAATACATGCAAAGTTCAACGATACAAAACAAACAGAGAAAGGGATAATAAGGAGCACTCCATCTATGCAAGCTTTCGTCAAGTGAATGAAATCTGCAAAATGAAAAATAAGAATGTTAGAACAAGAAGAGTAGAACAAGAAGAAGAGTAGAACAAGAAGAAGACTAGAACAAGAAGAGTAAAACAAGAAGAAGACTAGAACAAGAAGAGTATGTCATTTATGAGCTAACTTACGTGAAATGGATCATATATGAGCTAACTAAGTTGAAATGGGTCGTTTATGAGCTAGCTAAGGTGAAATGGATCATTTATGAGCTAACTAAGTTGAAATGGGTCGTTTATGAGCTAGCTAAGGTGAAATGGATCATTTATGAGCTAACTAAGTTGAAATGGGTCGTTTATGAGCTAGCTATTGTGAAATGGATCGTTTATGAGCTAACTTAGTTGAAATGGGTCATTTATGAGCTAACTAAGGTCAAATGGGTCGTTTTTGAGGTAACTAAGTTGAAATGGATCGTTTTTGAGCTAACTTAGGTGAAATGGATCATTTATGGGCTAACTTAGTTGAAATGGATCGTTTTTGAGCTAACTTAGGTGAAATGGATCATTTATGAGCTAATTTAGTTGAAATGGATCTTTTTGAGCTAACTTAGGTGAAATGGATCATTTAAGAACTAATTTAGGTGAAATGGATCGTTTTTTAGCTAACTTGGTGAAATGGATCGTTTATGAGCTAAATTAGTTGAAATGGATCGTTTATGAGATAACCTAGGTAAGATGGGTCATTTTGGAGTTAACCTAGGTGAAATGGGTCATTTTAAAGCTAATGTAGGTAAAATGGATCATTTAGGAGCTAATCTAGGTAAAATGGGTCATTTTTGAGCTAACTTGGATGAACTGGATCATTTATAAGCTAACCTAGGTAAAATGGGTCATTTTAGAGCTAACTTAGGTAAAATGGATCGTCTATGAGCTAACTAAGCTAATTATGCAATTTTTGACGTAAGTAAGCTAAGTACAGATCGTTTTAGAGCTAACTTAGGTAAAATGGATGGTTTTGGAGGTCAGTAAGCTTATTAAGTCATTTTGGAGGAGAAGAAGCTAAGTGTAGGTCATTATGGTAAGCATTGGAGGAAATAAACTAAGTCTAGGTCTTTATGCATGTGTTAAGAAAAACACTAGATAAACTTACCAAGATCCAGGAGGTGTAGGAGCGGGGTGGCTCATGTCGGTAGATGGAGAAGGATCGTGCGATGCTTGTCTGGAGTTACGCTGCACCAAAGATCATTTCCAATGTCTTGTTAGCATGATGACACTCAAATGTTAAGACTAGCAAGTAATGTCCATTCAAATAAAACTCACCGTGGTCCCAGGAGCAATCACTGGCATCGGCGGAGCGGTCTGACCTGTCTTCTCGCCGTATGATGCCATCTACACGTCACTACATGGCAGGTTCTTTGCCGTCTGCCACTGATGGCAAAGTCTTTGCCGTCTGCCACTGTAGGCAAACTGACCAAATGGGTCAGCTCCTAGGAAGCACAGCTGGATGCCACGTGTCTTCTTTGCCGTCCGCGGCGGACGACAAAGATCCCGTTGCCGTCGGTGGCAGACGGCAAAGAGCCTGCTTATTGGCTCTTTTATCTGTTTTTTATTAAATCCAACAATTTTCATCACAAATATATATGACATATATAGATATATTTCAAAAGGCCATTACAGAGCAAACATATAAGATATCCAACACATAACTTCATCATCCAACCATATATATTACATGCATAGTTCCATCATACATAACAATTTCAAAATAGAGGCATCCAACCATATATATTACAATAGTTTCATCCAACGATACATGCATAGTTCAATGATACAAAAGAAACAGAGAAAGGGATAATAAGGAGCACTCCATCTATGCAAGCTTTCGTCAAGTGAATGAAATCTACAAAATGAAAAATAAGAAAGTTAGACAAGAAGAGTAGAACAAGAAGAAGAGTAGAACAAGAAGAAGACTAGAACAAGAAGAGTAGAACAAGAAGAAGACTAGAACAAGAAGAGTATGTCATTTATGAGCTAACTTACGTGAAATGGATCATATATGAGCTAAGTAAGTTGAAATGGGTCGTTTATGAGCTAGCTAAGGTGAAATGGATCATTTATGAGCTAACTAAGTTGAAATGGGTCGTTTATGAGCTAGCTAACGTGAAATGGATCATTTATGAGCTAACTTAGTTGAAATGGGTCGTTTATGAGCTAACTAAGGTCAAATGGATCGTTTTTGAGGTAACTAAGGTGAAATGGATCGTTTTTTAGCTAACTTAGGTGAAATGGATCATTTATGAGCTAAGTTAGTTGAAATGGATCGTTTTTGAGCTAACTTAGGTGAAATGGATCATTTATGAGCTAATTTAGTTGAAATGGATCTTTTTGAGCTAACTTAGGTGAAATGGATCATTTAAGAGCTAATTTAGGTGAAATGGATCGTTGTTTAGCTAACTTGGTGAAATGGATTGTTTATGAGCTAAATTATTTGAAATGGATCGTTTATGAGATAACCTAGGTAAGATGGGTCATTTTGGAGTTAACCTAGGTGCAATGGGTCATTTTAAGGCTAACGTAGGTAAAATGGATCATTTAGGAGCTAATCTAGGTAAAATGGGTCATTTTTGAGCTAACTTGGATGACCTGGATCATTTATAAGCTAACCTAGGTAAAATGGGTCATTTTAGAGCTAACTTAGGTAAAATGGATCGTCTATGAGCTAACTAAGCTAATTATGCAATTTTTGACATAAGTAAGCTAAGTACAGATCGTTTTAGAGCTAACTTAGGTAAAATGGATGGTTTTGGAGGTCAGTAAGCTTATTAAGTCATTTTGGAGGAGAAGAAGCTAAGTCTAGGTCATTATGGTAAGCATTGGAGGAAATAAACTAAGTCTAGGTCTTTATGCATGTGTTAAGCAAAACACTAGATAAACTTACCAAGATCCAGGAGGTGTAGGAGCGGGGTGGCTCGTGTCGGTAGATGGAGAAGGATCGTGCGATGCTTGTCTGGAGTTACGCTGCACCAAAGATCATTTCCAATGTCTTGTTAGCATGATGACACTCAAATGTTAAGACTAGCAAGTAATGTCCATTCAAATAAAACTCACCGTGGTCCCAGGAGCAATCACTGGCATCGGCGAAGCGGTCTGACCTGTCTTCTCGCCGTATGATGTCATCTACACGTCACTACATGGCAGGTTCTTTGCCGTCTGCCACTGATGGCAAAGTCTTTGCCGTTTGCCACTGTAGGCAAACTAACCAAATGGGTCAGATCCTAGGAAGCACAGCTGGATGCCACGTGTCTTCTTTGCCGTCCGCGGCGGACGGCAAAGATCCCGTTGCCGTCGATGGCAGACGGCAAAGAGCCTGCTTATTGGCTCTTTTATCTATTTTTATTAAATCCAACAATTTTCATCACAAATATATATGACATATATAGATATATTTCAAAAGGCCATTACAGAGCAAACATATAAGATATCCAACACATAACTTCATCATCCAACCATATATATTACATGCATAGTTCCATCATACATAACAAGTTCAACATAGAGGCATCCAACCATATATATTACAATAGTTTCATCCAACGATACATGCATAGTTCAATGATACAAAAGAAATAGAGAAAGGGATAATAAGGAGCACTCCATCTATGCAAGCTTTCGTCAAGTGAATGAAATCTACAAAATGAAAAATAAGAAAGTTAGAACAAGAAGAAGAGTAGAACAAGAAGAAGACTAGAACAAGAAGAGTAGAACAAGAAGAAGACTAGAACAAGAAGAGTATGTCATTTATGAGCTAAGTTACATGAAATGGATCATATATGAGCTAACTAAGTTGAAATGGGTCGTTTATGAGCTAGCTAAGGTGAAATGGATCATTTATGAGCTAACTAAGTTGAAATGGGTCGTTTATGAGCTAGCTAAGGTGAAATGGATCGTTTATGAGCTAACTTAGTTGAAATGGGTCGTTTATGAGCTAACTAAGGTCAAATGGATCGTTTTTGAGGTAACTAAGGTGAAATGGATCGTTTTTTAGCTAACTTAGGTGAAATGGATCATTTATGAGCTAAGTTTGTTGAAATGGATCGTTTTTGAGCTAACTTAGGTGAAATGGATCATTTATGAGCTAATTTAGTTGAAATGGATCTTTTTGAGCTAACTTAGGTGAAATGGATCATTTAAGAGCTAATTTAGGTGAAATGGATCGTTTTTAGCTAAGTTGGTGAAATGGATCGTTTATGAGCTAAATTAGTTGAAATGGATCGTTTATGAGATAACCTAGTTAAGATGGGTCATTTTGGAGTTAACCTAGGTGAAATGGGTCATTTTAAAGCTAACGTAGGTAAAATGGATCATTTAGGAGCTAGTCTAGGTAAAATGGGTCTTTTTTGAGCTAACTTGGATGAACTGGATCATTTATAAGCTAACCTAGGTAAAATGGGTCATTTTAGAGCTAGCTTAGGTAAATTGGATCATCTATGAGCTAACTAAGCTAATTATGCAATTTTTGACATAAGTAAGCTAAGTATAGATCGTTTTAGAGCTAACTTAGGTAAAATGGATGGTTTTGGAGGTCAGTAAGCTTATTAAGTCATTTTGGAGGAGAAGAAGCTAAGTCTAGGTCATTATGGTAAGTATTGGAGGAAATAAAGCTAAGTCTAGGTCTTTATGCATGTGTTAAGCAAAACACTAGATAAACTTACCAAGATTCAGGAGGTGTAGGAGCGGGGTGGCTTGTGTCGGTAGATGAAGAAGGATCGTGCGATGCTTGTCTGGAGTTACGCTGCACCAAAGATCATTTCCAATGTCTTGTTAGCATGATGACACTCAAATGTTAAGACTAGCAAGTAATGTCCATTCAAATAAAACTCACCATGGTCCCAGGAGCAATCACTGGCATCGGCGGAGCGGTCTGACCTGTCTTCTCGCACACAGACTGCACATTTGGTTTTGACGACTCAGTCATACTAGTTAGTAATGAGACAAACACTACATGAATGTTTTGGCTAATCTGCAGAAGAAACTTACCACAAGGAGCTCGTACATGGCCCTTGCCCGCATGTCATTCCGTGCCCTCTCCACCTCCATCATCTTTGTCGTCCTCCCCTCCAACTCCCGCTGCCTCTCCGCCGCCCGCGCCAGAAGTTTCTCCGTTCTATCTCTCTCACTCTGTATAGCAGCGTGCAACACCACTCACATGACCATTTGTAATCATTGATGGAAGTGCACACAATGTAATTAATGGAGAAATATAAGTGAGTACGTATCACTAACCTTGATGGCGAGTTGCACTGGCCGTTCACGAGGCCTTATCTCAGGAGCGGAGCTCGACTGGCGCGCCTTGATCTCCGGGAGAGTGCTAGGACAACGGATAAGTCCATCTCCAATGGCTATGGAGCCATGGGACCTCCCGCCACAAGATATCATCACCAGCTCTGGATCAATGGGACCCTGGCTTGGGTTAAGGTCCTCCCCTTTCCTCGCCTTCCCCTCATCTCTATATCTCACGAGCTTGTTGTGGGAGGAGATGTTGGTGAAGTTGTTTGCATCATCGAGGTCAGACTAAGAGAAAGCCTTGACTTTCTTGAAAGAGGCAGTGTGGGCCATGGCATACAGGTCGTACACCTCTGGCACCTTATCCGCCTTATTGTAGCGTGCCTGAAAGAGAGAAACAATAAAAATTAGTAATTAAAGGGCTCAAGCTAGCATGATGAATGAATTGCATGAATCATGAAGCAAACCACATACCCAGTTGCGCCCGAACTGATATAAGTTGGAGCTGCCTTGATGGTGTGGCACACCTTCCATGTGGGCACGTTTGTCCTTGGCCTTGTTGTGGAGGGCTAGCCATTGTTTTGAGCACCACTCATCGACCAACACCTCCCAACAATCCATCCGATCCGCACACCATCTCGGAGGCGCCTAAGTTAGTAAATAGAAACTTGAGCGCTACGGCTAAGAATTACTAAATGAAGGAACTTAAGTAGAGAAGGCCTTAAGAATTACCTTCATGTACTGCTCCTTACTCAGGAACTTATCGCGGCACGCCGGCTTGGTCTTCTTGATACCACGCAAGGCGTAGTAGTCTCGAACAGCCTGCACCCGAGCCTCGTGCCGTAAGTTCTGGAGTAGGCGCTTGCAGACGTTCTCGATAACATGTGCCGCATCCTCCTCGTATCCCTCCTCACACCTGTAGAATGTCTGCAATCAAATGAGACAATATTGATTAGTACAATTAATAACTAGCTAGTTGAAGATTTTTAAATGTGTAAAGGACAAATTACCCAGAACTTTCTGATCACCATGTCTGCCCTTGTGTCGCACACGACACCGTCGATAATCTCATCCGGCGGGGCCGGGGCAGCCACGTAGTGCTCCCAGCTCAATCCAAGCTCTAGAAGCCGACCCTCACCAGGCAATGTGAGAAACCCCGGGAAGTTTTGCCGGCAAAGAACTCCAAGGACGGAGTTGGGCCGGCGGACACTATGATGGTGGTCCCAACCCCTGCAGCATGACAAGGCCAACGCATGAGTTATTTGAAGAAACGTGAATGCAGAAGGTACAAAAATATTAAATGCACTTACGTACCTCTCCCCATCAGGGAAAATCAACCACCTCTACTCGCGGGTCACCGGCACGGACGGGAGCCGTGTAGCACCATGCTGGTAGACGTTGCCCCCTCCTCCCCCTCCTCATCAGTCGGCTCCCCGCCATCATCAGCATGGCCACTCGGCTCCCCGCCATGCTCAGGCTGAGCCGGCCAGGTACCCCATCCAGACGTGTGCTCCTCCAGGGTCTCGTGGGCCGAAGGCCCGTCGACCCGAGGCTCGTGGGCCGAAGACTCATGGACCGGAGTCCGTGCAGCCTCCTCGTTAGACGAGTCCACCCTAGCAGTCACGTGCTCGGGTGAAACAGCTGGGGGCGGTGGCGAGGAAGGCGCCGTACGAGTCACCCTACCTCCTCTCCCGCGACCACGTGCTCCAACTCCTCTCTTCTTCTTACCTCGTCCCTTGCTGGGCACCGCGGTCGACGAAGAAGGGCCCGGCGGTGTCGCCATACTGTCCAGCAACGCTCGGCGGAGAGGTGCATGTGGAATGGAAGACCTCGCACCACGCGCCGACGAAGAAGGGGCCTCGGCGCGCTCCCGACCAGCGCCCACCATCTTTGCCGTCCGCTGGCAGACGGCAAAGAGCTCGCGGACGGCAAAGAGCTTCTTTGCCGTCTGCCATTTCTTTGCCGTCTGCTTTTGGGTAGCTGATGGCAAAGAGCTTCTTTGCCGTCCGCTAGCTGACGGCAAAGAGCTGGCAGATGGCAAATGAGCTGATTCCAGTAGTGTGTGGGCTTTCCCCTTTGGCCCAAATAAAGTGTTCTCGTACCCAAACATTTCGGGAAACATCCGGAACCTCTTCCGGTGAATTCCGGAACCCTTCCGGAGACCAAACACTATTATCCCATATATCAAACTTTATCTCCGGACCATTCCAGAGTTCCTCGTCATGTTCGTGATCTTATCCGGAACTCCGAACAACATTCAGTTACCAACATACATAACTCATAAATACTATATCGTCAATGAACGTTAAGCGTGCGGACCCTACGGGTTCGAGAACTATGTAGACATGACCGAGACACTTCTCTGGTCAATAACTAATAGCGGAACCTGGATGCCCATATTGGCTCCTACATATTCTACGAAGATCTTTATCGGTCGAACCGCATAACAGCATACGTTGTTCCCTTTGTCATTGGTATGTTACTTGCCCGAGATTCGATCGTCGGTATCTCAATACCTAGTTCAATCCCGTTACCGGCAAGTCTCTTTACTCGTTCCATAATTCATCGTCCCACAACTAACTCATTAGTTACATTGCTTGCAAGACTTATAGTGATGTGCATTACCGAGAGGGCCCAGAGATACCTCTCCGATAATCGGAGTGACAAATCCTAATCTCAATCTATGCCAACTCCACAAGTACCATCGGAGACACCTGTAGAGCACCTTTATAATCACCCAGTTACGTTGTGACGTTTGGTAGCACACAAAGTGTTCCTCCGGTAATCTGGAGTTTCATAATCTCATAGTCATAGGAACATGTATAAGTCATGAAGAAAGCAATAGCAGTAAACTAAAACGATCAAGTGCTAAGCTAATGGAATGGGTCAAGTCAATCACATCATTCTCCTAATGATGTGATCCGGTTTATCAAATGACAACTCATGTCTATGGTTACGAAACATAACCATCTTTGATCAACGAGCTAGTAAAGTAGAGGCATACTAGTGACACTATGTTTGTCTATGTATTCACACATATACTAAGTTTCCAATTAATACAATTCTAGCATGAATAATAAACATTTATCATGATATAAGGAAATAAATAATAACTTTATTATTACCTCTAGGGCATATTTCCTTCAGTCTCCCACTTGCACTAGAGTCAGTAATCTAGTTCACATCTTTATGTGATTAGTTCACATCTCCATGTGACTAATACCCAAAGGGTTTACTAGAGTCAATAATCTAGTTCACATCGCTATGCGATTAACACACAAAGAGTGATCATGTTTTTCTTGTGAGAGAAGTTTAGTCAATGGGTCTGCCACATTCAGAGTCATATGTATTTTGCAAATTTTCTATGTCTACAATGCTATGCACGGAGCTACTCTATCTAATTGCTCCCACTTTTAATATGTATCTAGATCGAGACTTAAAGTCATCTAGATTGGTCTCAAAGCTTGCATCGACGTAATTCTTTATGATGAACTCTTTGTCACCTCCATAATCGAGAAACATTTCCTTATTCCACTAAGGATTATTTTGACCGCTGTCCAGTGATCTACTCCTAGATGTAGCGACCAGACCTCAAACAGTCTGATCTCTGTGCTTTAGTGTCATCCCTAGATCAGTAATGCTGACACGCACAGTACTTGAAGGATTTTATAACAGAGTAGCAATCACACACTTATTACAACGAGTGTCTCAAAAGAGAACTTATTACAAATAGTATGGCTTAAGGCCATCTAATAACAATAACAGCGGAAGGCTTGGAATATAAGTGAGTCCATCAACTCCAACGGCATCACTGAGTATAGAACCACGACCTAAAGGCACCTTACTCGTTGTCTGGAAAGTCTGCAACATGAACGTTGCAGCCCGAAAATGGGTCAGCACATGGAATATGCTGGCAATGTAACACATAGAGAGTAAAGAACAGAAATAGGCTATACTACATGCTTATATGGCAGGTGGAAAGCTCTATGGTTACAGTTTTGCGTAAAGCCAGTTTTTCCTTACTACAAAGGAATAAATTTTTATTTAACTATCATGGTGGTTGTTAAACATTGAGAGTGTAGATACCCTCTCAATCCCAATTAAAAATCATCATTAAAACCCAACAAAATTAATTAAAGTCACATGATGAGATTCACATGATAATCCAAGTACTAGATACTCAAGACGTCCATAACCGGGGACACGACTAATCATGATTAGTTTATACACTCGGCAGAGGTTTGCGCACTTTTCCCCACAAGACTCGATCCCCTCCGTTGGGATTCTCGCACTATATGGTGTTTGAGAAACGGATGACTGAGACATAGTCTTTCAGAAGCGCTAGCACCTTACGATCGAGTAGACTGTTACACCTACTTTCCCCTACATCTGCTAGTCTACCACTGTAAGAGTTCGCACGACTTAATCAACTATGCTAGAGCCCATAGTAGCTTGTGGCTGCACAGAAGTTTCTAGCATGAATAATCTCATGATCCCTTTGAGCGTGGGTGGCGGTCCACAAAGAAAAATAGGCAATCGCTGGAATACCCAGGTGCCTCAATCCACCCAGATGTGTATTAAAGTTGCCACCTTAAATAAACCATTAATTAACAATCTCACATCTGTCATGGATACACTCACCCAATCCACGTCTACTAGCATAGCATGGCAATATAAGCAAACGTAGAAGTAACTCCCAAGGGTTTGATAATAAAACAGGTAATAGGTACTACCTCATCTACTTTCCCAAACCCACAATTTAATTAGATCCTAATCATGCAATGTTTGAGGATTGATCTAATGCAATAAAACAGGGTAGTAAGAGGTATGATCAAAGTGTTACTTGCCTTGCTGATGATCTGCAAAACCTAGAGATTCGAAGTAGCAAGCGGCGCACTCCGGGTACTCTATCGCAACAAACAAATAGGCATACAATAAGTACTCATCTAATGCATAGGGAAAACTCAAATAAGAGATCTAACCAGAAAGTTCAACTTAAGAACTCCAGTTTGCAAAAGAATCAAATCAAACGAAGCAACGAAAGTCAAACGGCGAGAGAAAACAAGCTTCGATTACTAATTTGGATCTAAGTCAAATTTTACAGAAGCAAAAACTTGTTTAAGTTCGTTAAATGGAAAGAGGGTTTCGAGATGAAACTCTAGGCGCTTGAATCGCCTGATTCCGATAAACGAGCGAAAAGTTAAACTAAAACGAAAATCGGATCAGAAATCGAGAAAAAGAAAAAACGACGAACAGGCTAACGAACGAACGTTCGCTGTCTGCGGCTAAACGACGAAAACCGTTCGTTAAAATGAACGTACGGACAAACGCCCGCTAAATAAACTAAACCAATCTAAAATTAAAAAAAACACTTCGGTTTTTATAAAAAACCGGGCGGTTAACCGGTGAAGACCGGCGGCGGCGGCTACCTCCGGCGTTGGTGAACTCCGGCGGGGCGGTCAGCGGCGAGGCGGCGGCGGCAGCGGGCGGCGGCGGCGGCAGCTAGGGTTAGGGCGAGGCTGGGCGGCTCGGGGCTGGGCTCCCCCGGCTTATAAAGGCCGTCCGGGCTAGAGTCCGGGTCGGGTACGGCCCGGCTAGGTCGGTTCGTTTTTTAAAATAGTTTTGCGCAGAAAAACAAATAAAATAAATACTAAATGGACTCCAAAAATCCCGAAATAAATTTTCCTCGACTTCTAAAATCAAGCCGGACAAGGTGAGCATTTATTTGGGGCCTAAATGCAATTTTAAAAACCGCGCGTTTTTCCTAAATTCAAATAAAACAACGAAAACTCCAAAATAAAAAAAACTTATTTGATTTTTATTAAATCCTCAATATTCCTTTAATTTGGGAAAATCATTTTATTCCCTGTCACTTATTTTTATAATTGGAATTATTGAAGATAAAATAATTAAATCAAATGATCCTATTTTCAAAATTTGAGAAAACCCCAAATATGAAAATAACGAAATCCCCAACTCTCTCCATGGGTCCTTGAGTTGCGTAGGATTTCTAGGATCAAGCCAAAAAGCAAATACAATATGATATGCAATGATGATCTATGTATAACATTCCAAATTGGAAATTTTGGGATGTTACAAACCTACCCCCCCTTAAGATGAATCTCGCCCTCGAGATTCGGGTTGGCTAGAAAATAGGTGAGAGTGGTCCTTCAACAGATCTTCCTCTCGCTCCCAGGTGGCTTCATCCTCGGTGTGGTGACTCCACTGAACTTTACAAAACCTGATAACCTTGCTGCGGGTGACTCGGCTGGCATATTCGAGAATCTTGACTGGTTTCTCCTCGTAGGTCAAATCACTATCCAACTGAATCGCTTCTAGCGGCACTGTATCTCTCAGCGGTATATCAGCCATCTTTGTGTGGCACTTTTTCAACTGGGAAACATGGAACACATCGTGAACTCCTGACAATCCTTTGGGCAACTCGAACTTGTAAGCAACTTCTCCCATATGCTCCAAAACTTTGTAGGGTCCCACAAAACGTGGCGCCAACACTACAAAAAAATACACTTCCATGATGATACATGTTTGTCACAGTAGGTCGCGTTTTCTGTCATGCATGTATGTCCATGACAAATTTATGACAGAATCAAGATAGTCATACTTGTGTTGTCGTAGAAGTGTTCCATGACATTACCAAAATTATCATCACGGAAGTGTCCACTTCCATGACGATAAATCGCGCGTCACAGAAGTGCTTTCGTCAAGGGTGACCGACACGTGGCATCCACCATAACGGAACGCCGTTAAGCTATCGGGTCGGGTTTTGGATCCGATAACCCGTTAACAACCCTGACCAATGGGGATTTTCCACATGTAAAATCATCATTGGCTGGAGGAAACACGTGTCGGCTCGTCGTTGGGATAGATGTCAACCACTCATTGGATGGAAGGCGCCTGTAATACGTCGACACGTGGCACGACCCAACAGAGGCCCATTCCTGTGAAAAGGCCGGCCTGTTTGACTTGGTCAAAAGCTGGCGGGCCGGCTCATGGAAAGCCAGTTAATGGCCTGTTCGAAGCCCATTTACAGCCCGCTAACCCAAGGCCCGTTATGCCCTGTCCGAATTAGGCCCAGTAGCGTTATCTGGGCCATCCAATACGATTCCAGCCCGTTTTCACTTTTGGCCCATGTATGGCCCATGACGTCTTTCGACCCATATGAGGCCCTATGTAACTCTTGGCCTACTAACGACCCGTGGTGAAACTGGCCCGTAATGAACAATGTATCACTTTACACCCATTAGTGGCCCGTGGTGAAACTGGCCCGTAATGAACAGTGTATCACTTTATACCCATTAACGGCCCGTTATTCCGTTGGGCCATTTCCAGCCCATGTTATCTTTCGTCCTTCTCAGAGCCCATTTATTCTTGGGCTCATTTCCAACATTCATTTACTTACGGCCCGTTACTGTCATTTTTTGCTCGTGGGCCAAATTCAGCCCATGGTTACAGTCAGCCTGTTTGTGGTCCGTTAATACGTTGGGCCGATTTCATAGCGTCATCAAATACGGCCAATTAACGATGGCCCGTTATGGTCAGCCCATGAACGGACGATTCCAACTCTAGCTCGTTTACGACCATAATGCGGTCTGTTTGGCCCATGTTTGGCCAATCGATTATACGGCCCGTATAAGGCCCATTGATAATACGACCCGCAGAAGGCCCATAGTTTCTACGGCCCGTAGAAGGCCCATTGTTTCTATGGCCCGTAGAAGGCCCACTATTTCTACGGCCAGTAGGAGGCCCAGTGTCACTACAGTAAATATTAGCCCATGGTTATTGTGTCCTAGTTTTAAAATATAGGTTATTGCAGCCACTAGCTAACCGCGGAAAAAGAACTGCAATGACTACAAGCAAACAAAACAAGAAGGAAATAAATAAGCAAGCAACTAACGCTAGGTTATCACGGCTATTACACATATTACATCCACTGGGCATCAAAGTTCGCCACCAGTGCAAATATAGGGAACAAAGCAGCATATCATATACACTGGTTGTCAAAGTTGGCGACCAACGCAAATAAACGCCGTAGCAAAACAAATCCAGAACTGAAACCACTTCAGAAGATCTCAAGAAACAATATTATGGGTACCCATAATGCTGGCAAGATGCTTAGCAAGATTATTAACTTTCTCTTGTTTGGCGCTTAAATCCTCCAGCGCTTGCTATTGCACGAGAAAATATGCATCTGAATTCTGCAGGGACTTCCTCAGTCCTTTAGCTTCCTGTCGCAGCACATCTAATCGATGTCTTTCAACTTGAAGTTGAGACTCAAGAAGACGAACTGATTCAGGCAGCGAGTTCGAAGAGCTTGTGCTAGTAGTACTGGCCAGTAACTCGAACACTACGTCAAGACAGGACTTTTTGGTTCCCTCACTGTCGTCAAGATAGTTTTTATCAGCTTTCTTGGAGACCAACAGGGATGTCTCACTATCTTGAACCTTATCTACATTTCTTCCTTTACCATTGAATAACGCGGTATTGTTCTCCAATATTTTGTCCGCATTCTAAAAGGGAAACAAGCAGACACATCACATGTTTACCATGTTGTATATGAAACTCATTTTGGTAAATGAGTTCAGTAGTAAAGTGGATAGGATAACAACATGAAACAAACATATATCTATGTACCATGGTCACTTTATGGTCTATGTCATTCTAGTTTTTGTTGCCAAATCAAGATAGAGACACAGTTCAAATAATATTTGTTCAAGACAAAGCAGAATAGACAGAATATAAGTGTGGGTAACTATAGAGCAATAACAACACTTGGAATGTGCATCACATGAGAACATAACTGTTTATTCAATTGAAACTGAAATCAACATAGAGCAGGTTACAATAGCAAACCAGTTAGAGAAACATGTTTAAAACATACCTGTTGCGCCATTGGAGTTTCAATTCCATCCTTCAAATTTGAAAATAGTTGGTATGAGTAAATACAGTCATGCAAGAGCAAAGGAGTATGAACCATAGCTACAGAACCTGACCTAAGAACAAATCTTCTTCTCCTTTAAATGTTGAGTTGGGATTCGCAGTGGTGGTCCTCATGCTTTGGGCACTGCAGTTCCCTTACTAACTGCTCGTGTTTGGATGCTCTGTGGTGGAGACGGTGCTGTGTCAACTAGAACTGGGTTACTATCTGCCGGGATTGGGGTTAGAAGGGGTGTAGCTGGTTCTCTGTCCAACTGGGTAGGGGTACAATCTGTGAGAGTTTGGGTTATGTGTGGTGGATCTGGTCCTTGGGCAAGTACAACCGTGGTTCTATCTGCATCAACTGGTAGCACTATCTTTTCTGAAAACAGTGTTGTTACTCCCTTAGATACTGCCATCACGCTCTCCAATTCAAATGGCTAATAAACAAGAAAAGTAATTGAAAGTATAGACATTATATGATAGACAGGTGCAATGGATAGTGGGGAATAAAAGAGGGCATGAAATAATTCATATTTATGTTGTCTAACCAAACAGGATAGCATGACACAATTTCACATATATGATGGCTAACTAAACAGGATAGCATGACACAATTTCGTATTATGATGGCTAACTAAAAAAGATGGAAAGACATAGTTCAAAATATGAGACTATGTAAACAGGATGACATGACATAACTATATAATGTGTTTATTAAATAGGTTGGCATGCCATAATTCACATACATTCACGGATAGAATGTCATAATTCAAAATATGATGACTGTAAACACTAAACAGGATGAGATGATATAACTATATGATGTCTTTATTTAATGGGTTGCCATGCCATAATTCAGATAGATGATGTGTAGGTACTATGTAAATATGATGGCATGATATAATTCAAATATATGATTTATATAGTAAGCAAGTAAGCAGATGACAATCCATATATGATGTAAAAACTAAGCAATGCAAGGCAACATGCATGACATGGGTAATATAACCCTGCCAAGTTTGGGCATAGACCTCAGGGGGAAAATAGGACTGGTCATCAGTCTCTGAATCCTCCTCTGAGGAGCTCTCTGTAACCAGCAAGATGTCTGCTTCAGCAGGTAGCATTGTCTGCTCTGAATACCTTATTTTCACTCTAGATACTTCCATCACCGCTTCAAATGGCTGATGCACATGAAGAGTAGTTGAATATACAAACTTTGTCGACAAATGGGACATGTAATACAAAAATATGATAGCATGATATAATTCACATACATGATGATTGGCTAAACAGCATGTCATTGCATAATTCACATATATAATGCCTTTGCAACAAGATAGCATTGTATAATTCACATATATAATGTCTTGCAACAAGATGGCAATGCATAATTCACATATATGGTAATTAGACACTGAACAGGTGGCAATCACACAAAGC
>NC_041384.1:655173457-655178994 GCF_002162155.2 Triticum dicoccoides | reverse complement strand
GGAATAGGACTAGTCATCTGTCTCTGAATCCTCCTCTGAGGAGCTATCCGTAACCAGCGAGATATGCGCTTCGTCAGATAACATAGTCTGCTCTTAAGACCTTGTTTTCACTCCAGAATTTGCCATCACCGTGTCAAATGGTTGATGCACACGAAGAGTAGTTGAATGTAATAACATTGTTGACAAATGTAATATGTAATGAAAAAAAGGATGGCCTGATATAATTTACATATAAGATGACTGGCTAAGCAGGATGGCATTGCAAAATTCACATATATGATGCCTGGCTAAACAAGATGGCATTGCATAATTCACATAAACGATGAATAAACTAAACAGATGGCATTCACACAAAGGATGTCTAAACTAAGCAGATGACATATTTGATGTATAAAGTAAGCAATGCAAGACACCATATGCATGATATAACCAACATCAGCATGCCAAGTTAGAGCGAAGACCTCAGGGGGTAAATAGGAGCTCTCTTCTCCTTCTGAATCCCCCCAGAACAGATATCTTCCTCTCGATTACAATCCGAAATGCGTGGAGGGGGGCTGCCTTTGCGCCTACCATGGAGCGACGTCTGCATGAAATTTTATTGCCACGCAAGGCTCGTCTCTTTTGCTCTACATGTTCAGTTCCATTGTTTACAATAACTGTCATGCATAGGAATAAAACATAGTGAGATTATGTAAGGAGTGCATGCAGAAATCCAGAGTGATGGTAGCAACCTGTGGATAGACCCAAAACCAATAATAGCAGGCAGATAATGGCTTCAGTTAAAAAATATAGATAATGGCTTCTTTACTGTTTGTTTCCCACCCAACATGAAACTCATAGTAGACACCGGAGATTAGCCAGATAGTAGATAGATACTATTGATAGCGGCCCCGATATGTACCCCACAATAATTTAAAAACTCAACTTTGACCATCAGTTTGGAGCTGACTCAAAGTCTAATCGGTGAACAGGATGATAAAGTAGCATGTAATATTATGCGATGCATAACGTAAGCAGGCACGAAAGAGTGCGACCTCTCTTGCGGACCCGTGTAGTCCTCAAGGTCATCTGCTCGGTTGATGATGCTAGTGCAATTTTCATGGCTGCCAGCAGCGGGGAAGAAGATCTGAGGCGGCGAAAGACATTCTGGAGGCTGGATCCCTGCTGTGTTGGACCCTTCTATCGTTGGAGTAGCTGAGCTGGGGTGGACGACAGCGCAGTAGGAGCGGGACAAACCACGCAAGGTTTTCTTGACAACTATCTGTAAGAGAAGTAATTCTGTAAGGGCTCGTTTGAATTGGAGGATTCCAACAATGCAGGGATATGAAATAGACAGGAATATGATAGGAATGCACGTGAAAAACAGAGAATTTAAAAACACAGGATTTCTGCCTATCTGGGTGTTTGATTCACAACAATTGGAAGATCACGGGATACAAAGAAGCATGGTGAGATTAAGTCAAACCATAAGAAAATGTACGATTATAATGCTATTATGCTACTATCTCTTAGTCTTGTGCTTCATGAATAGGAATTTGAAAAGGAGGACAAGTGAAAATTAAAATTCCTACGTTTTTTCTTTCAAGGAGACACTAAAGGAACAAATCCGTGTGCTCAGTGGACAATATATATATAACATGTAGAGTAAAAAAGAGATGCAACAAGTGTACAACCTCTTTGGCGAAGCCATGTCGATCTCAGCGTGATTGGGTTGGCCGGTGAGGATGCTCCGGCTGACTTGGCTGTCGGAGGAGGGGAAGAAGATCTTAGGCGTCTGGAGATGGAGCCCGTGGTACTGCTTCACTGTGATGGAGGGTTTCGTCGTTGGAGCAGCTCCGGTGAGTTGTACGATGCCGAGGCTGAAGCAGGACAAGAGAGACAACGAACAACGTTAACCTGAGTGGAATTCTAATAGCATCTCCAATACATGACGTAAAATACATAAACACAAAGTTCTAGATGTAAAATACATCAGCCGCTCATCTCTGAACTTAACTGTCGAAACTGAAGGTAACTGGCAAAACTGAACTTAACTGTCGAAACTGAATTTTGCTGTCGAAACTGAACGCACTAGCAAGGTGAGGCTACACGTCGGTCGACTGACTTTTTCATCTCTGGTCAGTCGATTTTGCAGCCGTTGGATACGAAATCAAGGGCCTGCGGTTCATCTTCAATCTCCACCCCCCTGAGCCGGCCAAACAGCAGCCCCCGCCGCCCGCGGCCGGCGGTGCGCCGCCCCGCCCGCCCCGAAAACACACCCCACCGCCGGTCCGCCGCCGCCCCGGCCATCCCTCTAGGCCCCCCTGTGCCGAGCTTTTTCTCCGGCGATCCCCACGCCACCGCCCAGCCAACGCCCCGCCACCGCCGGTGACCACCGCCCCCATCCTGAACCCTAAGATAGATAGTGGGGTACCTCTCCGACGAGCCCCCCTCCCCGCTGCGACTGGTTCTTCCTTCACCCCGGCGGCATCGGAGTGAAGTGTAGCTCAATCGGAGCAGCATCGCAAGCAAGAGCAAGAGCGAGAGCAGCAGCGCGAGCAAGAGCGATAGCAAGAGCAGACCAGGAAGGGGACCGGGAGCAAGAGCAGAGCAACAGTGCGAGCGAGACCTAAAGCAGCAGCAGGTCCTACTGATGTGGACGTCGCCGCCGAGGGAGCGACGCCGTGGAGGAAGTGGCCGGCGACACCGCCGTGGATGGAGTCACGCCGTGTCGGCTTGGGACCGAGCGTCGGCAGCACCGTGAGATCAAATCAATAAGAAAATGCGGTGATTAGTGTACAACCTCTTTGGTGGCGCCGATTAGGCCACAGCTTCATCCAAGGAAACGGTGATGATGATGCTCTTCCGATGGTGCAAGTGAAGACGGCGGTGTGGGAATGGAGGTGGCGCGAAAGACGAGGGGAACGTCGGGGCAGCTCCTTGGAGGTGGAGGACGGGGTGGCTGAACCAGCGAGACAATGAGATCGACGATGGATCCTCATCCGGTACGTTGGATGAGGGACGTCGAGGTGTTGCTATGGATGACGTCGTCGGGGAAGAGGCTCCGGCTGGGTGGCGGACGGAGCAGGGTGTGGGGTTTCGTCGCGGGTTTTCGCGGCCTCGGTGTATGAATGGGTGGGCGGATGGGATGGCAGTGGGGAACCATGGCTTAGAGACACGCTTGTCCGAAATGTGGGGTAAGTTACTAAAGTACCCCCACCGATTTGAGGCGGTTCTTTCGGTTCAGGGGTACCACGGGCATTTCACGTGTTGGGATTTCACAGGAGGTGGGAGTTTTCACGCGCGTTGAAATTTCAGAATAGCAAGGCACAGGTTGAGAGGGAGGGAGTTATCGGAGCACAACAAGACAAGGATATATCTTAAATATTTCGGGCTAACAAGGCGCGGGTTGAAATTTCTGGACAAGCCTAACGTGTACTGTACCAAATCAATGCGCCCTACAAATGTCATTCAAAACTTTGAATTCATGTTATGTTCAATTAAAATATTTCGCTACGTGTATAATGCATGCAACCTGCTACTCAAATGAACGTTTTAGTGCATTCCAAACGTATATACTACCGCTTCAATATGAACAAAATTTGAATTTGTTTCTCTATTTGAATAAGATCTACAGTAATGATTGTTGTGAAGTCAAAGCATTTGAAATCGTTTCTCTGTTTTAGTAAGATCTACAATCATCATTATTGTCAAGTTAAACCATCGTTTGTGTATTATCTTCACAGCACACCACATGATTAGTCTGGAGTTACATATGAACTATGTGTACTATATGAACTGGAACTAGATTTTTTGAATCCACTTTATTTTGATTTCAAATCACATTACATTTCTAGCTCTAGCTAGATCTTCATAATCTAAACCATGTCTCATATGTATAATGTGTTTATCACATTATGTATGGTGCCCCGCCCCCTATGCCTACAAGTATTCAGATATGAGTTGCAAACACCACACATTACCACAAATTCAAATAAAATGTGAGAATGTTCGATATATAGTATTGTTTAGATTGTTCGATATTTAGTTGTAAGCTGCAAACGCCACACATTATCACAAATTCAAATAAAATGTGAGATTGTTTGATGTATAGTATGGTTTAGATTGTTCGGCATTTAGCTGTGAGTTGCAAACGCCATGTATTATCACATTATGGTATAACATGTCCACAGCACATGTATCACCGCTATATTCATGCATGCAATGTTTAAAACACTATGATCTCCTATTCAAATATATGAATCCGCTTTCATATCAAATTATGATCTTTGTTAGTCTCTTACACCCACACAATCCTCTAACCTTTGTAGCTACCACTAACTTTCTCTCGTGCATGGACACGCCCTCCTCGCCCTCCCCCTCCCTCGGCATTCTATCCACCGGGCACATTCATTTTTTTCTTTAGGTCGGTCTCCCAGAGTCACCACAACTCCTTTCCGACACACACCGACCGATAAACCTCTCTAGCGATGCCTGCCTACAACATACAAACACACCTTCAATCTCCTCCTTTATGTGTCCTTGCCTCGTGTCTCTCATACGGTCAGACACACGTGTAAACTCTCACCCCTCTTTTCATCACTCTCACAACCGCACACTCCTCCCCCTATCTAGCTAGTAGTTGGGCCTCTCGCACCAGCTCCTAGCTCCATTCTCTCTGTCTATCCGTCTCGCTGGGCCTTATTTGCCTCTAACAAATGGACGTACACCGACCGATCTCTCGCTATACATATAGCTAGCTAGGTCCTTATAACTCGTTTTTACCCACACGTCAATCGATCTACCTCATTAGTTGTGTCTCTCCCTTCCTCCAACAAACACCAATTGATCTACCAATCTAGTTAGGTTTGCTTACCAAACACATGGTTCCCCTTCATCATCCATGGATGCGTCCCGACAGATCTATCATGCACAAGCACACACAGAAACACATCCCCACTCTTATTGATAACATTGCAGTTCCACCCTCATTTTGTCTAGTAGGCCTCTCCCACCATCTTCGAGAAGCAACTCCATCACCATCCAACACTCTACCCCTCTCCCTCCCTCCCTCTCCCTCTCTCTCTCCTCTCTCTCTCCCATCATATTTCCCGTCCTTCAGTTATGTATGGATGTCGACCGATCTTCCTCAAGACATGGCTGGGTCTCTCCTTCTCAACACATATATGAGTCGTTCTACCTCTATAGTTAGGCCTCTGCCTACCCCTCCCACCACCCCCTCCCCCCCACACACACCGATACATCAAGCGCTCTAGTCATGTCTCCCTGCCACACACAAACTTGACGTGTGCCCTCTAACGTTCCAGTAGGCCAGTCGCCCTATATCTTTGACTTGTACACACACACAATTTCGATGGCTCTCTTCATCGATCTCGCACCCACCCACTTGATCCTCTCTTCGACTCTATCGATAGCTATGACCCCTCCCTCTCTTCTCATGGATTGCCCAACCCTCTATGTATGATATGGATAGGCCTCCATTTCACACACATTGCATGCAAAATTTTGTTTGAGATGTCATCGACACATATTCCCAC
>NC_041384.1:655152100-655173281 GCF_002162155.2 Triticum dicoccoides | reverse complement strand
CCAGTAGGCCAGTCGCCCTATATCTTTGACTTGTACACACACACAATTTCGATGGCTCTCTTCATCGATCTCGCACCCACCCACTTGATCCTCTCTTCGACTCTATCAATAGATATGACCCCTCCCTCTCTTCTCGTGGATTGCCCGACCCTCTATGTATGATATGGATAGGCCTCCATTTCACACGCATTGCATGCAAAATTTTGTTTGAGATGTCATCGACACATATTCCCACAAATAATTCATGAAATCAACCCCCACCCCAAAACAAAAAACACTCACGAACGTGGTTTTTATCTCTCACACACACACCCACGTAGGTGGGGGACATGCACGAAGAGAAGAGGTGCATGCACGGCGCATGTACTCCCGTCTCTTTCCCGACCACACCCGCGCGGGTACACGGTGGAGCTCATTTCTGTACGAAAAAGGCAGCCCACATGGTAATTTGGCACGTGTACTGGTTGTCCACTTGGTGGAGGGAGGAAAGTCTACCACGGGTGAACAAACAAATTGCGACTTGACGTGTTATGTTAAAAAAGAGGCAAACCATGTGAGGCCTACCTTAGAAGCAAGGCTCTATACACTGGAGTACTTTTGATGTGTCCCATCAACTCGCAGAACAAGGAGAAGCTTGCTTAGTACGCCGTCTCCCCCGCCCACGGGCGCGGTGGCTCACAGGATGAGGTGAAGCTTGCTTACAACGCCTTACGCCTGCTCCCTCGCCCATGTGCGCGGTGGCTCGCAGGACGAGGAGAAAAATTTACTACTCCCTCCATTTACTCCTCGTCCCTACTACCTTGGTTATCAAGATTATATCATATTGTTTGGAATATATATGTCCTTTAGTAGATTTCAATATGAACTACTAGTACATACTCCAAACACTGATGTATATAGACGTATTTTAGAGTGTAGATTCACTCATTTTGCTCCGTATGTAGCACTCTCCCTCGACCCTCGCCCACATGGTGGATGTGCAGCAATTCATTCGGTCTCATATAGCCAGAATGATATATACTGCACTACCATTATTGCTCGACTTCCTGAAGAGGCGAGGAGCCAATCGCAAGGTTAATATTTTGGAGATGCCAAGTGCAAGGTCATAGGAGAACGAGTAGTAGGTGCCGTGTCATTTATAAATAAAGTTTTTTTCTTCAATGGCACGTACGCAATATGATAGGTTCATATGGAGAGAAAAGGAAACCGCTCCACTATACATAGTCAGGACGATCCAGCCTACACGGTTGCTTGCTGGGGTTTCTCTCTTCACACTCTCTCGCACAAAACGACTGTGCCCACATCTCTAACATCCCGTCGGATCACGTCCGCTTGGGGAAGGTGTGGATGCTTAGTGTAGATGCGGTGGCCGTCGCCGACGGCGAAAACCCACTGTCGGCACATCCCGATCAGGGGTCCCCACCGTTCCCTCTCACAAAGCCGGTGAGGTTGCCTTCGTCCCTTGCTCACTGCCGCGACGTGGGCAGTTGCCGCCTCCCGCCGCCCTCTTCAAGGTTGAGATACGTCCCTCAGGTAGAACTCCCTTTACAGCCGGCTTGCATCAGTGCTCCAGCTGCCCACATCACTCCCTCTGGATATTTCTCTACTTCTTTGCATAGACCAATGAGCCGACAAATCACATAGACCCAGCAGTAAGTTGGACGGACGAAGCAACCATCACTCTTGCGCCAGTGAGAGGTCGCGTCCGCTCTGCCCGGGCATGAATGCGGCACCGATTCTTTGGAGCGGCGCTGACTATTTTGGGCGGGAAGCGCGAGCGGGCGATGGAGGGGCTTTGGGTGGGCCAGGCTGGTCAGGAGCGGGCGTGGCAGCTGTCCGCATGTCCCTACCGGACACGCCCGGAAACGAGAGGATGCACCGACTCTCGCGGCTAAAATCGTACACTACAAAACATCTCTCTGTAGGAGTAGGTCGATCTGTCGCTCTCTCTAACACACACATGGTGTTAAACACACACACACACACACACGCACGCACACACACACACACACGCACCTTGGTCCCGTTGCACCTTCTAACGTGACTTATTACACCTAGACAGAGGGAGTAGTAAGTATACGAGATATGGTGGCACACTGACTTAAGTCGAATACAAGTGGCCAAAATTTGTGTGCATGTTATAATAAGGATTCACTTAAAATAGTACGTGAGCGAACAGAGGGATCAATTGGATAGTGTTCTCGAGCAGTAGCGAGATGTGTGAGGTAAGATACACCGATGGTGCTTTTAATTTTTCTTATTAATTTGTTTGTTTCACCCTCTGACTGGTGGGACCCAACGTACTACATGGAGAGAGGTAAGGTGACTAAGGCTGCATTATTTCTGCACCATTGTGGATAGTCTTACCACCAAAGCCACATGACACGATTATGATTGAAATCCCAATGACTCCCACACACACAAAAAAAACACGGCATGCTTGTCACACGAATGCAGGAATGTATAAAAGGTTATTTCCCTCTCGTTGAACATAACGAGAGGGTTGTGTAGCTGGTTAGCCTGTTCGCTCATCAAACTTGAGGTCTCGGGTTCGATAACTACACTTGAGCATAATTTGTGCCAAGAGGATTCTTTGACTGGTCAAAATGTTTTCTAGGGTTTGCATGCTTCACACTGTCTTGTAGTTGCTCTCTTCACACTCTCTCGCCCTCTCCAGATCTAAACAAGACTTCCTTGGCCTCTCTCTCTCCTCACTGCTATTCAAAGAGCCGGCAGGATCCGTCCGCCGGGAAGGGAAGGAGGCTTAACGCAGTCGCCATCGGCGAGGGACTACCGGCGCAACTATTCACTTTCCACCCAGCGGCGACGCGGGAGGGCCTTCGACCCCTTCTTCTTCGCCGTCGTCCCGTCGCCCACCGAACCATGTCCCAAGAACCTTAAGGTATAATTTACTTACTCCACATGCATTGCTCTAGCTGCATGTATACCATGAATCTAGGACGTGGTTCAAAGAGGAAAGGAGTGGGGGAAAGTAGTGGGAAAAGTTGTATATAGCATGAATCTAGGACGTGGTTCAAAGAGGAAATGCAGGGGGAAAGTTGTATAGCATTAATGTAGGATGTGGTTCAAAGAGGAAAGGAATGGGGGAAAGTAGTGGGGAAAGTTGTATCGCATAAATCTAGGACATGGTTCAAAGAGGAAAGGAAGGGCCGAAGGTACTAGTTCAAAAAGGAAAGGAAGAGACAAAGATGTAGAGTTTGAGCAGGACTAGATTTGTTGTGCTCACATAGGGAAATGCGTCTAAAGATAACAAAACTGGGACCATTACAAATATGCTCCTTGGTTGTTTGTTCTTTGTTGCAACAGACTGTGCATGACCACAGTACATCGGTAGATGCACATGGTGCCGGTGCGTCCACTGTCCCATGCAACTCATTAGTTGTTGTTTATATAAGGCCCTGTTTGGTTAAAAACTCCCTAGTCCCTACCTGCTGGGTTCCAGGGACTAAACATGGACTAGAGGTTATTAAATGACATGCTAAAAGACCATGTTACCCCTAGTAATGAACTAATAGAGACAAGGTGCGATGTGTGGTAGGGGCAACTGTTGGAAAAAGTCCCAAAAAGACTCCCTCGTGGTCTTCTTTCTTTAGTCCCAAATGCCCACTTTTAGTCCCTAAAAGTCCCTCCTCTTTGGTTTAGATGGGACTGACACAGAGTTTTTTTAGTCCCTACACCAAAATGTCCCTATAAACAAACACCCTCTAATAATGCCGCTGGAAAATTGATGCAATGCCACAGTTAAAAGCAAATTACATGTTTAACTAATTTTATTGTTAATATAATATCTATGTTAATATTAATCAATGCCACCGTTTGAGAAATGCTACTATCTTGCTTTCTTTCCCATTTAGATAAGGTAGATGCTTCTTTTTGTTGGCTTCTGTGTCCTCCATCGTTATTGATCACTAATTGTTTCCTTTGCACCTCTGTGTAAACAGGGTTATCTGCTTCACCTCGTTGCCATTGTGACCGTTTGTTGCACTGCACAAAACACTTTTGTTTTAGGAGTGTTTTGTGCAGTTCAACCAAAATGTCACACCGACAATGTTGCTTGATTGCTTGATCTTAGTGGAACTGCACAAGAGGAGATCTTACTTCCTATCCATTAAGGTGAATTTGGTTCAGATCTTCTTCTTGTGAGTGTTTGAATTCCGCATCATGAGAGGTTAGTACTAGCTTTATTTCACATGATTCTGCAGTGTGCATTCATATGTTGTGCTACTTGTACGATAATGTTGCTTGATTTTAGTGAACTGCACAAATGGAGACAAGACTTCCAATCTGTATGTGCACCGTAATATCCCATTGAGGTAAGATAAGGATATTTCACAACTGCTGGCCTGTATTTTGCCACTTTCATCAGAAAATTAAGTTTAGTACTATACTAGTGCTCCCTAATTGACATGCCAAATCTTACATTGAAGGCGAAGCTTGTTTGTTATTGAACCAAGTGATGAAGGGGAAGAAAAACAAAAATCAACTCCCGGTGCTGTAATGAAGCACTGGAACTGTGATGACACAAGTAATGATATAGTTTTGCATCTTAGTTTATTGCTATGGCTGGAACGAGCAATTGTTTTGCCACTGATTTGATGCCACTCTTAATGTAATATGTAATTATCTCTACTTGTGCAAACAGGGATCTTCTTTGAAGATACCATATATTTTAGTGGAACTGCACCAGAAGATGTTGGAACCATTAAACTAATCAAGGAGTATATAGTAAGCATGGCCACCACCATAGATAGCAACAGATGGTTCCGGAGAATTGCTTCATCTGTATGCTCTACACAATAAGCCTCCTGACAAAGGTTGGTACTCGCCCACTGATTTCATCCATATGATTGAGCTTTGTCATCTCTATTGGTGTTGTGCTACTGTTTAGATACTGTCATGAAAAAGTGGTATTGTCCTTGAGAAGTGCTTCATCTGTGCTGTTTTAAATATTTCCTTTCCTTTTTTTCGAGCAAATAGTGATGCTATCATTTAGTAGTCCTCTTGTCTTTGCACAACATGATCATGTTCCTCTGAAGAAGAATATGGAGTACGTGAAGTGACTAGTTCCGATTATGCCAGGATGAAGAAGCCCTGTCGATCTTATCATCAGAAGGAGTAGTTGAAGGATGGTTACATTACTCCCCACAATACCAAACTAACTTCAGCTCAGAAGGACTGACAAAATCTCCATTTTTTTGCTGTGATGCGCGAGTACAATGTTGTTCTAGGATTCTTTCTGGTGAGTTCCATTTTTCTAAAAGTGTGCTCTACATGGACCATGTATGTGCCTGTTGAAACTGTCAATTCATAGTACAGTTTGCTCTATACTAATCACTTTTTTGTATTTGTGCAAACAGGGGTGCTCAGCTTGATTTCAATGGGAACTGCACAAAATGTTCATGAATACATCGAATCATTCATTTCCACCACAAGAAAGGAGGTGCCGATAAGTTCAAGGCGTTGCAACATATAAGGGTGAAATCATACAAGCTACGCGCGAATTTGGTTGATTTTGGTGGAACTGCACAAAAAGAACAGCTGGTTTATTTAGCACGAGGTGCCATGTCAATGTCCGAACTGATGGCAAACCCTGCCCATTCCACAATCGTAGGCATTTGATATTTTGGAATGGGACAACCTTGTCAAATTTTGCTCATTGATTTTAGCAAGACATGCGTTTGATATTTTCGAATGGGACGCCCTTTGCTGTCAGCAGCGTCGATCAATTTTTTCCTTTATTCTTTAGTTGTGAAGTAAATATTGCCTCTGACATGTGGTCGCTGAGATGCATAATCATCGATTGTTTTGAATGTTCTCTATGAATTGCCAGGCCTGTGTGTTTGATTGCAATGTACAGAAACGCTAAAAAGCTGCTCAAACTCTTTGTACTCCTTCTGTTCCTTTTTACTTCGCACATTGTGAAAGTGCATACTTTTTTGTATAAGATTGGTCAAAGTAGAGATACTTTGACTGCAGACAAAACTTGTATGTAGACTAGAAAGGACCGGAGGGAGTACATGTGAAACTGCTGCAAACAAGGTGATCACCTGGGAATAATGCTAGTACGTATTGTTTTGCATGTTCATCCAATGCCAGTGATACAGGAATTCGAACTAATCGAAATAAATTCATTCATACACGGTCGGATTTCATATAAACATGCCAGATTTCATTACATTTCATACATTCTTCAACTAAAAAGGGGTGCGCTGGAGGTATAATTAATTAACCGAAGCTACCCACCTGTGTCCCGCTGAGCTGAACAGAAGCTTTAGTGACTTAACTGCAGGTGCAGTTGCATAACTGACATGTGGCCTATTGGGCCCACGTGTCAGTCAGCCAACTGCACCAGCAGTTAAGTAGAAGCACCGTTATTCTCCAGCAGAACTCCCCGACTCCACATCGCCGCCAAGAAGCTAACCGGCCGTCAATGGTCAACCCGCCTAGCTTGGCTTCAACAGGAGGGAAGCAGCGGTGGCCTTACTTGGACCCGAGCGGCGGTGACCTACCATGTTTTACTCTTCCTCGTTTTCTGTGTGGCGCGGCCTCGTTGGCAGCGGGGCGGGGCCTTGACGGAGCCGGCGATGTCCTCTGTCTCGTTGCCGGCGGGCGGCGCCTTAGCGGAGCGGTGGAAATCCTCCCCCGCGTTGCCGGTAGGGTGGGGCCTTGGCTGAGCCGGCGATGTCCTCTGCCTCGTTGTTGGCGGGGCGGGGCCTCGGCGGAGCCGGCAATGTCCTCTGCCTCATTGTTGGCGCCACGGGGCCTCGGTGGAGCAGGGCCTCGTCGACGCCAGTGGAGCGGGGACTCGTTGGAGCTGGCATTGTCGTCTGCCTCGCCCTCAGTCTCACCAAATAGTGCCTCGCTTGCTTCATCGCCCTCTTTGCTAGCCTCTTTGTAGGCGGCCGCAGCCTCTGCCACCTGCATGCGGTACCGCCACTCGAGGCGGCCCTTGCGGGCGGAGCGGTACGAGTCGAGCAGCGCCTCCTGCTCCGCCCGCTCCATTGTGATCTGCTCCTCCGCCTGCAGGTGCTCCTGGAGGAGATGGTGGTTGTAGGCGGCGTCGGCCTGCGCCTCCCGGAACTACTCCTGACACATCTGCCTCTCACTGTCCATATATTGGGCACGGGCCTCGCCGATGGTCATGGTCCAATGCACCGGCGAGGATGGCGCGGAGTAGGGGGTTGGTTGCCGGATCGTCGACTACCATGTTCTCCATTGGGACGTCGTCATCCTCCGGCTGCCAGCTGGCCGGCAGCAATGGCTGCCATCTCCTTGTGGTCCGGCGTTCGCCCGTCCCGAAGAGCGCTGGAGTGCGAGGAAGCCATGGTGGGCAGTGGTGATGTGGACAGGAGAAAGGGAACAGATGCGGATGACTGCGGCCATGGCCGGCGCAGCAATTTATATAGCAATGGTGGGCGGGCGGAGGGACGGACGTGTTGCGCCGGAGTAGCCGCCTCAGCAACCGTGTATCATTAATGTGGGCGACAGATGGATGGACGGACGACACTTGTGTCGTTTGAAGGCGGAGCAATCGCCTGCACCAGGAAGCAGGGCGGGCGGCACTGACTGTTTTGGGCGGAAAGCGTGCGCGGGCGAGGAGATGACTTTACTTGGAGAGGATGACAATGGGGACCCACCAGGTCCATAGCCTCACGTACTCAAGTGCCTCCTTATTATATATATATGTATAAAACTATACTCCCTCCGTCTAGGTGAATAAGTCGTATTAGAAGGTGCATCACGACCTAGATGCAAGCAGATTGGTGGAAAAGAAGAAATTTCTCTCTTCTAAACAAAACATTTAATCACATCAGTTAAGAGGATGCCTTATTAGCTACCCATGTAGGCCATTTTAATTCGTAGCATGCAAAGCGCTTTTATTTCTTGCCTAATAACCGCATGGACGTGCTGCATGCATGGGTCCTTGCCCGAGCAAAAAAAGGGAGGAAAAGGGTTTCCACGGGAGACAACGAGGCAGAGGTGGAAGCGCTCGCTGGAGTAATTTATTTTGCTTCCCCCTGGTTTCCTTACATCATGGTCCCACACCACTGTCAACCTATGTAGTAGTCAATAAACGAGAGAATTGCAGAAGAAGCGGCCGGCAGCTGGGACCAAGAAGCTCGAGCAGTATTTGTGCTTTTGAGGTGTGAGCACTGCAGAGTTTTTCGATGTTTAGCCCAAATATTAATTTTTCTCCTCTGAACAACAAAGAAAACATCGCTGCAGGTATTAACTGGGCGGGCTGTGGCCTGTCTAGCCTAGGCCAGATATCTAGCCCAAAATTAATTTTTTTTCAAGCTGAAAATGGCTAGCCCAGCGATACTTTTTTTAGGAATACCCAGGCAAGGTCAAGTTGTTATTCTCCGTCCCGCTGGGCTGCAAATCTTTCCTAGGAGGGATGCATTAGGCTTAACAAGAAAATGGACTTTAAGAAATAATAAATGGGATGTAATTATAAAAACTAGGCAGTAACTATAAAAATGCACCAAACACGTGATTACTTTATACAATATTATTTTTGGATATTGAAAATTTTAATTTCATTAATTGTTGCGAGCGCAATGTTTCGTTGGATTTTTACGTAATATAAATTTATATTGAAATTGTATTTAATCTGACTAGAAATTTCAGGATAAAAATATTTTGGATCCCATCAAAATGTGGGAAATTTTATTGAATTCTGTTTTGAACGGTTGGTTGAAATGGGTTGTACTTTTAACAAACTGTAAATGGCTGTAGTAAATTCCATTAGAATTCAAAAATGGGCTACACATTCTTACAAATCTCAAATGGGCTATAAGTTCTCTGCCACACACTTCTGGCCTTACTAAGTTGACGTGTCCCCTAAAGAAATAGAGTTGACGCGTATGCAAGGCTTTGTCAACTTATAGTCAACACACGGTTCTAGCGGCAGTGGCCGTTGGATGTCCATCCAACGGATGCCGTGCTTCTTCTTCAATCTCGGTTATTCTAGCTTTGCCCACCCAAAAAATGATTCCTCCCCCTGACATCTGGGGCGCACCGTTTCGTAAGCTGGCCTGTGGGCCTACTAAGTTGACATACCAAGGGCTTTGTCAACTTAGTCAATATAAACGATTCTAGCTGCAGTGACCGTACGATGTCCATCCAATGGCCGTAGTGCTTCTTCAACCTCTGGTCTTCTTGCTCTAGCCGCCCAAAGTAGTGCCAGTCGTGCCGCCTGCTCCTGCCTCCCGTCGTCGGTTGTGCTGCCGCGGAGGCCTCACCACCCCTACAATTACCACCGCTAGCCAGGCCCTGTGGCGACATCAGCCTCACACCGCAGCCGAACGAGTGAACCCTCATACTCCTCTCCGTGTGGGCATCCACTACCGCGTCTTCACCGGCTCCGCGTCGTCCCCTTCCTAGGCCTCGCTGTCATCCACCGCCCTGGTGCTCTCGGCGCGGCGTGGTCAACGTGGTCAAGGAACGACTGCCATCGGACGTGGACTGTACGTGGAGAGGCTGACAGTTGGGTCCACGATGGCAGCAAGGAAGTGCCTCCTTATTACGCGAAAAATAATGATTCCTCCACCTGACAACAGGGACCCACCGGACGGGCCACCAGTATTTTGTGAAAAAAATCGTTTCCCCCTGACTGCTGGGACGCACCGGATAGGCCACCGTATTTTGCGAAAAAAACGCCCCCCCCCCGCTGTCAGCTCGGACCCCCCGGAAGTGCCTCCTTATTACACAAAAAAATGAATACTCCCCTGCTAGCTGGGACCCACCTTGCTGGAGGTTGACTTGTGGGCCTACTAAATTGACGGGGATGAAGGGCTTTGTCAACTTAGTCAATATGAACGATTCTAGCTCCAGTGACCGTACGATGTCCATCCAACGGCCGTAGTGCTTCTTCAACCTCTGGTCTTCTTGCTCCAGCCGCCCAAAGCAGCGCCGGTCGTGCCGCATGCTCCTGCCTCCCGTGGTCGGCTGTGCTGCCGCAGAGGCCTCATCGCCCCCTACTATTCCCACCGCTGGCCAGGCCCTGCGGCGACGGTAGCCTCACACCGCAGCCGAAGCCGTGAACCCTCGTAGTCCTCTCTGCGCGGGCTTCCACTGCCGCGTCGTCCCCTTCCTAGGCCTCGTCGTCGTCCACCGCCATGGTGCTCTCCACGCGGCGTGGTCAACGTGGTCAAGGAACGACTTCCATCGGAAGAGTACAATACGTGGAGAGGCTGACAGCTGGGTCCATGGCCACAACCCAGTTTTTTTGTGATTTGCCAAGTAAGTCGCTTTGTCAGGCCTGTTGGGCTGCAAATCTTTCAAGACGAGGAGAGATTTCATTCGGCTGGCCGAGAAAATGGCCCATCATAATCAGAAATGGGTTGTACATTTTTAAAACACATCAAACTGGCAATTAGTTTCAAATATCTTTTTTTTCATTTCAAGATTTTAAATTACATTAATTTTTATGCGTGGAGATTTTGTTGGATTTTATATTGGTATACATTTATTTTTAAAATCAGTTTGAATGTGAGTCAAAATTTCGGGATTAAAAACAGTTCGGACCGCACCAAAATATGCAAAATTTCATATAATTTTTTAACCGTTGCCACAATATGGGCTGTAATGCTAACAAAAAGAATATGGGCTCCAAAAAAACCTTAAAAATTAGCAAATGGGCTGTAAATTATTAGAAATAGTGGTAGATGGGCTGTATGCTGATTTCCACAGATTTGAGGCTTTCCTAAAAAAAGGTTGACGCACAAGCACTGACTGTTGGATATCCATCCAACGGCCGTCGTGCTTCTTCAATCTCTGCTCTTCCTGCTCCAGCCGCTCAAACAAGCGCCAGCGAGACTGCCTGCTCCCTCCTCCTCGCGGCCGGCTGTGCTGCCGTACAGGCCTCACCGCCCGACCGTACTCCCATCGCTGGCCTAGCCATCCCTCTACTCACCCACACCTGCTGTTATTCTCTAGCGACGGCAGACGAACCAGTAAACCCTCGTATAGTCGTACTCCCCTCCGCGTGGGAAACAACTGCCGAGTCTTCCCTGCCTCCGTGTCGTCCCCTTCCTAGGCCTCGTCGTCGTCCACCGCCCTGGTGCTCTCGGCGCAGCGTGGTAAACATGGTCAAGGAACGACTTCCATCGGACGTGTACTGTACGTGGAGAGGCTGGTCCATGGCGGCAGCAAGGAAGTGCCTCCTTATTACGCGGAAAATAATGATTCCTCCACCTGACAGCTTGGACCCACTGGATGGGCCACTGTATTTCACGAAAAAAATGTTTCCCCCTAACTGCTGGGACCCACCAGCTACATCTTCGCACGCAAGGAAGTGCGTCCGGGCAAAAAAAATGATTCGCCCCCTGACTGCTGGGACCCACTAGCTACATCTTCGCAGGCAAGGAAGTGCCGGACAGTCGGGACCCACCTGGTCGAAGCGTACGTAGCGTTGTCATTCTGGTCGCGAACGTGTACGTACATATGTGTCGATGTAGAGGCGCGCACGTGTCATAGTAGAGGCGCGCTCGTGTCGTAGTAGAGGCGCGCACGTAGCATGTACACGTACGTACAACAGCTAGGGTGCAAGAAAGAAAATACGGCCACGTATGTGTACATATGGGCGGGGTCTCGAACGCCTACTCGCGCATACGTACGACCAGGGCTCGTGTACATGGCTGGGTCAGAACGGAGAAACAACGTCGTCGTCATGTTCGTGGGGAGGCAACGGAATGCGTCGTGTTCATGGGGAGGCAACGGAATGCGTGGGAGCCAACCGGCTGGGTCAGAACGGAATGCATGGTCGTGTTCATCGGGAGGGCTTGGACGGAACTGGCGATGGAAACGAGGCATGGCATACCGCAAAACGGAGGAAACGACCTTGTGTTCGACCGGCCACATTCGAAACGGGATCATGTTCATCGGGAGGGGTCTGCCGTACCACAAAACGGAGGAAACGGACCTCCTACGGTCGAAACGGGGGTCCTGTTGATCGGGAGGGGCGTGGCGTACCGCAAAACGGAGGAAACGGAGTTGTGTTGGAGCGCTATGGTCGAAATGGGGGTCCTGTTCATCGGGAGGGGTGTGGCGTACCATAAAACGGGACTCCACGGGATACTGTTCATCTCCACCGTCGACCTCCTACAGCCTCCATGGGCTCCTATTCATCTAGCCTCCACGGGCTCATGTTCATCTAGCCTCCGCAGCGCGCTACTCCACCGGGTACTGTTCAACCACCCCATCACCGTCTACTGTTCATCCAGCCCTCCACACCACGGGGTCCTGTTCAACCACCCCTCCACGGGCACCCCTCCACCGTCTACTATTCACCCAGCCCTCCACACCACGGGGTCCTGTTCAACCACCCCTCCACCGTCTACTGTTCATGCAGCCCTCCACACCACGAGGTACTGTTCATCCACCCCTCCACAGGCACCCCTCCACCGTCTACTGTTTATCCAGCCCTCCACCACACCACGGGGTCATGTTCATCCAGAGGCAATGCCATCGCTCACTGTTCATCCAAACCCCCCCGCAACACTCACTGTTCATCCCATTGATCGGCTTCAGTTAGTAGCAGTAGGGAAGGAATCGCTCAATTGGGTTCAGTTAACAGCCTCCCTCGGGTTCAGTAACGCGTAGCCTGCAGTGCAATCGCTCGGGTTCAGTTAGAGCCCAACGCCTCGCTCGGGTTCAGTTAGAGCCAACGCCTCGCCACACGCGCGTACGTGTACGAGAGAAACATGCATCGCTCGGCCCCCGACCTCCCACCGTAACCGGGAACTCCCCGAAATTTTCCTCGCCCTCGTTTCTACCATGGTTTTTTCCATCATGGACGGCCCAAAGAATGTCATGCAGCTGCGTCTCCGGCCCGCCCAGGACGAAAAGCCCATTTTCTGTCATGATTTTTTGTCATAGAAGTAGGAGCCCACCACATCTATGATGATACCGGGTTTTGTCACAATTATCGTCATAGAAGTGTCATATGTATGACAGAAAAAAATTTCGTTCGGCCCAAAATGTCATGGATGTGTCTTTTTTTTGTAGTGTAATTTTCCCTTAACTCCAAAGCGGTTAACTCCTCGAAGCGGGGATACACGAAGATAAACTCTATCTCCGGCTTCGTAAACTGTCTCCTTGCGTTTAGAATCTGCATAGATCTTCTGCCTGGACTGGGCTACCTTGAGCCTATCGTGAATCAACTTCACCTTCTGCTCAGACTCCTTAATTAAATCTGGTCCAAACAACTGGTAGTCTCCAACTTCGTCCCACGACAATGGTGTTCTGCACCATCTTCCGTGCAAGGCTTCAAAAGGGGCCATCTTCAAACTAGATTGATAGCTATTGTTGTAAGAGAACTACGCAAAAGGCAAGTTATCATCCCAACTAGATCCATAATCTAGCGCACAAGCTCTCAGCATATCCTCCAAAATCTGATTGACTCTCTCGGTCTGTCCATCGTTGCGGATGAAAAGCTGTACTAAACTCTAGCCTGGTACCCAAAGTTTCGTGCAACTGATTCCAGAACTTTGAGGTAAACTGGGTTCTACTATCTGATACAATGCTCCTTGGAACTCCATGCAGACATACGATCCTGGTCATGTATATCTTTGCCAACTTAGCAGTGGTGTAAGTGGTCTTTACTAGGATGAAATGAGCTACCTTCGTCAAACGATCGACTACAACCCATATCGAGTCAGAGACTGAGCGGGTCCTGGGTAATCCCGTGATAAAATCCATGCCTAGCTTATCCCACTTCCATTCCGGTATCGACAATGGCTGTAGCAATCCCGCAGGCTTCTGATGCTCTGCCTTAACTCTCTGACATACATCACAAACAGCTACATACTCTACAATATCCTTCTTCCTTCTGGTGCACCAAAAGGTGTCTTTCAAATCCAAATACATATTGGTAATTCCTGGGTGAATCGAGTACGGTGAATCATGGGCCTCTTGCAAAATTAACTTCCTGATCTCTAGGTCATTGGGCACATAAACGCAGTCCTCAAACCGTAAGGTATCATGTTCATCCTCACGAAATCCTTTAGCTTTTCCCTCGCTCATTTTCTCTTTTATAGAGGCAATCTCCTTGTCGGTCTTCTGAGCTTCTCTGATCTTATCCATCAGAGTAGACTGAATCTCAAATGCTGCTACATAGCCTCTCAGAACTATCTCCAAACATAGCTCATGAAGATCCTCGGGTAACTCCTTTGGTAATTCTACGGTCATTAGTGTGTTGACATGGCTCTTGCGGCTCAATGCGTCAGCTACTACATTAGCCTTTCCGAGATGATAATGCAATCTCATATCATAATCCTTGATGAGCTCCAACCATCTCCTTTACCTGACATTCAACTCCTTCTGTGTGAAGATGTACTTCAAACTCTTGTGATCCGTGTACACCTCACAATGGTTTCTAATGAGAAAATGTCTCCAAGTATTCAATGCGTGCACTACGGCTGCTAACTCCAAATCATGCGTAGCATAATTCAACTCATGGGGCTTAAGCTGTCGTGAAGCATACAAAACAACTCTTCCCTCCTGCATAAGCACTGCTCCAAGTCCTCGACGTGAAGTGTCGCAATACACCTCATAATCATTGCGCTGATCTGGCAGAATCAACACTAGCGAGGTAACCAAACGTTTCTTCAACTCCTGGAAACTGGCCTCACATTCCTTAGTTCATTTGAACTTGGTATCCTTGTTCAACAACTCCGTCATAGGTTTTGCAATCTTCGAGAAATTTTCAATGAATCTCCGGTAGTATCCTGCGAGTTCAAGAAAACTCCGGATCTCTCCAACTGTTGTTCGAGCTTCCCAATTTGTCACAGTGACAACTTTGGTGGGATCAACTGCTATTCCTTCTCCGGATATAACATGTCCGAGGAATCCAACTTCCTTCAACCAAAACTCACATTTTATGAACTTGGCGTATAACTGATGTTCTCTGAGCTTTCCAAGTACCAAACGCAAATGTTCTTTATGTTCTTCTTCATTCTTCGAGTAAACCAGAATATCATCAATGAATACTACGACGAATTTATCCAAAAACTCCATAAACACTTTGTTCATCATGTTCATAAAATAAGCAGGTGCATTAGTCAGACCAAATGACATAACGGTATACTCATACAGCCCATACCTTGTGGTAAAAGCTGTCTTAGGTATGTCCTGCTCTCGAATCTTCAATTGGTGGTATCCTAATTGCAAATAGATCTTGGAAAATACCTTAGCTCCTTGCAATTGGTCAAACAAATCATTGATCATCGGCAGTGGGTACTTATTCTTGATCGTCACTTCATTCAATCCTCGATAATCAACAACCATCCTTAATGATACATCCTTCTTTTCCACTAGAAATACTGGTGATCCCAAAGGTGACGAACTTGGGCGAATATATCCCTTATCCAATAACTCCTTAATATGCTTCTTAATCTCCTCCAAATCCTTTGCAGGCATTTTATACAGTCTCTTAGATATTGGTCTTGTGCCTGGCAAAAGCTCAATAAAAAACTCAATGTCTCTATCCGGTGGCATGCCGGGCAATTCTTCTGGAAATACATCTGGAAAATCCTTTAGCACCGGTACTTCCTCCTGTACAACTCCTGATAGGGAATTTACTTGTGTCCTCTTAGGCTCATGCCGTGACACATACTTGATCCTTCTTCCTTCTGGGGTGGTAAGCAAAATTGACTTACTGGCGCAATCGATGTTTCCTCCATACATCGATAGCCAATCCATACCCAGAATTACATGCAAACCTTGCGATTCCAAAATGATTAAATCTGAGGGAAACACATGCCTACCTATACTCAATGGCACTTGAAAACATCCTTTACTGGCCATATACTCCGCTCCTGGTGAGCTTACTAACATAGGTGTTCTAAGAACTTTGGTGGGCAGTTTATACTTATCCATGAATCCCCTTGATATGTATGAATGCGATGCACCAGTATCAAAAAGAATGATTGCAGTAAATGACTTAACCAAAAACTTACCTATTACTGCATCTGGCTGGGCTTCAACCTCCTCCACAGTAACGTGGTTCACCTGTCCCCTGTTAAAAGGGTTCGGCTTCTTCTTCCCAGAGCTTCCATTGCCATTTCCATTCTGGGTTTCAGGACATTCATTGGCATAATTTCTGGTCTTCTGACACTTATAACAAGTTACTTGGCTCAGGTCTCTCTTGGCTGGGGTTGATGGGTTGGTACGGTTTTGACCGTTGCTTCCCCCATTCCCATTACCGTTCTTGGGTCCATTATGATTATGCGAACTTCCTCCTCCATGGGTATGCTGAAAATGTCCTCCCGTTTTCGGGGTAAAATGTGACTTCTGCTGAGCTCCTGAATTGTACTTCCCTTGTCCATACTTCCTCTTGCGGTTCTCAATCTGTTGCCACTTCCCTTCAATCATAAGAGCACGATCTACCAACTCCTGGTAGTTGTTAAAAGTTGCTACCATCAACTGCATGCTCAAATCATCATTCAGTCCTTCCAGAAACTTCTCCTGCTTAGCTGCATCCGTAGCAACGTCATCCGGGGCATAACGTGCTAACTTACTAAAGTGATCCACGTATTGGCCAACTGTCCGTCCTCCTTGGTGCAAGTTGCAAAACTCACGCTTCTTCATGGCCATAGCTCCTGCTGAAACATGGGCTGTACGAAAAGCCTGCTGAAACTGGTCCCATGTCACTGTGGCTATAGGGTAGGTGACAGTGTAATTCTCCCACCATGATGCTTCTGGTCCATCCAACTGGTGTGCGGCAAAACGCACCTTCTCAGGATCAGTACATCCTGTAGTGGTTAACTCCATTCCAATCTTGCGGAGCCAATCATCTGCTACTATAGGCTCGGTGCTACTGGAGAACACCAGCGGATTCAATCTAAGGAAACGGGTTAAGTGATCAACAGGTGGTGGTGGTGTTGGGTTGTTGTTGTTGTTCCCCTGATTCTGATTCTGGACTAGCAACTGCATCAACGCATTCTGCTGCTGGATCAAATGAGTGAGCTCCGGTGGGAATGCAAATCCATTGTCACGTCTTGGAGGCATCTGATGGGTTTAGAGAGGAGAGATTAGAATAGAATGAGGTCTAATGAGAAAGCACTACCCATATGCACATGAGACAACACAAACATTTCACTCAATCAATCAAACAAGGGCATACAATCGGTCTAACTATCGCAAAAGTCCTTGGACTACTCTATTTACATGGTGGTATACTACTACTGATGTGGTGGTATACTAGAAATATTCCTCGGTTGCAGACTCCATGATATCTGCTCCAGCTTCATCTTCAAAGTCATCATCGCTCAGGTTAGAGTCGGTGTCATCGATGATGATGTAGTCTTCCAGGCGAATCTCCTTGGGTTCTTCGTCTTCTTCTCCTGGTGTGGGGTCTCCCATGAATATTCCGATCTTCTTAATTAGGTCATCATTCTTCTCCACTAGTACGACAATTTCCTCCTCATAATTGAGGGAGTCCTAGATTAGGGGGTCTCTGGACAGCCGTACTATATCCTTTGGCCGGACTGTTAGACTATGAAGATACAAGATTGAAGACTTCGTCTCGTGTCCGGATGGGACTCTACTTGGCGTGGAAGGCAAGCTAGGCAATACGGATATGTATATCTCCTTCTTTGTAACCGACCTTGTGTAACCCTAGCCCTCTCCGGTGTCTATATAAACCGGAGGGTTTTAGTCCGTAGGACAACAGACAATCATACCATAGGCTAGCTTTTAGGGTTTAGCCTCTCCGATCTTGTGGTAGATCAACTCTTGTAATACTCATATCATCAAGAATAAATCAAGCAGGATGTAGGGTTTTACCTCCATCAAGAGGGCCCGAACCTGGGTAAAACATCGTGTCCCCTGCCTCCTGTTACCATCCGCCTTAGATGCACAGTTCGGGACCCCCTACCCGAGATCCGCCGGTTTTGACACCGACATTGGTGCTTTCATTGAGAGTTCCTCCGTGTCGTTGCCGTAGGCTTGATGGCTCCTTCTATCATCGATAGCGATGCAGTCCAGGGTGAGACTTTTCTCCCCGGACAGATCTTTGTGTTCGGCGGCTTCGCACTATGGGCCAACTCGCTAGGCCATCTGGAGCAGATCGAAAGTTACGCCCCTGGCCACCAGATCAGGTTTGGAAGCTTAAACTAGACGGCCGATATCCGCCGAGACTTGATCTTCGATGGAGTCGAGCCTCTGCCTTGTGCGTCACGCGGTCACAATGAGTACGATTTAGCTCTACCATCATACAATGTTCAGGAGATCGCACCGGTAGCCGCTCCGACTCTCAATTCGGAGCCAGTTGCACCATCCATGGACGGGGGGATGGACCCGCCACGGAGGCCTTACCCTCAGTGGCGATCAAGCCGAACATCGACCTTACCCTGCACGAGAGTCGTGTTGTCAGACTGCCGGATCCTTCTCCGGCCACGGACTCCGAACTGCCTGCGCCCGTTCCTAGCGAATCCGATTGGGCGCCGATCATGGAGTTTGCCTCCGCGGATATTTTTCAGCACTCGCCCTTTGGCGACATACTGAACTCATTAAGGTCTCTCTCCTTGTCAGGAGGTTCCTGGCTGAACTATGTCTGGCAGGATTGGGATGCGGATGACGAAGAAATTCTCTACCCACCCACCACCCACTTAGTAGCCACTATTGACGACTTAACTGACATGCTCGACTTCGACTCCGAAGACATCGACGGTATGGACGATGATGCGGGAGACGAAGAGGAACCACTGCCCATAGGGCACTGGACAACCACCTCATCATACGATATATACATGGTGGACGCACCCAAAGAAGGCAATGGCGACGAGACAGCGGAGGATGACCCCTCCAAGAAGCAACCCAAGCGCCGACGTCAGCGGCGCCGCTCTAAGTCCCGCCAAAGCAAAAGTGGTGATACCGGCACAGGAGATAATAACACCCCAGATAGTGCCGAAGATGGCAACAATCCCCTCCAGCATGATCTAGGACAGGAGGATGGAGAGGCCAGCCCTCCAGAAAGAGCGGCAGATGGAGAGCCGGAGGATGGTAATTACATGCCCCCCTCCGAAGACGAGGCAAGCCTCGACGATGACGAATTCATCGTGCTAGAGGATCCCGTCGAACAAGGGTGCTTCAAGCACCGGCTTATAGCCACAACAAATACCCTTAAGAAAAAGCAGCAACAGCTTCAAGCTGATCAAGATCTACTAGCTGACAGATGGACTGAAGTCCTCGTGGCCGAGGAATATAAACTCGAACGCCCCTCCAAGAGTTAATCAAAATGCAGGTTGCTACCCTACCTCGTGGCCGCGATAGAGAGGCATTCTAGCCAAAAGCTCAGCCTGCACCCTGACGCCATTCAAATAAAAAGGCATGGGGAAATACGCCAGACCTGCGAGACGTATTGGAGGACAAAGCAAAACATGCAAGATCGATCTACGGATCACGAGGGCGCGCCACTATGCGAGACGATAAACATCACGCCGGATACAGTAAACGTAAATCCGGCCGGGCCGAACACAGCGGGCAAGACTCATTGGAGCTGCGTTGCGATATAGCCCAGTCCAGAGGTGCCGCACACCCCTTATGCTTCACAGATGAGGTAATGGATCATCAAATCCCAGAGGGTTTCAAACCCGTAAACATAGAATCATATGACGGCATGACAGATCCTGCGGTATGGATCGAGGATTTCCTCCTCCACATCCACATGGCCCGCGGTGATGACCTACACGCAATCAAATACCTTCCACTCAAACTTAAAGGACCAGCTCGGCATTGGCTCAACAGCTTGCGAGTAGAGTCCATTGGCTGTTGGGAAGATCTGGAAGACGCATTCCTCGACAACTTTCAGGGCACTTATGTGCGACCACCAGACGCCGATGACCTGAGCCATATAATTCAGTAGCCAGAGGAATTGGCCAGGCAATTCTGGACACGGTTCCTAACAAACAAAAATCAAATCGTCGACTGTCCGGATGCAGAGGCCCTAGCAGCTTTTAAACACAACATCCGCGACGAGTGGCTAGCTCGACACCTTGGTCAAGAAAAGCCGAAATCAATGGCAGCCCTCATGACACTCATGACCCGCTTTTGTGCGGGAGAAGACAGCTGACTGGCTCGCAGTAATAACATATCAAAGAACCGTGGTACTTTGGATACCAAGGACGGCAATGGCAGGTCATGTCGCAACAAACATAAACGCCGCATTAACATCAATGATACCGAGGATACGATAGTCAATGCTGGATTCAAAGGCTCTAAACCCGGTCAGCGGAAAGAGCCATTTAAAAGAAGCACTCCAGGCCCGTCCAGTTTGGACCGCATAATCGATTGCTCGTGTCAAATACACGACACCCCCGACAAGCTAGCCAACCACACCAATAGGGATTGTTGGGTATTCAAGCAGGTCGGCAAGTTAAATGCCGAAAACAAAGATAAGGGGCCACATAGCGATGACGAGGAAGAGCCCCGGCAGCCGAACACCAGAGGACAGAAGAGGTTCCCCCCACAAGTGCGGACGGTGAACATGATATACGCAACCAACATCCCCAAGAGGGAGCGGAAGCGTGCGCTCAGGGACGTATATGCGTTGGAGCCATGTCAGGACCCCGACTCGATGTCACATCGATCTAGCCGGTAACACCTCATATCATTTTGCGGCCTCACGCACGGTATCCCCACGGGTGTCGCCTTACCTTTGCCCGGGACCGTTTGCGCATTTTGGCTCACGTATATGATGGTGTCGCTAGCATCCATATGATAAAGAGCCCGGGCTGACATGACTAGTCGTAAACCCAAAGTGGCACAGACTTACAGGGACAGGCATCCATGACCCAGCTTCGAACGTGTCGGTCATCAGCAAGTGGGTCCGGGCTGTAGCACTGGGCTAGCAGGACTCCGGTAAACCGGGCTGTAGCGGGCTAACAGGACTCCGGTACTCAAAGCGTGACATTTCCCCGAAGGGACAGACACAGGAACGAAGAAGGACACATGCCGGCCAGCCTAAGTGTTCCAGAGCAGTAGCAAGCTACCATGGCTCAGCGGTAACACTAGGAGACATTTCCCGGTAAGAGAGGCTACTAAAGATAAACAACTAGATAGTCAGATCCCACACATACCAAGCATTTCAATCATACACACAATATGCTCGATATGTGCAAATACAACGAAGCATCACAACATGACTCTACGACAC
>NC_041384.1:655078207-655147271 GCF_002162155.2 Triticum dicoccoides | reverse complement strand
CAACTTCCCCAAACAAGATACTATAATAATAGGTCTACCGGATGGGTGTGTTGGCCACGACATCCACCTTACCGGTTATCGAGAGACCAATATTATAATTCTTGGAAAATGTTCCAACCATCACATCTGCCTGAGATTCAGATCTGGTTGGTGTCAGGATACCCCAGACTCATCAAGTCTAGAAAGAAAAATGAAAGTTTGCAACACAAATCGACGAGATGACGTTGCGAGATTCTTGGGGAGCGAACTACGATAGCAAGCTCCAAAACATGAGCTGGTTCTGCTACAAACATGTGAACACGCCGTCCTAGACAAACATTATCACATGGTAGTCTCACAATAAAACACTACCGAGTTCTGGTTGGGAACCATAATCGAGGATATTGAAGTCTTGTGCATGACCTAGGATTAGCACATCAACTCCTTTTCCTTGAACAAATCAATCAGTGGCTTGGTGTGCTAGGGTATACATATGGAATGAAGGTTGCAAGTCTCCAGACTACAGAATACTTCGCACGTATGCGTGACTGATTTGGGATGATTCCAAAGGAAACAACATTGACTTTCTCGAATCCACGGCGGCAACTTGCATCAAATGCACATGAACTGGAGGAAGTCACTTCTTACATCCGAACATATGCTTCATGAACTAGCATGAAGAAATGCTTTCAAAAGTTTCCAACACTGGCTTAACGTTCAACAAATCATGGAGGGGATAAGGATGTTGTCAATGGGCTCAACAACAATTCATCCGGGTTTCCTTTTAAAAGGAATTCCATAGTTAAGTGAACAGGTGATAGCATTGGTCAGGCCAAAGATGTAATGGTGTATGCTCGAGGGATCAACCACGAATAAGACAACATTACGAGCATCATTGGTACTGATTTGATTTGACGATAGCCCACACTCAAATCAAAGGATTGATAAGACAATAGGTCCAGCAACTGATCACAGGGACCAATCGATGAAGATATCATCTTTCTTCAACACACACTACACAAGATTATCCCTTTGGAACGAACTAAGTCAGGCAAGCTTTTATCCTCCAACTCTCCAAGTTGTTGTCTAGCTTAACCAACTAGCTCAGGGTATCCAACACGGATTCTTGGAGAAGGGGTGGTTTACAGGAATAAACCAACTTGATCACGAACTCAACATAGCGGTCAGGTGACAACCTGGTAATACTTCTGAGAAGATATTCAGAAAATCACGAACCACCGGTATGTTACTAAGCTCGAGAACAATCTTGCTTTTGAGGGCAAGACGATATGATCAAATGAGTGAGGACTTGACAAGATCCTAACTCATCAATCGAAGGGTGCACCGAAATAAGGACTAGGTAGCACGATCAGTCTTAGAAGGATGATTCGAAAACCAACATACTAAGAATGAAATTATTATCCTTTAACTACCAAGCAACAGAGTTGCTAGCAGTATTGATTTCACACATCACAATTCATTTGTCGGTATTCCGGTTACATCAACACGAGGGCCGAGGAATGAACAGTGATGGCAAGAAGTATCACTGTACCAAGAGTTCATGGGATGGTGTGCAATTCCTATAACAATCTCGATATAAAATATGTAATACTCCAAGGTAGAGCAGAACCAAAAGCTGGATTGGCATTTGATCTGCGGAATACAACTACTTTGACCCAATCCTAGATATGGAAGAGGTACTGGAGTTTGTTTCTCCTAGTCATTCTGCGATAGAATGGCTTAACGGACCACAAGAGTAATAGGCATCGATAAACGAACGCACGCATACTCTTGACTATCAATTGATAGACGAAGGTCGGAATGCAACTAAAGAGAACAACTCGAAGGAACATATAATTTTCTGAGTTGTGGATGCATAGATTAGTATGTCGAACCAAGTTCAACATATTTCTTCCGGATAACCCATGCAGAAAGGTAGAACTGGCAGAGTCACGATTTATGAATGGAGAACTCCTCAAGAGTACTCTAATTGTGATTTTTTTTTGATCCAATAAACATCTGCCACAAGTAGTTCATGGTATTTGGAAGAAGAAGATACCACGGACTTCAAGGACTATCGCAAAGGTTACTAATATCCTAAAGGCACTAGCAATTACTATCCACATGAAGTAGGTAGAGTGAATCTCGGGTTCAGAACCCAGGAGTAGAATACCTACTACTAAGTAGCATCACGGGATGCTTCCGAGAATAAAGGCCAGAATCTTCACACTAGGACACAAATCATGGCTAGACCACTAGATGATCCCCTAAGCACTTAGGGTCATAATAATAGTTCCAACATATATGTCGAGGCAATAATTACCTCAACACACCGATTAGTGTGGTTAATCTGGCCCATGGGAACATCGGAAACAGAAGGAAGGGATTTGCAAATGCATCGGACTATTTAGAAACCTGGGATGACTCGGACAGCATAACGGCTATAATTGCTCAAAAAGATTTGAGACAATCACAAAAATGGTGGCATAACCACTCAGAAGCACAACATCAAGGTTCCGAGATCAACAATTAACATACGGAAGTAGTAGGAACTGAACTGAGACTTAAATCCAACAATCTTATAAGTCTACTGATTAGTAACACGTGATCCTAATAGAAAGAAGAGATAGCCTAGTTCTTAATCCCCGCAGGAAAGATAAGATGACTCAGATCAGAAGGGCATGAGGTATAAGGAGTAAAAAGAGCCTTACGTTCCATCCCACAATCAATTCCCTTATATAACTAAAGAATTTCTAGACTCAACTTCGACCAGTTTGGCTTGGTAATCCTACAGGCAGTCAAGCTCTGATACCAACGCTGTCAGGACCCCGACTCGATGTCACATCGATCTAGCCGGTAACACCTCATATCATTTTGCGGCCTCACGCACGGTATCCCCACGGGTGTCGCCTTACCTTTGCCCGGGACCGTTTGCGCATTTTGGCTCACGTATATGATGGTGTCGCTAGCATCCATATGATAAAGAGCCCGGGCTGACATGACTAGTCGTAAACCCAAAGTGGCACAGACTTACAGGGACAGGCATCCATGACCCAGCTTCGAACGTGTCGGTCATCAGCAAGTGGGTCCGGGCTGTAGCACTGGGCTAGCAGGACTCCGGTAAACTGGGCTGTAGCGGGCTAACAGGACTCCGGTACTCAAAGCGTGACATTTCCCCGAAGGGACAGACACAGGAACGAAGAAGGACACATGCCGGCCAGCCTAAGTGTTCCAGAGCAGTAGCAAGCTACCATGGCTCAGCGGTAACACTAGGAGACATTTCCCGGTAAGAGAGGCTACTAAAGATAAACAACTAGATAGTCAGATCCCACACATACCAAGCATTTCAATCATACACACAATATGCTCGATATGTGCAAATACAACGAAGCATCACAACATGACTCTTCGACACAAGTACTTATTCAATAGGCTCCGAGGAGCGAGATATTACAAACAGGGGTCTCATGACCCAACAATCAGAGCATACAAATCAAAGCACAAGCGGAAGCTATCATGTCTGGGTACAGACATCTATAAATGAAAAAGGCTGAGAAGCCTGACTATCTACCAGATCCTGCCGAGGGCACAAGATCGTAGCTGAGGTAACAAGCTAAACGTCGAAGTCCACGTGGAACTACTAGTGAGACTGAAGTCTCTCTGCAAAAACATAAAATAGGCAAACGTGAGTACAAATGTACCCAGCAAGACTTACATCAGAACTAACTACATATGCATCATTTTCAACAAAGGGATGGTGGGGTTTAACTGCAGCAAGCCAGCTTTGACTCGGTGGCTATCCTAAACTACGACTGCAAGCGACTCTTTTGAGGTGGCGCACACGAGTCCACATATTCACCATATCAATACACCACTATGGATCCGCTCCCGTCTTCCTACGAGAACGCCATCCATAGCACTCACGCTTATCTTGCGCATTTTAAAGTATCCACTTTCACTTGTCTATGAACTGATATAAGCAACCCAGAAGTCCTTTTCCGCGGACACGGCTATTCGAATAGATGATTTTAACCCTGCAGGGGTGTACTTCTTCATACATGTTTCCACCACTTAGCGTCTGCACACGACATGTGCTCGGCAGACTTCAAGCGAAAGCCGACGTGGGTGTAGACCACGACCTACCTAAACACTCAAGTCTCTAGTCCAGGTTTATCGCCTATTCGGGTTCCATCCATGAGGAGATCCGGCCGGAGTTTCGCTCACAGCCCCAAACGATGTGAACAGGGTTCCCGAGATACCAAACGGGCATCCGGTACACCGTGCCACGTACCTACCGCATCACAGCCCACCCCTACGGTCAGCGCTGTCCACGGCCTCCAGTAAGCTACAAACACCAGAAACTACTTGCAACTCCTGGACAGAGGACTAGGGTGAATAAGAAGTCGAGCGGGGTCATATTTCAGGGCCCAATGCATGGTAGTATCTGAATCATGGATCACAAACACAGAACTCAGTTCCTAAGGACGGCTTCAATGAGACAACCCACCATGTACTCCTACATGGCCTCTCACCGACACCTTTTACCAAATCGTGTTCACACACTTAGCTCACACATAGTAGGACATGTTCACACACCTCTGATTCATCCTCGATGAATCAGACCTGACTCAACTCTAAGCAGTAGCAGGCATGACAAACAAGCATGAATGAGTAGGCACATCAGGGCTCAAACAACTCCTACTCATGCTAGTGGGTTTCATCTATTTACTGTGGCAATGACAGGTCATGCAAAGGATAAAGGGGTTCAGCTACCGCAGCAAGTAATAGATGAATCGGTGTTGTCCTAATGCAGTAAAAGAGAGCAGGAGCGAGAGAGTAGGATTGTATCGGAATGAACAAGGGGGTTTTGCTTGCCTGGCACTTCTGAAGATAATATAGTTCTTCATCGGTGTCATCGAACTCGTCGTCGGAACCACGTCTATCGAGAGGGGACAAACACTGGCAACTGAGAAAGAACACAATCAATGCAATGCTACAATATGATGCATGATCATGACATGGCAATATGCTGTGATTTGATCTAATGCACCTAGCTATGATTTAAATGAAGTTGGTTTGAATACATGATTCAAATTCCAACTCCATATATGAATATTTAAATGCCATTTATTTGTTTTGTCCAAAACAGAGGACAATCATTGTTCAAACATGCATGAAAATGGTACAGATGGATTCCTTGAATTTTTCTGATCATTTTTCATATATAAATTATTTCATTTGGAGTTACATATTAATTTCTATGATTTTTAGAAGTTTAGGGCATTTTCTGGAATTTCCTATATAAAAATAAATCCAGAAAAGAATTTACTGCGTCAGCACTACGTCATCATGACGTAAGCGAGTCAACGGGCAGCCCAGGTCAAACTGACCAGTGGGTCCTCCGTGTCAGTGACTAACCTAACTAACTGGGTTAGTTAGCGTTTTAACTTAAACTAACCTAGATTAATTAGGCGGGCTGGTCCCGCATGTCAGTGACACAGGGGGAGGTCAAACCCCGGTCAAATGGCCCAAACAGGCCGGCGGCTCAACGCCGGCGGCAACAGGCACGGCGGAAGGCTTCGGGATCGCTCCTCCGGCCACCAAAAGCGTGGCGGAGGGCATCTACGCGTTGCCCGTGCTCGTCCGCATCGAGCAGTGCAAGCAGCAGTGGCTATGGCGGCCCGTAGCGACGGCAATGGCGACAAGTGTGGTGGCCGGAGCTCGGTGGTGCACGGGCGCAGGGCTATGGCTCGCCCTCGAGGGAACCAGGTAGCTAGGCCGCATCTAGGGGGGCCAGGGAGCACGGTGGATAGCACAGCTGGGCGTGGTAAGCTCAGCGGTGAGCAGGAGGTCGGCCATGGCGGACGGCGGCCTCGGGAGCTCGTGGGGCGGTGGCTAGAGGAAGCTAGCGAGAGGGGGAGGTGAGGGGAAAAACTCAGGGGCTCACGGTGATGTCGTAGGGAGGCTCAGCGCGCTCGGGGACGGCTCAGAGGTGACGGAACGGCGATGACGATCTCCGGTGTCCCGAGGTTGAAGACGGGTCGATGGCGACGAAGCAGAGCCCTCCGGGTTGTTTCCTTCGGCGTGGGGATGGGGTGCTCGATTTCGGAGCTGCTGGGCATGGTCATGGGACGAGGGGACGGCGGTGGTCGCGGCAGCGGCAAGCGGCGGCGACGGCTGCGCTCGGGCATAACGGGAGAGGACGAGGGAGAGAGCCAGGGGGAGAATGGGGTGTCGGAGGGGTCGGGGCAGTGCCGAGGAGTGGCTTCGAGGCGTCGCCACGCTGTCCAGGCGAGGCAGGCGGCCAGGGAGCTGCGTGGCGAGCTCGGCGTGCGCGGGCACGCTCCTCTCTGCCTGCCTGGCGAGAGGAAGCAGGTGGCTGGCACGGGCCAGCACAGTGCTGGGCCGGCCAGTGGGCTGCCAGGTGGGCTGCGCCAGGTAAGTGGCCAGGTAGTTTCCTCTCTCTCTCTGTTTTCTATTTTAGTTACTGTTTTCTATTTATGACATTTGTTTTAACTTAATTAAAATGCTAAGGCATTTTCAAAAACCCTGAAAATAATTGTGGGATCTGTTTGTAATATTTCCAACAGCCCCCACTTAAGTTCAGAATTATTTGGACATTTAAAATATTATATAGCATTTAATTGCCCAAATGCAAATACTATAAGATTTAATTCAGAGCCCAAAATATTCCACATAAATGTTCACTATTTTTGGTTTGGTCTTCAAAGCCTTGCCAAAATTATCAAACATTTAAGAAGAGCCTTTTGGAGCAATGAATGAGATTTCTAGGGTTTTTGCCCCTCTTTTATTTAGGGTTTTGAGGCTTCCAATATTCCTCAATTCAAGTTTCAAAAATATAGACATGATGCACACATGAAGCTAGCCTAGAGCAATGCCAGAAACTAGGGATGTGACAAGCCAGTCGCCCCAAAGTTCAACCCATGGTCCTCCTGTCCGATCACCTTCGATCACAGGGACCATGTAACACCCCGGATGTAATTTACCTTATATGTATTCCAACTCTTGCTGTTTCCGGCACTAAGTTATTTTATTTCTCCATTGTCGGGTTTTTGTCTCCGTGTGTTGTTGTCTTTGTTATGCATCTCATATCATGTCATCATGTGCATTGCATTTGCATACGTGTTCGTCTCATGCATTCGAGCATTTTCCCCATTGTCCGTTTTGCATTCCGGCACTCCTGTGTCACCCGATGTTCCTTTCTACCTCTTTTCATGTGTGGGGGTTAAACGGTTTTGGATTGGACCAAGACTTGTCATGCGGCCTTGGTTTACTACCGGTAGACCGCCTGCCAAGTTTCGTGCCGTTTGGACTTCGTTCGATACTCCAACGGTTAACTGAGGGACCGAAAAGGCCTCGTGTGTGTTGCAGCCCAACACCCTCCCATTTTGACCCAAAGCCCACCAAAAACCCCTCCATCGACTAGAGCGTTCGATCACGATCGCGTGGCCGCAAACGGCACATCATTTGGAGCTCCCTAGCTCCCTCTACGCCTATATAAAGAAACCCCCATTTCAATTCGCGGATGAAACCCTAGCCCCCCTTCTCCTCCAGCCGCCGGACAAAAACCTGGGCATCAGACATGTCCGCCCGCCGCCGCCGACCAATCGGACTTCACCACCTGTCCCCAGGGGACCGCATCGCCGCCTCCCACCGACGCGGGCCCGCAAGCCCAGCGCCGGCCATTCCCCGCGCCCACCCGGGCCGCGTCCCTATCCGCCGAGCGCCGCCCGCCTACCTGCCGCTCCGTCTCACCGGCCTGCTGCTCCAGCGACTCCGTGCTCCGGCGGCCATGCCGCCCTTCGCTGCCCGGCGCCACCCGCCGCCTCGCCGCGCCGCCTCTTCCTCCCTCGCCGGATCTCCCTCCTACTCCGGCCACCTCCCCCAACTCCGGCGCATCAAGTTTCTTCGGCGATGACGAACTCAGCAAGTCTGGCTACGGTGAAGTCCGGCGAACTTCATAACCCGCGCCGATCCGGATCTCAGATCTGAAATCTCCCGGTTGACTTTCATCCCCGAAACCCTAGTTATTTTGCAATCTTCGTCATGCCATAACTCTGCATCCATAGCTCCGATTCGTGCGTGTAGCATATCAAAATGTTCGCCTCGACGAGTACATCATTTCATGTCATTGAATTATTTTCATTTGAGCTCATCTTGATGCCCGAAATGCTGTTAGAATAGGGCTATGTGAGGAATATGTCAGATCTGTTTCAGCAAATGGCCTTTTGTCATTTTTGCCATGATTTATGTGTGCATCTTATGATCCTGAGCTCTACATGTGTTTTGATGAATTCCATGCCATCTTTACAGGGGTCTATGCCATGTATTTTTGTGATATTTGTGGTGACTAGCACAAGCATGCAGAGTAGCGTAATCGTTGATGCTGATTTCAGGGAGTTAGTTTTTCACCAAGTCCTTGTCCTGTTTTTGTTTTTATGCCATATGTTCATGTTGTTTCCTAGTGATCCGTGCCTCTTTTGAGGATGATCAGTAAGGATGTTTTGTTAATATTGTGGTGCTCTATCCATCCGTGTCTTTGTTTGCATTTATGGACACCCTAGCTTGAGTCAATCGAGCTCTACTTTTGCTATAAAGTGATCGTGGCAGGTTGTTGACATGTTTAGCGATTTTGCCGAGGATGTTGCTATTGATCCGTGCATGCTATGTTGTTGTTCTTGCCATTCCTAGCCTCTATGCCATGTCTTCTTCATGGTTGTATGATTAGATTGTCATGCAATGCTCTGTAGTGAGTGCATCGAGCTCGTAAACATGCCTACTTGTTAATCTGTTTTGCATGCTCTAGTTTTTCACTAAGTCTGAATCTGTTTATGTTTTTGCTATGTTCACATGCTTGCAATTGTATTTTCTGATCCCTTTTGGCTCAATGTCACTAAGGGACTTTTGCTATATGCTTAGAGTAGCTTCATGCCATGCCTTTCTTTGCCATGATATGTTCTTGTAGCATGTAGTTTTCATGCTCTAAAGAGTGCTTCCTGCTGATAAATTCCAGACTTGTGTTAATTTCAGTAAGTCTGAAGCCTGTTATCATTTGGACTTTTGCCATGATTGTTTGAACCTGTTAATGGATGAATTAGCCGTAGCTCAGTGTTCATATTTTGTCAAGCATCATGAGTGGATCCCTGTCATGTTGGAGTGCTATAGCATGTTGTTATTGATGCATTTAGATGACTACTTGCTGACTATCGCACACCGGTGCCATATTTGTTTTGCTGGCCATTTCCAAACCGTGCATCCGATTCCGGTGACCTTTATATCGATTTCAACCAAAATCAACTCTCCTTTCCAGTGGAACTCTTGGATTTCGAAGTTGAGGCCAGGTTCAATCATTCCTTTCCAAATCATGCATATGCGTCCCATATTGCATCCCGCATGTCATACCATGTTTGCATCATATGCTCGAGCATTGCACGTGGTTGATTGTGTTCCTTTTGCTTGTTGTTCTTGCTTGGGTAGAGCCGGGAGACGAGTTCATGAACAAGGAGCCCGTTGAGTTCGCTTACGAGGATCAAGGCAACTCTGAGTACTTTGCAGGCAAGATGACCATACCCTCGAAATCACTTCTATCTTTGCTTGCTAGATGCTCGCTCTTTTGCTATGCCTATGCTACGATACCTACCACTTGCTTGTCATGCCTCCCATATTGCCATGTCAAACCTCTAACCCACCATGTCCTAGCAAACCGTTGTTTGGCTATGTTACCGCTTTGCCCAGCCCCTCTTATAGCGTTGCTAGTTGCAGGTGAAGATTGGAGATCGTTCCTTGTTGGAACATGTTTATTGTTGGGATATCACAATATTATCTTGTTTATCTTAATGCACCTATATACTTGGTAAAGGGTGGAAGGCTCGGCCTTATGCCTAGTGTTTTGTTCCACTCTTGCCACCCTAGTTTCCGTCATATCAGTGTTATGTTCCCGGATTTTGCGTTCCTTACACGGTTGGCTTATAATGGGAACCCCTTGACAGTTCGCCTTGAATAAAACTCCTCCAGTAATGCCCAACCTTGGTTTTACCATTTGCCTCCTAGCCTATTTTTCCCTTGGGTTTCCGGAGCCCAAGGGTCATCTTTATTTAAACCCCCCGGGCCAGTGCTCCTCTGAGTGTTGGTCCAAAACAGAGCCACTTGCAGCGCCACCTCGGGGAAACTTGAGGGTTGGTTTTAGTTGTACGTAGTGTTCATCTGAGTGTGCCCTGAGAACGAGATATGTGCAGCTCCTATCGGGATTTGTCGGCACATTCGGGCGGTGTTGCTGGACTTGTTTTACCATTGTCGAGGATGTCTTGTAACCAGGATGCCGAGTCTGATCGGATTGTCTTGGGAGAAGGAATATCCTTCGTTGACCGTGAGAGCTTGTGATGGGCTAAGTTGGGACTCCCCTGTAGGGATTTGAACTTTCAAAAGCCATGCCCGGGGTTATGGGCAGATGGGAATTTGTTAATGTCCGGTTGTAGATAACATGAAACTTAACTTAATTAAAATGCACCAACCGCGTGTGTAACCGTGATGATCTCTTCTCGGCGGAGTCCGGGAAGTGAACACGGTGTTGGAGTAATGCTTGACGTAGGTTGTTCTAGGATCACTTCTTGATCATAGTTATTCGACCGTGCTTTTGCCTTCTCTTCTCGCTCTCTTTTGCGAATATGTTAGTCACCATATATGCTAGTCGCTTGCTGCAGCTCCACATCTTATCTTTACCTTACCTATAAGCTTAAATAGTCTTGATCACGAGGGTGTGAGATTGCTGAGTCCCCGTGACTCATAGTTTCCTTCCAAACCAGATGCAGGGACCGATGATACCGTTCCAGATGACATGACCGAGCTCAAGTGGGAGTTCGATGAAGACTCTCGTCGCTACTATGTGTCTTTCCCAGATGATCAGTACTGGTGCCCAGTTGGGGCGATCGGGGACTTTGTCGCATTTGGGGGTTGATCTTTATTTTGGTACCGTAGTCAGACCCTGAGTGTATTGGATGAATGTAATGACTTATTTATGTATTTGTGTGATGTGGCGAGTGTAAGCCAACTATGTACTTTCCCCCTTTATTTATTTACATGGGTTGTTGTGAAGATTACCTCACTTGCGACATTGCTTTCAATGCGGTTATGCCTCTAAGTCGTGCTTCGACACGTAGGAGATATAGCCGCATCGAGGGCGTTACAGACCACCCCACCAGTATCCGTCATGGTGGATTCGCCGCACTAGCACTAGACCCAATCATTGACGTATTTCACCTCACTCAAGTCCTTATGGATGGCGGCAGCAGCCTGAACCTGCTTTACCAGGACACGGTGCGCAAAATGCGTATAGACCCATCAAGGATCAAACCCACAAAAACGACTTTTAAAGGCGTCATAGCAGGTGTAGAGGCCCATTGCACAGGCTCAGTCACGCTGGAAGTGGTCTTCGGATCCCCGGATAACTTCCGAAGCGAAGAGTTAATCTTCGATATAGTCCCGTTCCGCAGTGGTTATCATGCACTACTCGGGCGAACCGCATTTGCAAGATTCAATGCGGTACCGCATTATGCATACCTCAAGCTCAACATGCCAGGACCTCGGGGAGTCATCACGGTCAATGGAAACACAGAGCGCTCTCTCCGCACGGAGGAGCACACTGTGGCCCTCGCAGCAGAAGCACAAAGCAGCATCTTAAGGCAATCCACTAGTTCGGGTATTAAGGACCCGGACAACTTCAAGCATGCCCGGAGTAATCGGCAACTGGACCGCCTGACACGTCCCGAGCTCGCATAGCAATGCGGCCCCCACCCCGGCCCTAGCCCAACGGCGAAATTCGGCATACATAATTATGCATTAAAAATACCATGGGCACATGTGGGGAGGGGGGCACAACTACGGCACGCCCCAAGACGCGGCTTAAACCACACTAGGGGCTTCCCATTTTGTTATTTTTTCTTTTTCAGGACTTTAATCTCTGGAAACCCGGTCCGGCAGCATGATTGCCGAACATATGATGCAGCAACCAAGAAGGCAGAATGCTACGTCACACCACGGAACTCCCAGGTGGATTACGATAACGAGTGTAATACTTGCCTTAATACTATTCTGCAACTCGCTCTTGGAGGGGACATAGTCCTACTTTTTGCTTATTGCACTGCATGTATCATTCTGATTTAATGCACCTTTTTGAATAAACAATGCATAGCATTAATACTATTATTGCATTCTTCCTTTATATATATATATATATGTTCATTCGTGACATCCAGCACCCGCACACTCTGGTACGGCCAATACGCTAGGGACTTAAGCATACCCCGCAATACAGCGTGAGAAGTCCGAACACTTTCGAAAGTGTGGCACACCGAACTTATAGCATTATATGCATCAGCTCCGAATCATGTCTTGGGTCAATAGTTGGGTTTGCCCGGCTCCCATGTTTTGGTACCTTACATTCCGCTATATCGGCTAAGGTAGCAATGGGAGAACTACTGCGATTGTGCCCCGGTTCTGCTAGGCTAAGCACCTCAGTAAAGAAAGCTAAAACTGACTGTTATGATAAGGCGAGAGACTGGTCGCTGTTCGAGAGGTTTTCGAGTCCTTAAAACTTATGCCGCTTAGAGCGAGGAGTAGGCCCTGTCCGGCTTAAGGCATGTATCGCGCCCCAGATTCTTCCTTCCGAATACTAGGGGCTTCGCTGAAATTTAAAATTATAGAATTCTATGGCTAAGTGAGAGTGATAACGCATTATAGTCCGATTGCCTTGTTCGTTGTGCTGAGCACCTCCCTCGAAGGACCCAAAAATGGGAACAAGAGTGCTCAGGTTTATCCCGAACACCCCAGCACTCGTGGCATGGGGGTAGAAGCCGACGACTAGCCATCTCTCAGATTTGATAAACAACCGAACAGAAGGTAATATTTTAAATTCAAACAAGCGTTGCATAGCGCATATGAACAAGTTTTCATGAATACAGGATTACATGAGCGGGTTTACTCAAATATTGTATCTTTGGTACACTCGTCCGCTATGAGACGGGCACCCTTCAGGACACCCTCATAGTACATCTCGGGGTGGCGATGCTCCTTGCCCTCCGGTGGCCCTTCCTTGATCAGCTTCACGGCGTCTAGCTTGGCCCATTGCACCTTCGCACGGGAAAAAGCCCGGCGTGCTCCTTCGATGCAGACGAACCGCTTGACGACTTCGAGCCGTGGGAAGGCATCCACAAGCCGCCTCACCAGGCTTAAGTAGCTATTCGGAAGGGCGTCGCCAGGCCACAGCCGCACTATAAATCCCTTCATGGCCTGTTCGGCCGTTTTGTGTAGCTCGACCAGCTGCTTTAGCTGGTCGCTCATAGGCACCAGGTGTTCGTTCCCAGTATATTGGGCCCTGAACAACTTCTCCGTTGAGCTTCCCTCCTCGGCCTGGTAAAATGTTGCGGCATCCGACACGCTGCGGGGCAAATCTGTGAATGCCCCTGGAGAGCTCCGGATTCGGGTAAGTAACAAGTAATTTACTTTCACATGCTTGTTTTGCATATAGAGTGCCTTACCCGCCTCTATCTTCTTCCTCGCATCAATCTCCTGGAGGGCCTTTTGGGCTTCGGCCTTGGCATTCTTTGCGCTCTCGAGGGCCGCGGCAAGCTCGGACTCTCCCGTCTTCAAGTCAAGCTCCAGCGCCTCGTGCTTCGTCACGAGAGCGTGGAGCTCTTGCTGCACCTCGCCCACCCGTGCCTCATGCCTCTCCCGCTTGGTGCGCTCCTTAGCCGCTTTGTTTTCAGCCTCGAACAACGCTTGCTTCAGGGTCGCCACCTCGGTCGTGGCCCCTGGAAAATTTACAATAATCCTGTCATTTTGCAATCGCTTTCCTTTTATATAGATCCATGTACTAGGTACTACTTACCTTTGTTCTCCTCGAGCTTCCTTGGACCCTTTAAGGTCCTGCTTCACTGCGGTGACCTCCGTAGTCAGTGCGGCAGAGGCCAGCAGCGAAGCCTGCATATGCATATAGACATACTTATATTAGACTCCTGCGATATTGTTTGATCCTCTATTCGGCTTTTCTTTGTGAACACCGAACAGAGCATCACGGGCTATTGTCTATGCGGTAATATTTCTCCTATATTTCAAAAACTTACCTCAAAGCCTATTAGAAGGCTGGCACAGGCTTCAGTTAGTCCGCTCTTGGCGGACTGAACCTTTTGGACCACCACACTCATAATAGTGTGGTGCTCTTCGTCAATGGAAGCGCTGCGAAGCACTCCCAGTAGATTGTCCGGTGCCTCTGGATGGGCAGAGGTCACCGGCACAGGCGTCTTGCCCCTCTTGGAAGGAGGCCGCCTGCCCGAGTCCGGAACCACTGGAGGTTCCGGCGCGGTGTTCGGCTGAGGGCCGAACTCGGAGCCATCGAGGGCTTTACTCCCCCTGCTCCTGGAGTCCAGAAGGTCTCTTTGAGGCGCCTCTGGGACTGTCCCCCTCGACCCAGTGCCTCTTGAGACAACACCTCGGCGTTCTCCGTAGGGCAAGGGGAGGTGGCGGTCGGAAGTGGATCGTTATCCATATCCGATGAGCCCAGGGAGCCGTCCTACGAGGATACGTCGATATGGGTTCAGGGCGGTCTGCACAATCATAATTCGGCGTTAGGAGAGCAGTGCGACAAAGGAATGCTATGAGTTACTCTGGTATCCGAATACTTATGACTTCGCCAGGGGCTTGGCCCTGAGTAGCCACTCGTCTTCGCCTTCGGTGGCGGTGGTGGAGAAGTCCGGAAGGAGAGTCCTTCCCTTCTTGGACCCTTCGCCCCCCCGGTTGGGGCGGCCTTCCTTTTCTTGTTTCCCCCGACTGGAGGGGGAGCATCTTCATCTTCCTCCTCGTCGTCGGGGGAGGAGTGCGTCGCGGAGTTATCGGACGATAAGTCCGATAACGCCTGGCATCGGGAACTCTTTCAGATTCCCTTGGCCTTCTTGGTCTTCTCTGGCACCTTGTAAGGAGCCGGAGTCAGCATCTCCGTCAGGGGAGCGTCCGCAGTGTCTTCGGGCAGAGGGGCCGGACAGTTAATTTGCCTCGACGTCTCCACCCAGTCCTGTCAAAGGCATGGAGCTCAGACCCAGCACATGGTTAAGCTAGGGGAAATAAGTGTCCTACCGGATGTATAGAACTCACCGAATGCGCTTGGCGCTTCGCGCTTAGCCCACGGTCCTCAGTGAGGGAGGGAGGGACCTCGGCGCCCTTGAACAGCACCTTCCAGATGTCCTTGTGCATCGTGTCGAAGAGCTCGCTCAGAGTCTGTTGCTGGGCCGGGTCGAACTCCCAAAAGTTGAAGTCCCGTTGTTGGCACAGCAGGATCCGGCGGATGAGCATGACCTGGACTATATTGACAAGCTTGAGCTTCTTTCCGGCCATATTCCGGATACATTTCTGGAGTTCGTCCAACTCTACCGATGTACCCCAGGACAGGCCCTTCTCTTTCCAGGAGGTGAGCCGCGTGGGGATTCCGGATCGAAACTTGGGGGCCGCCACCCATTTGGCATCGCGAGGCTCGGTGATGTAGAACCACGCCGATTGCCACCCCTTTATGGTCTCCACGAAGGAGCCTTCAAGCCATAACTTTGGGCATCTTTCCCACCATGTCTCCGCCGCATTCTGCTTGTTGGCCGCCCACCACCTTCGGCTTGATATTGAAGGTCTTTAGCCATAGGCCAAAGTGGGGGCGGATGCGGAGGAAAGCCTCACAAACGACGATGAATGCCGAAATGTTGAGGATGAAGTTCGGGGCCAGATCATGGAAGTCCATCCCGTAGTAGAACATGAGACCGCAGACGAATGGATGAAGGGGAAAACCCAGTCCGCAGAGGAAGTGGTGGAGGAAAACTACCCTCTCATGGGGTTCTGGGGTAGGGACGATCTGCCCCGCAGCGGGCAGCCAATGCGCGATATTCGCGGCTAAGTATCCGGCTCCGTGCAGCTTTTTGATGTGTTCATCCGTAACGGAGGAAGCCATCCACTTTCCTCCCGCTCCGGACATGTTTGGAGGAGGTTGAGGAGAAAGATGTGGGCTTGGGCATTGGAGCTCGAGTGCGCAAGAGTAGATGAGCAAGGAGGAAGAAGGCGTGGGTAGAAAAAGGTTAAACCTTGTCCCTTTATAAGGGCGGCCGAAACTATGCGCCCCCACTAGCCTGGTAAAACTTGCTTATCCCCCAAGCGCCTTAATCAATGGCGCGGCTAGGTTACCCACGCCCTTATTGATGAGAATCCCGTAATAAGGGGGACACGATCTCTGCTTTGACAAGACGTGTCAAAAAACTGCCTCGCGTTATGTGCGGGGCTAGTTAAAGGAAATGGTTCGATTAATCACCGGGCCATGGCATAATGTCGTGTTGCCAAAACAAGTCAGCAAATTAGATTTGTGGAAATATTATTCTCTCTACGGTGGTATGTGGAACTTATTTTGCAGGGTCGGACACTATCCTTGTATTCAAATTCTTCCGTGGTGTATTCGGAGGAGGAACCCGCCTTGCAATGCTGAAGACAACACTGCACGCCGGACTCATCGTCATTGAAGCCTAGTTCAGGGTCTACTGAGGGAGTCCTGGATTAGGGTGTCTCTGGACAGCCAGACTATATCCTTTGGCCGGACTGTTAGACTATGAAGATACAAGATTGAAGACTTCGTCTCATGTACGGATGGGACTCTACTTGGCATGGAAGGCAAGCTAGGCAATATGGATATGTATATCCCCTCCTTTGTAACCGACCTTGTATAACCCTAGCCCTCTCCGGTGTCTATATAAACCGGAGGGTTTTAGTCCATAGGACAACAGACAATCATACCATAGGCTAGCTTTTAGGGTTTAGCCTCTCCGATCTCGTGGTAGATCAACTCTTGTAATACTCATATCATCAAGAATAAATCAAGCAGGACGTAGGGTTTTACCTCCATCAAGAGGGCCCAAACCTGGGTAAAACATCGTGTCCCCTGCCTCCTGTTACCATCCGCCTTAGACGCATAGTTCGGGACCCCCTACCCGAGATCCGCCGGTTTTGACACCGACAATAATCTTCGCGTGTAGCCTTGAGTTCTTCCTCCAGCTCCATGATTCTTGTCATCACCTTCTTCAGATCTATCATGTCTGTGCACATCTGGTTCTCCTGACGTGGAATGTGCTGGTTTAACTCCTGGATAAAAGCTGTGATTGATCTATCCTTCTTGGTGCTGATCATTTCCAAGTGCTCATCTCGGCACCCACAAATCTGGTAGATAGTATCCTTGAGATCATTGCGGTAAAATTCTCCAATACGTCCCATGGCGATGTGGGCTGCCATGCTCTTTCCTAGACTCCGGGTTGGTGCATCAAAGGAAAACTCTATGGGCTTGGTGACTGGTGCGAACGTCCTTCCTGGAAGTTGAACTTGAATCATCCAGTGCTCCTCCTCAGGTAAAGTGGCATTGTAGGCCCCGGTGAAGCTTGGTACTCCGATGTTCAGGTACTTAGTGACTTCCTTCAGGTGGCGACCAAAGGGTGTATCTTAATCCGGTTGCGTGAACTTGTTCCTTGCATCCACCATCCTAAAAGAGTAGAAAAGATGAGGAGTCGGAAATGAGAAGAGTGAATAGTGATCTAGGGCTTTAGCTTAGTGGTCGTGTCCTACAGTCAGCGTGTGCTCTGATACAATCTTGTAGCGACCAGACCTCAAACAGTCCGATCTCTGTGCTTCAGTGTCATCCCTGGATCAGTAATGCTGACACGCACAGTACTTGAAGGATTTTAGAACAGAGTAGCAATCACACACTTATTACAACGAGTGTCTCAAAAGAGAACTTATTACAAATAGTATGGCTTAAGGCCATCTAACAACAATAACAGTGGAAGGCTTGGAAGATAAGTGAGTCCATCAACTCCAACGACATCACTGAGTATAGAACCACGACCTAAAGGCACCTTACTCGTCATCTGAAAAGTCTGCAACATGAACGTTGCAGCCCGAAAATGGGTCAACACATGGAATATGCTGGCAATGTAACACATAGAGAGTAAAGAACAGAAATAGGCTATACTACATGCTTATATGGCCAGTGGAAAGCTCTATGGTTACAGTTTTGCGTAAAGCCAGTTTTTCCCTACTGCAAAGGAATAAATTTTTATTTAACTAACATGGTGGTTGTTGAACATTGAGAGTGTAGACACCCTCTCAATCCCAATTAAACATCATCATTAAAACCCAACAAAATTAATTAAAGTCACATGATGAGATTCACATGATCATCCAAGTACTAGATACTCAAGACGTCCATAACGGGGGACACGGCTAATCATGATTAGTTTATACACTCTGTAGAGGTTTGCGCACTTTTCCCCACAAGACTCGATCTCCTCCATTGGGATTCTCGCACTACATGGTGTTTGAGAAACAGATGACCGAGACATAGTCTTTCAGAAGTGCTAGCACCTTACGATCGGGTAGACCGTTACACCTACTTTCCCCTACATCTGCTAGTCTACCACTGTAAGAGTTCGCAGGACTTAATCAACTATTCTAGAGCCCATAGTAGCTTGTGGCTACACACGGAAGTTTCTAGCATGAATAATCTCATGATCCCTTTGAGCCTGGGTGGCGGTCCATAAAGAAAAACAGGCAATCGGTGGAATACCCAGGTGCCTCAATCCACCCAGATGTGTATTAAAGTTGCCACCTTAAATAAACCATTAATTAACAATCTCACATCTGTCATGGATACACTCACCCAATCCACGTCTACTAGCATAGCATGGCAATATAAGCAAACGTAGAAGTAACTCCCAAGGGTTCGATAATAAAACAGGTAATAGGTACTACCTCATCTACTTTCCCAAACCCACAATTTAATTAGATCCTAATCATGCAATGTTTGAGGATTGATCTAATGCAATAAAACTGGGTAGTAAGAGGTATGATCAAAGTATTACTTGCCTTGCTGATGATCCGCGAAACCTAGAGATTCGAAGTAGCAAGTGGCGCACTCCGCGTACTCTATCGCTACAAACAAACAGGCATACAATAAGTACTCATCTAATGCATAGGTAAAACTCAAATAAGAGATCTAACCAGAAAGTTCAACTCAAGAACTCCGGTTTGCAAAAAGAATCAAATCAAACGAAGCAACGAAAGTCAAACAGCGAGAGAAAACAAGCTTCGATTACTAATCTGGATCTACGTCAAATTTTACAGAAGCAAAAACTTGTTTGAGTTGGTTAAATGGAAAGAGGGTTTCGAGACGAAACTCTAGGCGCTCGAATCGCCTGATTCTGATAAACGAGCGAAAAGTTAAACTAAAACGAAAATCGGATCAGAAATTGCGATCAGAAATAATCGCGGAAAATCCGAGAAAAAGAAAAAACGACGAACAGGCTAACGAACGAATGTTCGCTGTCTGCGGCTAAACGACGAAAACCGTTCGTTAAAACGAACGTACGGATGAATCTCCGCTAAATAAACTAAACCGGGAAAAAGAAAAAAAATAAACTGATCTAAAATAAAAAAATGACCGTGTTTTTTATTCAATAAAACCGGGCAGTTAACCGGTGAAGACCGGCGGCGGCTACCTCCACCGGCGGCGAACTCTGGCGGGGCGACGGCGGTCAGCGGCGAGGCGGCGGCGGTGCGCGGCAGCGGGCGGCGGCAGCTAGGGTTAGGGCGGGGCTGGGCGGCTCGGGGCTGGGCTCCCCCGGCTTATAAAGGCCGACCGGGCTAGAGTCCGGGTCGGGTACGACCCGGCTAGGTCGGTTCGTTTTTTTTAATATTTTCACGCAGAAAAACAAATAAAAGGAATACTAAACGGACTCCAAAAATCCCGAAATAAATTTTCCCCGACTTCTAAACTCGAGCCGGACAAGGTGAACATTTATTTGGGGCCTAAATGCAATTTTGAAAAACACGCATTTTTCCTAAATTCAAATAAAAAAGCGAAAACTCCAAAATAGAAAAAAATTATTTGATTTTTTATTAAATCCTCAATATTCCTTTAATTTGGTAAAGTAATTTTATTCCCTCTCACTTATTGTTATAATTGTAATTATTGAAGATAAAATAATTAAATCAAATGATCCTATTTTCAAAATTTGAGAAAACCCCAAATATGAAAATATCGAAATCCCCAACTCTCTCCATGGGTCCTTGAGTTGCGTAGGATTTATAGGATCAAGCCAAAAAGCAAATAAAATATGATATGCAATGATGATCTATGTATAACATTCCAAACTGAAAATTTGGGATGTTACACTAGATCACTATTGTACTCCCTTGCCAGAAAAATGCTAAGGTATACAATAGGACTGGTAAACAGCATAGCATACTTTATAGAACCTATGACTGAGGCATAGGGAATGACTTTTCATTCTCTTTCTATTTTCTACCATGGTCGGGTTTTGAGTCTTTACTCAATTTCACACCTTGCAACACAAGCAAGAACTCCTTCTTTGACTGTACCATTTTGAACTACTTCAAAATCTTGTCAAGGTATGTACTCATTGAAAAAACTTATCAAGCGTCTTGATCTATCTCTATAGATCTTGATGCTCAATGTGTAAGCAGCTTCATCAAGGTCTTTCTTTGAAAAACTCTTTTCAAACACTCCTTTATGCTATCAAGAAAATTCTACATTATTTCTGATCAACAATATGCCATTCACATATACTTATCAAAAATGCTGTAGTGCTCCCACTCACTTTCTTGTAAATACAGGCTTCACGCAAGTCTGTATAAAACCATATGCTTTGATCACTCTATCAAAGCATATATTCCAACTCTGAGATGCTTGCACCAGTCCATAGATGGATTGCTGGAGTTTGCTCACTTTGTTAGTACCTTTATGATCGACAAAACCTTCTGGTTGCATCATATACAACTCTTCTTTTTAAGAAATCCTTGAAGGAATACAGTTTTGACATCCATTTGCCAGATTTCATAAAATGTGGAAACTGCTAACATGATTCGGAAAGAATTTTAAGCATTGATACGAGTGAGAAAATCTCATCATAGTCAACACCTTGAACTTGTCAAAAACATTTTGCGACAATTCGAGCTTTGTAGATAGTAACACTACTATCAGCATCCGTCTTCCTCTTGAAGATCCAGTTATTCTTAATGACTCATCGATCATCGGACAAGTCAATCAAAGTCCATACTTTGTTCTCATACATGGATCCCATCTTAGATTTCATGGTCTCAAGCCATTTCGCGGAATCTGGGCTCATCATCGCTTCCTCATAGTTCGTAGGTTCGTCATGGTCAAGTAACATGACATCCAGAATAGGATTACTATACCACTCTGGTGCGGATCTCACTCTGGTTGACCTAAGAGGTTCGGTACTAACTTGATCTGAAGTTACACGATCATCATCATTAGCTTCCTTACTAATTGGTGCAGGAGCCACAGAAACAGATTTATGTGATGAACTACTTTCCAATAAGGGAGGAGGTAGAGTTACCTCATCAAGTTCTACTTTCCTCCCACTCACTTCTTTCGAGAGAAACTCCTTCTCTAGAAAGGATCCATTCTTAGCAATGAATGTCTTTCCTTTGGATCTGTGATAGAAGGTGTACCCAATTGTCTCTTTTGGATCTCCTATGAAGACACATTTCTCCGATTTGGGTTTGAGCTTATCACGATGAAACTTTTTCACATAAGCATCGCAACCCCAAACTTTAAGAAACGACAACTTTGGTTTCTTGCCAAACCACAGTTCATATGGCGTCGTCTCAACGGATTTAGATGGTGACCTATTTAATGTGAATGGAGCTGTCTCTAATGCATAACCCCAAAACGATAGTGGTAAATCGGTAAGAGACATCATAGATTGCACCATATCTAGTAAATTGCGATTACGACGATCGGACACACCATTATGCTGTGGTGTTCCAGGTGGTGTGAGTTGTGAAACTATTCCGCATTGTTTCAAATGAAGACCAAACTCGTAACTCAAATATTATCCTCCACAATCAGATCATAGAAACTTTATTTTCTTGTTACGCTGATTTTCCACTTCACTCTGAAATTATTTGAACTTTTCAAATGTTTCAGATTGATGTTTCATCAAGAAGAAATACCCATATCTTACTCAAATCATCTGTGAAGGTCAGAAAATAATGATACCTTCCCCGAGCTTCAACACTCATCGGACTGCATACATCAGTATGTATTATGTCCAACAAGTCTGTTGCTCGCTCCATTGTTCGGGAGAACAGAGTCTTAGTCATCTTGCCTGTGAGGCATGGTTCGCAAGCATCAAGTGATTCCAAAAACCCATCAGCATGGAATTTCTTCATGAACTTTACACCAATATGACCTAAACGGCAGTGCTACAAATAAGTTGCACTATCATTATTAACTTTGCATCTTTTGGCTTCAATATTATGAATATGTGTATCACTACGATCAAGATTCAATAAACCATTCACCTTGGGTGTATGACCATTGAAGGTTTTATTCATGTAAACAGAACAACAATTATTCTCTGACTTTAAATGAATAACCGTATTGCAATAAATATGATCAAATCATATTCATGCTTAACGCAAACACCAAATAACATTTATTTAGGTTCAACACTAATCCCGAAAGTATAGGGAGTGTGCGATGATGATCATATCAATCTTGGAACCACTTCGAACACACATCGTCACTTCACCCTTAACTAGTCTTTGTTCATTCTGCAACTCCCATTTCGAGTTAGTAATCTCAGCAACTGAACTAGTATCAAATACTAAGGGGTTGCTATAAACACTAGCAAGTACACATCAATAACATGTATATCAAATATACCTTTGTTCACTTTTCCATCCTTCTTATCCGCCAAATACATGGGGCAGTTCTGCTTCCAGTGACTAGTTCCTTTGCAGTAGAAGCACTTAGTCTAAAGCTTAGGTTTAGAATTGGGCTTCTTCACTTGAGCAATGATACGTCTCCAACGTATCTATAATTTTTTATTGTTCCATGCTATATTATATTCTGTTTTCGACATTATTGGGCTTTATTATACACTTTTATATTATTTTTGGGACTAACCTATTAACCGGAGATCCGGCCCAGAATTGCTGTTTTTGCCTATTTTAGGGTTTTGCAGAAAAAGAATATCAAGCGGAGTCCAAACGGAATGAAACCTTCGGGAACGTGATTTTTGGAACGAACGTGATCCAGAGGACTTGGACACTATATCAAGACATCAACTAGGAGGCCACGAGGTAGGGGGCGCGCCTACCCCCCTGGGCGCGCCCTCCACCCTTGTGGTCCCCCTATTGCTCCACCGACGTACTCCTTCTTCCTATATATACCTACGTACCCCCAAACTACCAGATACGGAGCCAAAACCCTAATTCCACCGCAGCAACTTTCTGTATCCACGAGATCCCATCTTGGGGCCTGTTCCGGAGCTCCGCTGGAGGGGGCATCGATCACGGAGGGCTTCTACATCAACACCATAGCACCTCCGATGAAGTGTGAGTAGTTTACCTTAGACCTTCGGGTCCATAATTATTAGCTAGATGGCTTCTTCTCTCTTTTTGGATCTCAATACAAAGTTCTCCCCCTCTCTTGTGGAAATCTATTCGATGTAATATTCTTTTGCGGTGTGTTTGTAGAGACCGATGAATTGTGGGTTTATGATCAAGTTTATCTATGAACAATATTTGAATCTTCTCTAAATTCTTTCATGTATGATTGGTTATCTTTGCAAGTCTCTTCGAATTATCAGTTTGGTTTGGCCTACTAGATTGATCTTTCTTGCAATGGGAGAAGTGCTTAGCTTTGGGTTCAATCTTGTGGTGTCCTTTCCCAGTGACAGTAGGGGCAGCAAGGCATGTATTGTATTGTTGCCATCGAGGATAACAAGATGGGGTTTATATCATATTGCATGAGGTTAACCCTCTACATCATGTCATCTTGCTTAAAGCGTTACTCTGTTCTCTTGAACTTAATACTCTAGATGCATGCTGGATAGCGGTCGATGTGTGGAGTAATAGTAGTAGATGCAGGCAGGAGTCGGTCTACTTGTCTTGGACGTGATGCCTATATACATGATCATACCTAGATATTCTCATAGCTATGCTCAATTCTGTCAATTGCTCAACAGTAATTTGTTCACCCACCATAAATACTTATGCTCTTGAGAGAAGCCACTAGTGAAACCTATGGCCCCCGGGTCTATCTTCCATCATATTAATCCTCCAATACTTAGCTATTTCCTTTGCCATTTATTTTACTTGCATCTTTTATTTCTCTTTATCACAAAAATACCAAAAATATTATCTTATCATATCTATCAGATCTCACTCTCGTAAGTGACATGTAGGGATTGACAACCCCTTATCGTGTTGGTTGCGAGGATTTATTTGTTTGTGTAGGTGCGAGGGAAATACTTATGCTACTTTGCTGCATCACCCTTTCCTCTTCAAGGGAAAACCAACGCAAGTTCTCAAGGGGTAGCAAGAAGGATTTCTGACGCCGTTGCCGGTGAAGTCTATGCAAAAGTCAACACACCAAGTATCCATCACAAACCCTTATCTCCCGCATTACATTATTTTCCATTTGCCTCTCGTTTTCCTCTCCCCACTTCACCCTTGCCGTTTTATTCGCCCTCTCTCTCTCTCTCTCTCTCTCTCTCTCTCTATCCTCCATCTCTTTCTCTATTTTCCTATTTTTGCCCGTCTCTTGTTTGCTCGTGTGTTGGATTGCTTGCTTGTCACGATGGCTCAAGATAATACTATATTGTGTGACTTCACCAATACCAACAGTGATTTCCTCTTACCTATACTGAATCTTGTGAAATCAATGGTGCTTCGTTGAATCTTGTCATGAAAGATCAATTCGCCGACCTTCCTAGTGAAGATGTCGCTACCCATCTAAATAGCTTCATTGATTTGTGTGATATGCAAAAGAAGAAAGATGTGGATAATGATATTGTTAAATTGAAGCTATTTCCTTTTTCACTTAGAGATCGTGCTAAATCTTGGTTTCGTCTTTGCTTAAAAATAGTATTGATTCTTGGAATAAGTGCAAAGATGCTTTTATCTCTAAGTATTTTCCTCCTGCTAAGATCATTTCTCTTAGAAACGATATTATGAATTTTAAGAAACTTGATCATGAACATGTTGCACAAGCTTGGGAGAGGATGAAATTAATGATACGTAATTGCCCTACGCATGGTTTGAATTTGTGGATGATTATACAAAAAATTTATGCCGGATTGAATTTTGCTTCTAGAAATCTTTTAGATTCGGCCACGGGAGGAACTTTTATGGAAATAACCTTAGGAGAAGCTACTAAACTCCTTGATGATATTATGGTTAATTATTCTCAATGGCACACTGAATGATCTACTAATAAGAAAGTGCATGCGATAGAAGAAATTGATGTTTTGAGTGGAAAGATGGATAAACTTATGAAATTATTTGCTAATAAAAGTGTTTCTTCTGATCCTAATGATATGCCTTTGTCTACTTTGATTGAGAATAATAATGAATCTATGGATGTGAATTTTGTTGGTAGGAATAATTTTGGTAACAACGCGTATAGAGGAAACTTTAACCCTAGACTGTATCCTAGTAATTCCTCTAATAATTATGGTAATTCCTACAACAATTCTTATGGAAATTATAATAAGATGCCCTCTTATTTTGAATCTAATATTAAAGAATTTATTACTTCACAAAAGAATTTCAATGCTTTGATTGAAGAAAAATTGCTTAAGATTGATGACTTGGCTAGGAATGTTGATAGAATTTCTCTTGATGTTGATTCTTTGAAACTTAGATCTATTCCACCTATGCATGATATCAATGAGTCTCTCAAACCTATGAGAATTTCCATTGATGAGTGCAAAGAAAGAACCACTAGGATGCGTGCTAAGAAAGATTGCTTTATAAAAGCGTGTTCTTCTAGTTTCCATGATAATAAAGATGAAGATCTAAAAGTTATTGATGTGTCCCCTATTAAATCTTTGTTTTGCAATATGAATCTTGATAATGATGGGACTGAATATGGTCCACCTTTACCTAGACGGCGTTCCAAAAATTCGGAGTCTTTAGATCTTGATGCTAAAATTGTTAAAAGTGGGATTGAAGAAGTCAGAACTTTAAATATTAATGAACCCATTATTTTGGATTTCAAGGAATTTAATTATTATAATTTCTCTTTGATAGATTGTATTTCCTTGTTGCAATTCGTGCTAAATCCTCCTCATGCTTATAGTCAAAATAAAGCCTTTACTAAACATATTGTTGATGCTTTGATGCAATCTTATGAAGAAAAACTTGAGTTGGAAGTTTCTATCCCTAGAAAAATTTATGATGAGTGGGAACCTACTATTAAAATTAAGATTAAAGATCATGAATGCTATGCTTTGTGTGATTTGGGTGCTAGTGTTTCCACGATTCCAAAGACATTGTGTGATTTGCTAGGTTTCCGTGATTTTGACGATTACTCTTTAAACTTGCACCTTGCGGATTCCACTATTAAGAAACCTATGGGAAGAATTAATGATGGTCTTATTATTGCAAATAAGAATTATGTGCCCATGGATTTTATTGTTCTTGACATAGATTGCAATCCTTCATGTCCTATTATTCTTGGTAGACCTTTCCTTAGAACGATTGGTGCAATTATTGATATGAAGGAAGGGAATATTAGATTCCAATTTCGGTAAAGAAAGGCATGGAGCACTTCCCTAGAAAGAAAATTAAATTACCTTATGAATCTATTATGAGAGCCACTTATGGATTGCCTTCCAAAGATGGCAATACCTAGATCTATCTTTGCTTTCATGCCTAGCTAGGGGCGTTAAACGACAGCGCTTGTCGGGAGGTGTGACGCCCCGAGACCGATGTGCCAGGTGTCCGCCAGTTATTCGCTGTTGTTGCCTTCTCATTTGCTTGCCTTTTGCATCTTTCATGTCATCATATGCATTGTGTGTTTTTCATACATATTAAGTTGTTGCATGTTCCATGCATGATTCTTGCTTCATCACCTTCTCCTTACCTCCACTTCCTTCTTTTGGCAAGTGTCACGTTCCCTTCTCTTTTAATGTTCATCTTTGCCTCAATATTCTAAGAGAGAAGTGCATATTTCAACCCGAACTCTTGCCCTAGTCTAATTTACAACCCTGAACTCGAATACCATCTAAATTACAACCCCCAACTCTTAAAACCAGTCAGAATTCAACCCTTGTCTCCCTGTTGACCGGTTTTGACCTAGTTGACTGGGTTTTGACCCATTGACTAGTCAACAGTAAATTTTAAAAAATAAAAAATATAAAAATCACAAATAATTTATTTTTTTCACAAGGTGAACAGTAAATTTTAAAAAGTAAAAAAATTCAAAAAATAATTTTGATTTTTTCACCGTCTAAACAGTAAATTCAAAAAACAAAAAAAATTAAAAAAAAAGAATATTTTTTGCATGGAAGATGTATCAACGTGTGAAGTCCGCGCCAATTTTCATCGTGTTCGGACATCTAAGTAGCTCTCAGCCAAAAAAACAAAATCAGCCCGAACAGTGCACGACAGTTAATTGTTTCACAGACTCCACATTTGTCTTTTTTCTGAGAGCTACTCAAATGTCCAAACAAGCTAAAATTTGTAACTTAAAAAAAATACCATTCACCATGTGAAAAAAAATAAGATTTTTTTAATTTACTGTTCACCTAGTCAACGGGTCAAAACCGGTCAACTTGGTCAAAAACGGTTAAGAGGTAGTGAAGGGTTGAATCCTGACCGGTTTTGAGAGTTGGGGGTTGTAATTTAGACGGTATTAAAGTTCGGGGTTGTAAATTAGACTAGGGCAAGAGTTCGGGGTTGAAATATGTACTTCTCTCCTATTCTAACACCATGCACCTAGCCTCTCTGTCAAATTTCATCTCTTTTGAAATTGTTTTGGTTAGGGTTTAAAATGGTTCAAGTTTGAATTTAATTCAAACTTGAATTATTTTTACTTCCTTTAAAATCTCCAAACCAATTTTGTTAAATAGAGCACATTTTCAGGATCATGTATATATTTTTATATTTCTCTAGCTCCTCTCCTTTTCCCCCTGCTTTTTCCTTTTTGTATTTCTGTCTGAAGAAATAGAAAAAAAATAGAAAAGCAGCAGCAGCAGCTACCTGGGCCTCGGCCACTCGGCCGGCCCATCCCTCTCCTAAGGCCCGGCCGCCCCATTCCCAGCTAAACCTAGCCCGAGCCCCTCGCGCAACCCCCTCCTCTCGGTCTCCCTCGCGCTGCCAGGAGACAGCGAGCGCGCTGCCCGATCCATCTCCCTCTCGATCCCTCCCTCTCTCGCTATCTTCCGTTCCCCCTTCGTCCTCCTCGTGCGCCGCACCTCCTACCCCGAGCGCCACCCCATGGAGCCGCCTTCTCCACTCTGGTGAGGCCGCCGCCAGGCCATCTCGCCTCCTCCCCGTCTCCAGCAAGGCCGCCGCGCCAAGTCCCTGAAGCCACGCCCGTCGCCCTTCTCTCCTCGCACCGGTGACCCGGAGCGCCGCGTCTCCGACCGCTCTCCTGCAGCCAGCGCCTCCACCGTCGCTGCCTCGCCGTCGCCATGCCAGGAGCCTTGCATGCCCGGAAGCCGCCGCCCGCACCTCGCCTGCGACTTCTCCGCGCCGGCGACCTCCATCGAGTCTCCCTGCTTTGTCCGGCCGCCGCGCCACCATGCTCCAGCGCCGCCTCAAGCTCATCTTCCGCGACCTCCATGCCGTCCCGCAGCTCCCTCGCCCCGCTCGATCTGGATGCGGGATCCCGAGCGCCTCGACCCACTGCCTGCTTGCCGGAGCAGCAACAGCAGCCCCATGCACTGCCCGGGCCTCCCCTGCATCCTCCTCACCGTTGAACCGGCCTCCTCTCCATCTCCTCTGCACCCATGGGCCTCGACGCCCTTGTTGCTGCGGCTGCTAGATCACCACGGCGCCATCAGGAAGACTCTGGCCACCACCGACAACCCCCGAACCTGTCAAGACGTGTACACCGAGACCCAAGTCAGGAGACTACCGATGGCCCTCCAAGTTCAACAATCGTCGACATCGGAGTACCACTACTTCAACAGGTGTACAACTACGCGGTTTCGCTGAGTACCCCTTCGGATTCATCGCGTTCGACTACCTCGCAAGAACCGGAGTACCGAGTACCTGTACCGCCTTCTTCGGAATCCTAAAAAACGCCAAGTACCCCTTCAGTTCGGCAAGTCCGGAAGTTCGTCTTCACTGAACGTTCACACGACCGTAACCGGGACCGTCAGGCATCTTCTTTGAGATTTTTGCCAAGTACCACGACGACACGTCTTGTTCATCTACCGCTGTTTTCGGAACCGCTAAGAACGGCAAGTACCTTGACACCCGGTGCATAGAACAACTACCATCGCCGATGACCCAAGTACCACTACCGTCGACCCTCGAAGACTCCGTGGACGTCAAGATCCTCGCCGTGACCTCGAACATCTACGGAATGTGCACGACTACAAAATGGGTACCACTAACATTGCCGAAGGCCCGTGCAACGGTATCGTCAAGTTCGACTACCGCCGCGTGAACAACTACTTCCACTACCGCCGTTGTGAGAACGTCTACTTCCCTCTATGAACTCGTTCCGCCCGAAACACATGCTTCGAAGGTATACCACCGAAACGACCTTCCGAGAATGAATGCATGTTGTATGAGATGCTCATGTTTGAACCGTGTCCGAGTTGTCATTGCACGTTCCTCCTCGGTTGCCATGCCGTCGACCCATGGGAAACCCGGTATCCGGGAGCACCCGACCGTTCATCGCATGACACGCTCCTGTCACACTTGTTCTTTTCCACCGGCATATCAATCGAGTTTCTAGAGCCGGAACGTTGCCGTGGCACCCTTTCTTTCCGCCACGATGACAAATGCTCCATATTATGCTCATGTCAACTTTAAATTAAAATTGCATAAAACTTGTCCATGTCATCCGCATCATAATAACAACAATTAAAATGTTTCAATTGTTGTTTGCTTTTAAATTACTAATGCATATGGGGATTTACCGGATTGTTGTTTGATGGTTCCGGCCCCATTTAAATTGCTTAGATTGTGTAGTTTACTTTTGCTTCACCTCTTGCCATGGTTAACAACATTTAATATTGTTGGGTACATAAAAAAGATCAAACTAAATAAGTCACGTGGTGTTTCGTCAATATGCGACGTAGTTGCATATGGAGCTCCACTTAATTTGTAGGATTGCTTGTGCATATTGCCATGCCCTGCTTCATTAAACCGGACATGCATCATACTTGTTTATGCATTGTGCCATGTTGTTGTAGTGGTTGTTTACTATGTTGTTTGCTTTCTTTCCGGTGTACTTCGTCTCGGTAATCTGGTAACGTCGTGTTGTGAGGATTCGTTCGACAATGTCCGTTTGTCTTCTTCATGGACTCGTTCTTCTTCCTTGCGGGATTTCAGGCAAGATGACCATACCCTCGAAATCACTTCTATCTTTGCTTGCTAGTTGCTCGCTCTTTTGCTATGCCTATGCTGTGATACCTGCCACTTGCTTATCATACCTCCCATATTGTTGAACCAAGCCTCTAACCCACCTTGTCCTAGCAAACCGTTGCTTGGCTATGTTACCACTTTGCTCAACCCCTCTTATAGCATTGTTAGTTGTAGGTGAAGATTGAAGTTTGTTCCTTGTTGGAACATGGAGATGTTGATCCTTGTTGGAACATCTTTACTTGTTGGGATATCACAATATCTCTTATTTAATTAATGCATCTATATACTTGGTAAAGGGTGGAAGGCTCGGCCTTATGCCTGGTGTTTTGTTCCACTCTTGCCGCCCTAGTTTCTGTCATATCGGTATTATGTTCCTGGATTTTGCGTTCCTCACGCGGTTGGGTTATAATGGGAACCCCTTGACAGTTTGCTTTGAATAAAACTCCTCCAGCAAGGGCCAACCTTGGTTTTACCATCCGCCACCTAGCCTTTTCTTTTCCCTTCGGAGTCGCACTCTCGAGGGTCATCATTATTTTAACCCCCCGGGCCAGTGCTCCTCTGAGTGTTGGTCCACCTTATCAGCCGCCGGTGGCCACCAGGGGCAACTCTGGGCTGGCCTACCGGAAGTTTGGACAATCCGGTGTGCCCTGAGAACGAGATGTGTGCAACTCCTATCAGGATTTGTCGGGACATTCGGGTGGCTTTGCTGGTCTTGTTTTACCATTGTCGAAATGTCTTGTAACCGGGATTCCGAGTCTGATCGGGTCTTCCCGCTAGAAGGAATACCCTTCGTTGATCGTGAGAGCTTGTGATGGGCTAAGTTGGGACACCCCTGATGGGATTTGAACTTTTGAAAGCCGTGCCCGCGGTTATGGGCAGATGGGAATTTGTTAATGTCCGATTGTAGAAAACCTGAAGTTGACCTTAATTAAAATGCATCAACAGTGTGTGTAACCGTGATGGTCTCTTTCTGGCGGAGTCCGGGAAGTGAACATGGTGTTGGAGTAATGTTTGGCGTAGGTTGTTCTAGGATCACTTCTTGATCATAGTTTCATGATCATGCTTTGCCTTCTCTGCTCGCTCTCATTTGCGTATGCTTAGCCACCATAAATGCTAGTCACTTGCTGCAGCTCCACCTTATACCTTTTACCCTTCCTATAAGCTTAAATAGTCTTGATCACGAGGGTGTGAGATTGCTGAGTCCCCGTAACTCACAGATACTTCCAAAACCAGTTTGCAGGTGCCGATGTTACCGTGCAGATGACGCAACCAAGCTCAAGGAGGAGCCCGTTGAAGATCTTGTCCTTCATGTTGTTTCGTTCTAGTTGATCAGTAGTGGACCCAGTTGGGGTCGATCGGGGATCTGTGTAGCTTTTGGGGTTCTTCTTTTATTTTGGTTCCGTAGTCGGACCTTGATTGTATTTGGATGATGTAATGCTTTATTCATGTATTGTGTGAAGTGACGATTGTAATCCAACTATGTATCTCTTTCCCTTATGTATTACATGGGTTGTGTGAAGATTACCTCACTTGCGACATTGCTTTCAATGCGGTTATGCCTCTAAGTCGTGCTTCGACACGTGGGAGATATAGCCGCATCGAGGGCGTTACAGGAGGCAACCCAATTTTATTTTTATTCCTTGATTTTTGCTCCTGTTTAGTAATAAATAATTTATCTAGCCTCTGTTTTGTTTGTGTTTTTTGTGTTTAATTACTGTTTGTGCCAAGTAGAACCGTTGGAAAGACTTGGGGAAAGTCTTTTTAATCTTGCTGTAAAAAACAGAAACTTTAGCGCTCACGAGAATTGGTGCCATTTTTATTTGGAAAGTGATATTTAGTTAATTCTTTTTAAGATGATTAATAGATAAATTCCTCACGTTCCGAAATTTATTTTAAAAATTTTGGGGTTCCAGATCTTGTGTTAGTTACAGAGTACTACAGACTGTACTGTTTTTGACAGATTCTGTTTTTCGTGTGTTGTTTGCTTATTTTGATGAATCTATGGCTAGTAAAATAGTTTATAAACCATAGAGAAGTTGGAATACAGTAGGCTTAACACCAATATAAATAAATAATGAGTTCATTACAGTACCTTGAAGTGGTGTTTTGTTTTCTTTCGCTAACGGAGCTCACGAGATTTTCTACTTTAAGTTTTGTGTTGTGAAGTTTTCAAGTTTTGGGTACAAGATTTGATGGATTATGGAACAAAGGAGTGGAAAGAGCCTAAGCTTGGGGATGACCATTGCACCCCAAGATAATCTAAGGACACCTAAAATCCAAAGCTTGGGGTTGCCTCGGAAGGCATCCCCTCTTTCGTCTACTTCGATCGGTAACTTTACTTGGAGCTATATTTTCATTTACCAGATGATATGTGTTTTGCTTGGAGCGCCTTGTATGATTTGAGTATTTGCTTTTTAGTTTACCACAATCATCCTTGCTGTACACACCTTTTGAGAGAGACACTCTATGTGCTTCACTTATATATTTTGAGTCATATAGTTTTTGCTTTAGTGCTTCACTTATATCTTTTAGAGCACGTCGGTGGATTTGTTTTATAGAAACCATTGTTCTCTCATGCTTCACTTAGATTATTTTGAGAGTCCTACAAAACAGCATGGTAATTTTCTTTAATTATGTTATGCATTCAAGATTAATAAAATTTTCTTATGAGTGTGTTGAATACTATGAGAAGTTTGATACTTGATAATTGTTTTGAGATATGGAGATGGTAATTTAGAGTCATGCTAGTCGAGTAGTTGTGAATTTGAGAAATACTTGTGTTAAAGTTTGTGATTCCCATATCATGCACGTATGGTGAACCGTTATGTGATGAAGTCGGAGCATGCTTTATGTATTGATTATCTTCCTTATGAGTGGCGGTCGGGGACGAGCAATGGTCTTTTCCTACCAATCTATCCCCCTAGGAGCATGCGCGTAGTACTTTGCTTTGATAACTTGTAAATTTTTGCAATATGTATATGAGTTCTTTATGACTAAGGTTGATTCCATGGATCATATGCACTTTTCTTCATTCCACCATTGCTAGCCTCTCTAATATCGCGCACCTATCACCGGTATCATACACCCACCATATACCTTCCTCAAAACAGCCATCATACCTACCTATCATGGCATTTCCATAGCAATTCTGAGATATATTGCCATGCAACTTTCCACCATTCCATTTACTATGACACGCTCCATCATTGTCATATTGCTTTGCATGATCATGTAGTTGACATTGTATTTGTGGCAAAGCCACCATTCATAATTCTTTCGTACATGTCACTCTTGATTCATTGCATATCCCGGTACACCGTCAGAGGCATTCACATAGAGTCATATTTTGTTCTAACTATTGAGTTGTAATTGTTGAGTTGTAAGTAAATAAAAGTGTGATGATCATCATTTTTAGATCATTGTCCCAAGTGAGGAAAGGATGATGGAGACTATGATTCCCCCACAAGTCGGGATGAGACTCCAGATGAAAAATAAAAACAATAAAAAAAGATACCAAAAAAAGAGAGAGAAGGCCAAAATAAAAAAATATGAGAGAAAAAGAGAGAAGGGACAATGCTACTATCCTTTTACCACACTTGTGCTTCAAAGTAGCACCATGATCTTCATAATAGAGAGTCTCCTATGTTATCACTTTCATATAATAGTGGGAATTTTTCATTAGGGCTTCCTCAAAATGCCCTAGGTCTTCGTGAGCAAACGAGTTGGATGCACACCCACTTAGTTCCTTTTGTTGAGATTTCATATACTTATAGCTCTAGTGCATCCGTTGCATGGCAATCCCTACTCACTCACATTGATATCTATTGATGGGCATCTCCATAGCCCGTTGATACGCCTAGTTATGTGAGACTATCTTCCCCTTTTTTTGTCTCCTCCACAACCACCATTCTATTCCACGTAAAGTGCTATGTCCATGGCTCACGCTCATGTATTGCATGAAAACTGAAAAAGTTTGAGAACACCAAAAGTATGAAACAATTGCTTGGCTTCTCATCGGGGTTGTGCATGATTTAAATACTTTGTGTGGTGAAGATAGAGCATAGCCAGACTATATGATTTTGTAGGGATAACTTTCTTTGGCCATGTTATTTTGAAGAGACATAATTGCTTAGTTAGTATGCTTGAAGTATTATTATTTCTATGTCAATATTGAACTTTTGTCTTGAATCTTTTGGATCTGAATATTCATACCACAATTAAGAAGAATTACATTGAGATTATGCCAAGTAGCATTCCACATCAAAAATTCTATTTTTATCATTTACCTACTCGAGGACGAGCAGGAATTAAGCTTGGGGATGCTTGATACGTCTCCAACGTATCTATAATTATATTCTGTTTTGGACATTATTGGGATTTATTATACACTTTTATATTATTTTTGGGACTAACCTATTAACCGGAGGCCCAGCCCAGAATTGCTGTTTTTGCCTATTTTAGGGTTTCGCAGAAAAAGAATATCAAACAGAGTCCAAACGGAATTAAACCTTTGGGAACGTGATTTTAAGAACGAACATGATCCAGAGGACTTGGACCCTACGTCAAGACATCAACCAGGAGGCCATGACGTAGGGGGTGCACCTACCCCCCTGGGCGCGCCCTCCACCCTCGTGGGCCCCCTATTGCTCCACCGACGTACTCCTTCTTCCTATATATACCTACATACCACCAAACTACCAGATACGGAGCCAGAACCCTAATTCCACCATCGTAACTTTCTGTATCCACGAGATCCCATCTTGGGGCCTGTTCCGGAGCTCTATCGGAGGGGGCATCGATCACGGAGGGCTTCTACATCAACACCATAGCCCCTCCGATGAAGTGTGAGTAGTTTACCTCAGACCTTCGGGTCCATAGTTAGTAGCTAGATGGCTTCTTCTCTCTCTTTGAATCTCAATACAAAGTTCTCCCCCTCTCTCATGGAGATCTATTGGATGTAATCTTCTTTTTGCGGTGTGTTTGTTGAGACCGATGAATTGTCGATTTATGATCAAGTCTATCTATGAATAATATTTGAATCTTCTCTGAATTCTTTTATGCATGATTGGTTATCTTTGCAAGTCTCTTAGAATTATCCGTTTGGTTTGGCCAACTAGATTGGTAGTTCTTGCCATGGGAGAAGTGCTTAGCTTTTGGTTCGATCTTGCGGTGTCCTTATCCAGTGACAGAAGGGGCAGCAAGGCACGTATTGTATCGTTGCCATCGAGGATAACAATATGGGGTTTATTTCATATGGCATGAATTTATCTCTCTACATGATGTCATCTTGCTTAAGGCGTTACTCTGTTTTTAACTTAATACTCTAGATGCATGCTGGATAGCGGTCGATGAGTGGAGTAATAGTAGTAGATGCAGAATCGTTTTGATCTACTTGTCACAGACGTGATGCCTATATACATGATCATGCCTAGATATTCTCATAATTATGCACAATTCTATCAATTGGTCAACAGTAATTTGTTCACCCACCGTAGAATACTTATGCTCTTGAGAGAAGCCACTAGTGAAACCTATGGCCCCCGGTCTATTCTTATCATATCAATCTCCATCACTTTTATATTGCTTTTCTATTTACTTTGCTTTTACTTTTTACTTTGCATCTTTATATCAAAAATACCAAAAATATTTTATCTAGCAGATCTCACTCTCGTAAGTGACCGTGAAGGGCTTGACAACCCCTAATCGCGTTGGTTGCGAGTAGCTATCGCTTTGTGCAGGTACGAGGGACTTGAGCGTGGGCTCCTACTGGATTGATACCTTGGTTCTCAAAAACTGAGGGAAATACATGCGCTACTCTGCTGCATCATCCCTTCCTCTTCGGGGAAAACCAACGCGAGCTCAAGACATAGCACATACGGATCTGAATGTTGTAGTCCCATAGACTAAACTTCTCTCACAAGCAAAACATGATCACTCTTTGGGTATTAACCACATCGCAATGTGAACTAGATTATTGACTCTAGTAAACCCTTTGGGTATTAGTCACATGAAGATGTGAACTAATCACATAAAGATGTGAAGTATTGGTGTGAAATCACAGGACGATGTGAACTAGATTATTGACTCTAGTGCAAGTGGGAGACTGAAGGAAATATGCCCTAGAGGCAATAATAAAGTTGTTATTTATATTTCCTTATATCATGATAAATGTTTATTATTCTTGCTAGAATTGTATTAACTGGAAACTTAGTACATGTGTGAATACATAGACAAACAGAGTGTCACTAGTTTGCCTCTACTTGACTAGCTCGTTGAATCAATGATGGTTATGTTTCCTAACCATAGACAAGAGTGTCATTTGATTAACGGGATCACATCATTAGAGAATGATTTGATTGACTTGACCCATCCGTTAGCTTAGCACGATGATCGTTTAGTTTGTTGTTATTGCTTTCTCCATAACTTATACATGTTCCTATGACTATGAGATCATGCAACTCCCGAATACCGGAGGAACACTTTGTGTGCTACCAAACATCACAACGTAACTGGGTGATTATAAAGGTCCTCTACAGGCTTCTTCGATGGTGTTTGTTGAGTTGGCATAGATCAAGATTAGGATTTGTCACCCCGATTGTCGGAGAGGTATCTCTGGGCCCTCTCGGTAATGCACATCAGTATAAGCCTTGCAAGCAATGTGACTAATGAGTTAGTTGTGGGATGATGCATTATGGAACGAGTAAAGAGACTTGCCGGTAACGAGATTGAACTAGGTATTGAGATACCGACGATCGAATCTCGGGCAAGTAACATACCGACGACAAAGGGAACAACATATATCGTTATGCGGTTTGACCGATAAAGATCTTCGTTGAATATGTAGGAACCAATATGAGCATCTAGGTCCCGCTATTGGTTATTGATCGGAGACATGTCTCGGTCAAGTCTACATAGTCCTCGAACCCGTAGGGTCCGCACGCTTAACGTTTGATGACGCTCGGTATTATGAGTTTATGTGTTTGGATGTACCTAAGGTAGTTCGGAGTCCCAGATTTGATCACAGACATAACGAGGAGTCTCGAAATGGTCGAGACGTAAAGATCGATATATTGGAAGCCTATGTTTTGACATCAAAATGGTTCCGGGTAAAAACGGGAGTATACCGGAGCACCGGGAGGTTACCAGAACCCCCCGAAAGGTATATGGGCCTTATTGGGCCTTAGTGGAAGAGAGGGGAAAGAAGCAAAGGAGCCCCCCCCCCAAGACCAATCTGAATTGGGAAGGGGGCCGCCCCCATTTCCTTCCTTCTCTCCAAAACCAATAAGGCAAGGGGTGGGAATCCTACTCCCGGTGGGAGTAGGACTCCCCTTGGGACGTGCCTAGGAGGCCGGCCCCCTCCCCCTCCTCCACTCCTTTATACACGGGGGTGGGGGGCACCCCATAGACACAAGTTGATCATTGATCTCTTAGCCGTGTGCGGTGCCCCCTCCACCATAATCCACCTCGGTCATATCGTAGTGGTGCTTAGGCGAAGCCCTGTTCCAGTAGCATCATCATCACCGCCATCACGCCGTCGTGCTGAAGAAGCTGTCCCTCGACACTCAGCTGGATCGAGTGTTCGTGGGATGTCACCGAGCCGAATGTGTGCAGATCGTGGAGGTGCCGTACTTTCGGTACTAGGATCGGTCGATCGTGAAACGTACGACTACATCAACCGTGTTGTCATAACGCTTCTGCTTACGGTCTACGAGGGTACGTAGACAACAGTCTCCCCTCTCGTTGCTATGCATCACCATGATCTTGCGTGTGCATAGGAAATTTCTGAAATTACCGCATTCCCTTACACCGGGGTGAATCGTGACGGATGTCACTAGGGAGAACTGATAACCCACAAGTATAGGGGATCGCAACAGTTTTCAAGGGTAGAGTATTCAGCCCAAATTTATTGATTCGACACAAGGGGAGCCAAAGAATATTCTCAAGTATTAACAGCTAAGTTGTCAATTCAACCACACTTGGAAACTTAATATCTGCAGAAAAGTGTTTAGTAGCAAAGTAATATGATGATAGTTGTAACGGTACCAAAAGTAACGGTAGCAATTGTGGTTTTATAGTGATTGTAACAGTAGCAACAGAAAAGTAAATAAGCGAAGAACAATGTATGGAAAGCTTGCAGGCATTGGATCGGTGATGGAGAATTATGCCGGATGCGATCAATCATGCGACAGTTATAACATAGGGTGACACATAACTAGCTCCAGTTCATCAATGTAATGTAGGCATGTATTCTGAATATAGTCATACATGCTTATGGAAAAGAACTTGCATGACATCTTTTGTCCTACCCTCCCGTGGCAGCGGGGTCCTATAAGAAACTAAGGGATATTAAGGCCTCCTTTTAATAGAGTAACAGACCAAAGCATTAACACATAGTGAATACATGAACTCCTCAAATGTAACAGCATGCTTTTTGGCCCTTTTATTTTTCTTTTGATATATTGGGTTTTTGATCTGTTTTTCTGTTTGGAGTGGTTCTGTGGCCTTGTCACCTGGGAAATTATCTTCATTTCCTCTCCCAAGTGGCTCAATATCCTCAAAACCTTGCCACAATCATGTCACTCCACTGCTTGACCAAACCCTAATTTCTTTTTCTAGGGAATATTCCTTTTCCTATTAAAGGAATAACCCTATCTGCCCTAGGTTGTGAAGCAACCTATATTTTTGCCCATCCAAAAATCCCCAAATAATTCTTATAATTTTTTTGGGTCATATATTTCTAAAATATGGCAAAATATTTCCTTGACCATATTGCTCATCATCCTCAATAAATTCATTTCCTATTCTGTCCTGAATGGCACATTGTGAAGCAAGTGCTATTTATCTTTGCCCATTTGCCCCCACACTTTTTGGGCATGACATATCATCCAAATAATTGACCTGTGCCAAAATTCAACTTTATTTGCCTAGCCAAACTTCCTCGGTGATTTTTTCAAAGTTCCCGTCTGAGGGAAGCCTTTGTGATGGAAGTGCTAGCTAGGTTTATCCAAATGAGTTGAAATTTTGCACACTCCTTCTTGTGCTCATACTATCTAACTCCTACAAGTTTTAGCTCCATCCAAGCATCTATGTGAGCACAGGCCCAAATCTTTGATTCTGGCAATATTTCCTGGTTGTGAAGCAAGTACATTTTATATTGCTTCATTTTGCCTGAAAATTTTCCAGAGCATTCTCATGACCATAAAACTTCTCTCCACCAAATTTGGCCCCATTTCACCTAGCCATTATTTCTCCAAAATTATTGCAAGTTTCTGGTCAGCAAGGATGTTTGTGAAGCAAGTACCATTTTGGTGAATCCAATTGGTATGAAACTTTTACAACATCTTTATATGATCAAATCATCAAACCTGGCGCAAATTTGAGCTCATGTTGAGGCTTCATGTGAGTGCATCATCATGCTCAAGTTTCTGGACCGTTCTGGTCAATTGCAAAGCAACTATATCAACCATTGGTCCAAATCACCTCAAATTTCACAGGACTAGAGTCCTTCCTATCCTAAACCTCCTAGACAGCTTATTTAGCCCTTAGCATTTATCTGTTGGTCGCTACATCATGGTTCAAACTGATGTAGTAAACTTCAGAGCTTACTTACCATTTACCCGCTTCACTTTTACCCGAGCTACCGCCGCAGTTGTAACCTACCCAGGAAGGACTTACCACTAGAAAACATTTGCCAACCCTTGGCACCTTCTCCTCGCCAGCTCACGCGGTGACCACCACTTTGGCACGCTCTAGCCGCGCCCAGAACGTCTTCTTGCTCGGGCCCCTTCTCTACTCGGCGTCTCAGCGAGCACGGGCCTGTCCATCGTGTTCCCCGCGTCGTCGCCGTCCTCCTGGAGCCATTTCCCCCTCCGTAAGCCCCTCCGTCGGTGTCCGTCACCGTGCGCCCACGGGCGCACTATGGCCGACCGAGCATTAATGGCGCGACGGCGTCTACCTCCTCCGCGCCCTCGGCCCCTCTTGCCCTGTGCTTCACTGTCGCTTGTCTGTTCCTCCCTCGTCGCATTCCCGCGCCTCCCCGTGATCGCTGGCCATGCCAGAGCCTCGGCCGGACGTGCCCGGCGGCACCCGAGCCCATCCCTCTTACCCGCCTATATATAGGCCTCCCCCGAGCCGTTCGAGCACACCAGCATCCTCGCCTTACTCTCTTACTCCTCCCTGACCCCTCCTTTGAGCTCCATGAGCTCCCGATCCCCCAATGGCCGCCATGGCCGCCGCCTCTGCCCCTCCTCGATTCGGGCAAGCCGTGCCTCTTCCCTTCCTCTCCCCATCACCACTAGCTCCCCTGAGCTCCGACCAGCTCTCCCATGCTTTTCCCTTGTCACCAGAGCAACCCAATGCCCTGAACCCACTCGTGCCTGAAAGCCACCCCGCCGGAGTCCAAACCATTGTCGCCTCGACCCATCCCGGTGGCCGCAACCTGTCCCTCTGGACGCAGTTCTCCTCGACAAGCTCATCCATGGGCGAAGCCTCGCCGGAGGTGCCCTATAGCCCCGATGGCCATCGCCGGAGCGCTCGGCCTCCTCTGCTCTGCGGGCGCGCGTCGAGGAAGAAGAAGGAGATGGCCAGGAGGAGAGAGAGAGAGCAAGTGGGACCCACCTGTAAGTCTCACAGCCGCCCGGTCCCGCCTTTGTGACGCTGGATAAGTGGAGGCATAATCCACTGGATTACGTCTTCGCTTACCGAAAGCGTATTCCTCTTCTAGTTCAACCCAGAATGCTTTTTCACTTCTAGAAAACGTATTTCCTTCTGATACGCTTTCTGTTTTACTGTCTAGGCCCTGTTTGGAAATATTTTCAATACAGATAGGTCCCTGGCAGAAAAACTATCATATCTTTTTCCTCCTAACTCCAAATGAGATGATTCCAAAGCCCACATCTTCGTTTCGTCGAGCCCGTTCTGTTGGTATCACTTTCACCATGTGACAACATTACGAAAATGACCATTTTGCCCCTGCCCTTATTCAGCCCCCTCCGAGAGTGAACGTTTTCCGGCGATTCTTTCCGCGAGCTTCTCACACTTCTTTCCGGTGATTTCTTCCACCCCAGGCAAGCCACACCCTCCATTTGCATGATTGCAATGAAGTGACATGGTTTATTTATTTGAACTTGTCTAAAATATTTCTTTAGCTATGTATGATTAGTTTATGGCATTTTCTCGGAGTATTGCTTTGATGTTGATATTGCCATGATATTGTTGGAGTTCTAGGACTTACGTTTTGATGATTATGTGGATGACAGGTTGCCTTTGGATTCTTAGTGGCTATTATGATTATGTTCATGATGGTATTATGTTTTGGAGCATTTCTTTGGATATTATGTTGCCTTTGGATTCTTAGTGGCTATTATGATTATGTTCATGACGGTATTATGCTTTGGAGTATTTCTTTGGATATCATGTTGCCTTTGGATTCTTAGTGGCTATTATGATTATGTTCATGACGGTATTGTGCTTTGGAGTATTTCTTTGGATATCATGTTGCCTTTGGATTATTAGTGTCTAGTGTTAGTTTCATCATGATGCTAGATGATATTATGTTTTGGAGTATGGTGTTGGAAATGATGCTTGCATGTGGATCATAGTTGGATAGTTAGTTCTTGATATTTGAGTAGTAGTCTTATCTTTCTTGGATTCATCCTGATAGTAGTGTTACAATATCCTCGGAGTATCTTGGTATGATTTTATGATGCTTAGATTGTTTGTTGGGTATGATATCGGAGTATCAGTCATTATAGTTATGATTTTGGGGATAAATTCCGTCAGTAAGTTGGTCAGGTGCCACCGAACCGGGCTTTCTCCAGTGCAACCACATTTGCCTTTATGGGAGGGCCCTAATGTGATGCTATTGCCATGCCTCTCGCCGGTGCCTCCAACGAGCGAAGGTTATGGGTAGGCAGACATAAGCCTTGTGTGCCCGTTGTTGTTGTTATGTGCACGTGTCCCAGTTAGGGACGGTTTATTGTTTTGGCCACGACGGTGGTCGTTGTGTCTTTGGTAGACACAGGGCCACCCAGGACTAGCCTAGTGGGGAGTGAGTCAGAGTGGCCGGGAGAGTGTCATGGCAGTAGATCGGTTTTGTCGGAACGCTGTTGGTCCACCCAAATGGGAGTGCGAGGCCATGGGTTTCGTGGTGTGGGTAAAGTGCGCTACCTCTATAGAGTGTGTTTATTTAATCTATCGATAGCCGCGTCCTCGGTCATGGGCAAGGGTTCGTACTAGGTCACACCGTTCGATCAACGCTCACATGACGGAATGACTTATAGGTGATTTATATGTTAATATGTTGAGCAGTACAGATTGGCAGGATGTTGATGATGATGTTGGAGACCAAGTGATGGTCATGGTAGTGATCGCCGGAGCAATCACCGTTTGAGACCAACTGTTGGTATTGGTAGTGATCGCCGGAAAGACCACCGTTTGAGACCAAGTGTTGGTCATGGTTGTGATCACTGGAATGATCACCGTTTGGTTTTGATCACGAGGTGATCGAGATGGTCTATTGCTTGGCCGGTTAGCCAAGAGAGATATGGTTATGGAGATCTGAGATGGTGATTTATTAGTATTGTATCAGTTTCATACCATGCTTAGTAGTTGTTTCATCATAGTAGTTGTTAATTAATTAACCTGTTAATACTATGTTATTGTCTTACCTTGATGTTGATGGTTGTTGTGAGCTTGCAAGTACATTCAATGTACTGACCTGGCGTGTCATGCCAGATTGCAGGTGATGCCATGATTACTTGATTGCTTGTCGAGGTTGCCATGTGTGCGAGCTAGATCGTGTCCCAGCCAGAGTCCCTGCAGAGTGGAGTTCACCACCTTCGTCGTTGTTCCGCTGCTACGAGTTGTTCTGCTGATAGCATAGAGCAAGTGTAGTATCGCAGGCGTAGTGTCGCCATGCTGATGTGATTCTTTGTAACATCAGACCCTTGTATTATTATTCTTGTAATAAGAGATGATTTGTTCTATGTCAAGCAGTGCCGTATTCCAGAGACTTCTCCTCAATCTCTAGGCTGAAATACGGGGCATTCCGGTTTCTCTGAGCCAGGGTGCCACATCGCTTGGTATCAGAGCAGGTCTGGCTGAAGGACGCCCTAGTCAGCGCGAGCAGTAGAAATCAGTAGTATAGAGTTTGGTTTGTTTATTGCATTTGGTTGCTGCATTTGTTTGTTGCACGTCATGCATATAGCCTTAGTATTTGTTGCTAACGGTTTAATCTGGTGAGTGTAGATGGCATCGGTTCGGATCCACTACAGCTCAGCCTTTGCATTTCTTCAGTTTCCTTTTCTTGCTCGTTCTTCAGTGTTTGGTGTCATTTCTGTCCCAGCAGAGTGATGCCAAGTGATCCTGACACTGTTTGCAAAAATGGTGCTCAAGTATCACGCTGAATTCCTTCCTTCAGCCCCATTTTGTTTTGGTGGTAGACATGCTTCTACCCCGGATTGTCCTTTTTCTTGTAATGTTGGCAACCCTTAATGGTCTTAGTCATCAAGAAAGGGCAATGCCAGCAGACTTAGTTTCCTCGCTACCCTTATTTCTTGGACGAGTACGGATATTTTTCCGTCCGCTTGATAATAATGTGGCAACGACATTTGTGTCCTGCTACATGGTTACCAAGTACGTCCTCACCTCCGAGCTAGTCCAGGTTGTTACCTGGCTAAGCTAGCACTTGGTGTAGCACTGTTTACACCAATTCTTCCACCCATTTATTCGTCCTCGTGCACACCGTCAGAACATGCTAGATCGTAGAACCGGAGATCCCATGAGATTTGTGTGCTTAAGTAGGCATGCATATTGTGTGACTAGCATTAATATGTGACATTGGTTGTGTGTGAATTGATTGTTGTTGTGTGCTTTTGTTTAGTTGAGTTTTCTTTTGCTTCTTTCTTTTGGGCCCTGGTGTTACATTATTCCCCTATAAAGAGTTGCTCATAAACCGACACCGGATCCTAAGAATCAGCTAGGAGTTCAAATATTTGGAAACTCAACTAAATAGAATGGAATTCTCAGCCGACTACAGTGAAATGGGGAATATCTGATTGTCGGAGTAAATAACCATGGGCAGCCTAGCCGGCTCCCCCTGGCCCTTCTGAAAAAATTACGAGCCGATCCGGCCCTCAAGAATCCAAGACATGGGGGCGCCTTCCCCTTGCCGGTTGTCTCCCAGGTCGGCTATCGGAAGGCAACCCGACTTTAGCCCTCATGAAGAAAGCCGCGGGAGGGCCTGCTCTGAGAAGCCGACCACGAGAAGGCCGACTCCAAGAAGCCGGCTCCCACAAAGCGGTCAAGATCGTACCCTCGAAGTTTGCATCCACATAACGGCGATGTGATGGGGCGTGGCTACAGTAAAGCCTGCCACCCCCGAATCCCGGAGCACGCCTGGCACAGTGCGCTATACGGGTGGCCATGACCCGTCCGGCGTGGCACTGTTGCCATGTTGACCCTGATGTCATCCACGACGGGCTGCCAGCGCGGCCCACGGGCGGTGGGCCCCTTCGGGCAGAGAGACACCCGAAGGCGGCCAGGCCTCCCCAAGTCGGCCCAAGACAGAGCCGGCTCCCCACAGCCGGCTTGCCACCTCCCTCGAAGGAGACGCCCCATTAAGGAGACAAGACACGGTGAGGCTACAGCGATCACCCGCCGGACAGCGGCACTGTAGCCACACCCACCTCGGCGAAGCCCTTGTCACCAGGATTGAGCAACAGTAACCAGCCGCCGACAAGGCCCTGGACAGTGGGGCCTGCCTGTCGACTAAGGAGCCGGCAGCCGGCGGGACCCACTAGCCGGCGGGCCCCACCAGCCGGCACAGAAGCCGGCGAGTGTAGAAACAGACGGCTGGGCCCCACGCCCAGCCGAATTACCATTGTATCCCCGAGGGGTAGGCCTATATAAACCCCCCGGGACACCCATGCAAAGGGTTGATCCCTGCTAGTTTTGGACACCACATAGGGAGGAGAAGAGAGCAAGCAGTGCCCTTTTTCCTCCTCTCGCCAAACTGCTCACGGAGCATCGTGTAGCTACTTGTTCATCTAGTGATCATATGGAGACCCCACAGAGCAGCAGTAGGGGTGTTATCTCCATGGAGAGCCCCGAAGCTGGGTAAGATTCACCGGCGTGCATGTCTTCGCCTCATCCCGCTTCCAGGCACCGACGACGTCTTATTGGCTCCCACAATGATCAGCCACCCGTTGGCATATGTCGCACCTACCACCCGACATTTGGCGCCCACCGTGGGGCCAGATGCACCGTCGTCCGGAGACCTGTTCTGGACGGGAACCCTCTTCCTCCCCCGCGAGCGTAGCCAGCCCGGCACGCCCGGCGGCGCTTGCCACGACACGCTGCAAGGCGTCAGCAACGTCTGTGCAGCGAGCGGCCTCGCCGATCTCCTTGACAAGACCCTCATCTCCGACGAGCTCGCCTCTGACGTGGGCACCGACCACCTCGTCAACCTCCTCGGCCAGCTCCACGTCTCCGACGAGCCTGCTGTGGACTTGGAGTCGATTGGCTCCACCGACGTCACGATCTACAACGACCCGCTTCCCCGGGCCGATGGCGGCGACGCTGTCACCACCGAGGTGATGGTCATCGGCCACTGAGGCGCTTCTGACGAGAGCGCCCGCGACGCCCCGCACACGGCGAGCCACGACTTGTCCATCCCCCTCCCGGCCGATGCCGACGCTGGAGCACTGGAGGCTCGCCGCCTCGCCCTCCTCGCGGAGGGCCGGAAGTTGGTTTCCATGAGACGCCTCGCTGAGGCCCACCGACGCGAAGCCGACCGCGCCGCCTCTGGCACGCCGCCCCCAGGCGGGCCCAGCCAGGGAGGCGCTGTCAGACAGCGCGGCATTGTCGTCGCTGATACGTTAGGAGTCGACCGCCTAGTCTACGCCACTCCACTCGAGAACCTGCGCGCCGCCCAGGCGACCGTAGACGAGCTAGACGGACTGGGGGCCGAAGAACTCCCCCACATGACCTGACGCATCCAGCATCTAATCGATGCAGCCGCGCAGCGGCACGAAGCCGACGCCCGCGTGGAAAGCCCTCCCCCGCGCCGAGATCACGGCGCGACGTCCCAGATGCCGACTACGGGTAAAACCCGCGCGCGGCGCGAGAAAGAGCCGGCTGCCAGCCGAAGCCAAACCCGAATCTCCATCGAGCGAGACGCAGAAGGCCACCTCCGGGCCATGGAGTGGCGGGGCAACCCGCTTCCGCCTCGGCCCCATGGAGAGAGATATCCCACCCCACCGCCTGTTGCGCATCCGACTCTCAGCGGCCGGCTAGGTCGCCGCGAAGGAGTCGGCGAGAACGACGCCCACCATCGGATCGACCGCCTGGCGCGATCCCTGGCACTGGAAGAAGAAGACGATGTCGGCCCGCCTTGCTTCGGCCCCCGCATCCGCGACGAGCCTTTCCCCAAAGGGTTCTCGCTCCCAAGAGACACGCCCAAGTACAACGGCTCTGTGAAGCCGGAAGATTGGTTAATCGACTACTCCATGGCGGTTAGCATAGCAAACGGCAACAGGCGCGTTGCCGTGAAGTACGTGCCCCTCATGCTGCAAGGCACGGCGCGGACCTGGCTCAACAGCCTCAAGCCATACAACATCAACAGCTGGCTAGATTTCACAGAAGCCTTCGTCCGCAACTTCACCAGCACCTACAAGCGGGCTCCCAAGCCCACATAGCTTTCCTTGTATGTACAAGGCCCCGCCGAGTCTACTCGCGACTACCTCACGCATTGGGCCGAGCTCCGCAACTCTTGCGAAGGGGTGCAAGAGGTGCAAGCCATAGAATACTTCACTGCCGGGTGCCGAGAAGGCACCCTCCTCAAGCACAAGCTCCTCTGCGACGAGCCGACTACCCTCGACGAGCTTCTGGTCATAGCGGACAAGTACGCCACCGCCGACTCCTCAATGAAGAACGAACTCCGGGTAGACGCGTCCGGGAAGGTACTCAACCCGGCGCCCAAGACGCCGGCTGGGGACTCTGGCCCACGCCCACACCAGAACGACCACAAGCGCAAGGACCCTATGCCACCTTCCGCCAGCCGGCAGGTGGCCACAGTCGAAGACAAGAGGCCCGAAGGGCGGCCCGCGCCCAAGAAACCCAAGGGCGGCAGGCCGGCTTGGTAGCCGGCCTTCTCCTACGAGCAAACTCTCGACCCCCCGTGCAAGTTCCACAGCGGCGCGAAGCCGTCCAACCACACGACCCGCAAGTGCCACTGGCTCACCCGAATCTCCAAAGGTGAAGGGCTTGCGCCGTCTCCGCCTGCCGATCCGCCGCCTCCGGCTCCGCAGCCGCCGACCGCTCGGCCCACGGTCGGAGCCGTGCACGATGAGTTCCCCGACGAGCATGCCGCCTATGTCATTTTTACAAGCCAGCCCGAAGACCGGCGCAACAAACGCCAATGGCACCAGGAAGTCAGCATGGTCGCTGCCAACCCCGCCGAGCACATGCACTGGTCAGAAAAACCTATCAGTTGGAGCCGGGCCGACCACCCAGAGATGATGCTATCTCCCGGCTCTTATGCGTTGGTTCTGGATGCCACCCTTGCAACGGACAGACGCGCCACCCGTTTCTCTCGCGTGCTGATAGACGGCGGGAGCAGCATCAACATCCTGTACCGTGACACCCTGGAGAAGCTGAACATCAAGGCAAAGCAACTCATGCCTACTCGGACTGTGTTCCATGGCATTGTACCCGGCCTGTCATGCGCCCCCATTGGCAAGATCAAGATTGATGTACTCTTTGGGGACAAGGAGCATTTCCACCGAGAAGCGATCTGGTTTGAAGTGGTGGACCTGGAGAGCCCCTACCATGCATTGCTTGGCTGACCTGCCTTGGCCAGGTTCATGGTAGTTCCCCACTATGCTTACCTCAAGATGAAGATGCCGATCACCAAGGGCGTCATCACCATAGCCGGCGATTACAAGAAATCTTCCGAGTGCGCAGTAGCCAGCAGCCGGCTGGACGAGTCCCTTGCGATTGCCAAAGAAAAGAAGATGTTGGACCGAGTCATGGCCATGGCCAGCAAAGAGTCGGCCTTGTCCCCCAATCCCAAGGAGTATGATGCTCAAGGATCTATCCAGCCGACCAAGGAGACAAAGAAGATACCTCTTGACCCCGAGCACCCAGAGAGGTTTGCCATCATCGTGGTGAACCTAAACAGCAAATAGGAAGGCGAGCTCGCCGATTTCCTCCTTGAGAATCGGGACATCTTTGCATGGTCCCCCAAGGACATGCCGGGTGTTCCGAAGGAATTCGCCGAGCACAAACTACACATCCGAGAAGACGCAGAACCAGTCAAACAACCCCTCCGCCGACTGTCGGAGGAGAAGAGAAGGATTGTAGGAGAAGAGATAGCCCGGCTTCTGGCGGCCGGCTTCATTATGGAAGTTTTCTTTCCAGAATGGCTCGCTAACCCGGTCCTCGTGTTAAAGAAGAATAACAAGTGGCGCATGTGCATAGACTACATGAGCCTCAACAAGGCCTGCCCCAAAGATCCCTTTGCCCTGCCAAGGATTGATCAAGTGATAGACTCCACGGCCGGATCCGAGCTATTGAGTTTCTTGGATTTTTACTCAGGGTACCACCAGATAAAGTTAGATCCGGCAGACCGCCTGAAGACCGCCTTCATCACGCCATTCGGAGCCTTTTGCTACCCGACTATGACATTCGGCTTGAGAAATGCCGGTGCCACTTTTTAGCGTTGCATGCCGAAGTGCCTCCTCAAGCAGCTCGGTAGAAACGCCCACGTCTACGTAGACGACATTGTGGTGAAGACGGAGAAGCGCGGCACCTTGCTGGAAGACCTCAAGGAAACATTTAAGAACCTACGCCGGTTCCAAATCAAGCTCAACCCCGAGAAATGCGTGTTCGGAGTGCCAGCCGGCCAGCTCCTAGGCTTCCTGGTCTCCGAACGTGGCATCGAATGCAACCCAGTAAAGATCAAGTCCATTGAGAGAATGGCGATTCCCACCAAACTTCAAGACGTCCAGAAGTTCACCGGATGCTTGGCCTCCCTGAACCGCTTCATCAGCCGGCTCGGAGAGAAAGCTCTCCCCCTCTACCACCTCATGAAGAAGAGCACTCACTTCGAGTGGAATGACCAAGCTGACTAAGCTTTTCACGAGCTGAAGAAGATGATGTCCATGCTGCCTGTCCTGGCGGCGCCGACTGAGAAAGAGCCCATGCTCCTCTACATTGCTGCAACCAGCCGGGTGGTCAGCACCATCATCGTAGTCCAACGCCAAGAAGAGGACCGAGCCCAGCCGGTCCAGAGGCCAGTGCACTATTTGAGCGAGGTGTTGTCTACCTCGAAGTAGAACTACCCGCACTACCAGAAGATGTGCTATGGCGTGTACTTCGCCGCCAAGAAGCTGAAGCCCTACTTCCAAGAGCATCCCATCACAGTCGTATGCACCGCCCCGCTGGCCGAGATCATAGGCAGCCGGGATGCATCCGGCCGGGTGGCGAAATGGGCCATCGAGCTGGCCCCTTACACGATCTTCTACCAGCCTCGCACCGCCATCAAGTCCCAAGCATTGGCCGACATCCTCGTCGACTGGGCCGAGACCCAGTACCTGCCGCCAGCTCCCTACTCCACTCATTGGCGCATGCACTTCGATGGGTCCAAGATGCGCACCAGCTTGGGAGCCGGCATCATCCTCACCTCTCCCAAAGGCGACAAGCTCAGATACACACTGCAAATTCACTTTGCCGCCTCTAACAACGTGGCCGAGTACGAGGCGCTCATACACGGGCTCCGACTTGCCAAAGAGCTCGGCATTCGCCGGATCCTATGTTATGGCGACTCGGACTTGGTGGTCCAGCAATCATCCGGCGACTGGGATGCCAAGGACGCAAATATGGCAAGCTACCGCTTCCTCGTTCAGCAGATCAGTGGGTATTTTGAAGGATGCGAGTTCCTCCACGTACCACGAGCCGACAACGAGCCAGCTGATGCCCTGGCTCGAATATGCTCCACTCGACAAGCAATACCAACCGGTGTCTCTCAACAATGCCTCCTCAAGCCGTCTATCAAGCCGTCTCCAGAGTCCGATTCCATCTTCGTACCGCCTGACCCCGATATAGCCGGGCCCGGCTCAAAGAACCAAGAAGGTGACCCAAGGACTTCGATAGTCAGCCAGGGGACATCAGCAGGCGGCTCGGGGACTTCCGTAGTTACGGCCGACCCGGGGACTGCCACACCCGGCTCGAGGACTGCGGTAGTCGGCCCGGAGACTGCACCAACACAACAGGCGGCGGCCGACTCCAACATTTCACCACCCAGCCCGCCCGCCCTGGTCGCAGTAGCCGCATTGGCAATAGAAGAAGTCATAGCTCCATCATGGGCTCAGTCCATCCTCAACTTCCTAATAAACCAAGATCTGCCGGCTAACGAAACAGAGGCAAGACAAGTCCAACGCCGAGCCGTAGCATACACAATCGTCAATAGAGAGCTCGTCAAGCGCAGTGTCACTGGAGTCCTCCAGCGATGCATCGAGCAAGAGAAGGGCATTGCAATCCTCAGAGACATCCACCAAGGAGAATGCGGCCACCATGCGGCCTCAAGATCACTCGTCGCCAAAGCCTTCCGCCATGGTTTCTTTTGGCCGACTGCTTTGGATGACGCCAAGGCGTTAGTTAAACATTGCAAAGGATGCCAACTCTTCAGCTCCAAGCAACACATGTCGGCTTCAGCACTCAAGACCATTCCCCTCACTTGGCCCTTCGCCGTTTGGGGACTGGACATGGTGGGCCCATTCAAGATGGCGCGCGGCGGCATGACACATCTGCTTGTCGCCGTGGACAAATTCACCAAATGGATTGAGGCAAAGCCAATCAAGAAGCTGAATGGGCCGACTGCCGTGACATTTATCGCAAATATAACAACTCGGTACGGCGTGCCACACAACATCATCGCTGACAATGGCACGAATTTCGCCAAGGGAGCCTTGGCACGTTTCTGCGCGACGCAAGGCATCCGGTTGGACTTAGCGTCCGTTGCCCACCCGCAGTCAAACGGCCAGGTCGAGCGAGCCAACGGCCTCATCCTTTCCGGCATCAAGCCCCGACTGGTCGTACCACTAGAGCGTTCAGCCGGCTGTTGGCTCGATGAGCTGTCGGCTGTCCTTTGGAGTCTGCGCACTACCCCAAACAAGTCAACCGGCTCCACTCCTTTCTTCCTTGTGTATGGTGCCGAGGCGGTCATCCCAACTGACATCGAGTTCAACTCGCCTCGGGTAACCATGTACACGAATGCGGAGGCCAAGGAAGCACGGGAAGACGGCGTCGACCTGCTGGAAGAAGGCCGGCTATTAGCCCTCAGCCGGTCCGCCGTCTATTAGCAGGTCCTGCACCGCTACCACAGCCGGAAGGTCAAGCCAAGATCCTTCCAAGAGGGCGATCTTGTGCTCCGGCTGATCCAGCGAACAGCCGGCCAGCACAATCTCTCGGCCCCTTGGGAGGGCCCCTTCATCATCAGCAGAGCTTTAGGCAACAACTCCTACTACATGATCGACGCGCAAAAGCCGAAGGCACGAAAGAGAGACGACTCTGGCAAGGAGTCGGAACGACCATGGAACGCCAACCTCCTCCGAAGATTTTACAGTTGAAATATAGTATGTATCACGCTAACTTTTGTACTAAGTACGAGACAATAGGCCCCCCGAGGAGAGTTCGGGGACTGCCATCTTTTATCTATGGATGAAGAGTATCATGCTTATGACCTTGTCATTACATTCACTTTTTCCATCTGGCACCGGGTTCGACTAGTCGGCCCGGGGACTGGCCACCTAGAGTTATATTAGAAGTCCTACCCGCAGTTAGACAAGTAGTGTGCCGGCTCCCAAGCCTTCTCGTGCCAAAAGTCACAGATCAAAGAACCGGCTGGCCGGCTGGCATGAGTTAAAGGCAGGAAAGGACGCCCACACGAAAAACGGCTAGGGACTAACGGACTAATATAACAAAAGCCGGTTTTTCTCCCACCACCGACCGACTACCAGAGTAGCCGGCCGGCCGGCTTCCATTCACCTCGCTTCAATCTAAGAAAGCTCGAGTACTTGCCTTCCCAAAAGGGGAAGGCGGCAAAGGAAACAGCCTAAGGATAAAAAGCATACATGAATAGAAACCAAACATGCACACAATAATATTTACATAAAAGACCTTCAAAAGGCCAGCATTCAACATAGTTCGAATACACCCCAGTGGGTGGAACTGCGCAAGTTTAATAAAATTATTCAAAAGGCAACAAGCAGGAAAAAAACAAGGACAGCATATTAAGCCAAGGGAGCGACTGGCGAGTCGGGCAGGTCAGTGGAGACGACAGTGCCGGCTGGAGGAGTGGCCGGCTCGCGAACCTTGGCATGATCACCACCTCCCACAGAGGGCGCGCTAGCACGCGCCTCGTTGCTGGAGGCACGATCAGGCTGAGGCTGGCTGGCCGCTTCACCGGTCGGCTCAACGTCTTTGCCTTCCTCTCCTTCGTCGTCTTTGCCTTCATCGTTGGAGGCGATCTCCTCTGCCAAGTCTTCACCCGCTGTCGGCTCCAGCCCGAACCACTCCTCTGGCTGGGCAACACCGTCGTCATTAATTTCAGGAGCGAAGACGCTGATGTCAGTACACTCGGCGGTCGTCGAAGCGCGCTAAGCGATAGCCGGCCGCACCTCCTCCATCTCTTCGTCGGCCTCCAGCCGCCAGGTGCACAGCTGGTCCAGGTTCAGCTCCGGATACCAGGCTCGGACGAACTCCAGCGCCCGCCCAGCTCCAAGCCGGGCAGCCGATGCCTTCCAGGCCTCGAAGCGGCCAACCGCAACCTCCAGCCAGTCGGCAATCCGACTCAGGGTGCGGGGAATCATCTCGCTTGGCCAGAGGGCGGCCAACACCTGCGCCCCGGTGCGCTGGAGGGGGCGGAGCATACGCTGGAGGGGACTGCCAAAAGTTGCTCCTCAAGCGTCTGGCTCGCGTCCGACGCGATTTCAGCCCCCGCCTGCCGGCGCGCCTCGCGATGGGCCTCGATGGTTTGGGTGGCGAAGACGGAGTAGCCGGGAAAGTAGTCTGCACAGAGAACAAGAAGCAACACAAGTCAGAACACAAATCAGGGATCAAGGGGCAGGCAAGGAGTGAAGAAGGCGGCTTACCATCGATCAGATCCTCGATACGACTGAAGCCCTCGCTCAGTGCGTGCTTCGCTTCAGCCCAGCCCGCCGCTTCGGTCTCGAACTCGGCCCTCAGGGCGTCCTCACTATCCTGCGCCTTCTTCAGGGCCGCCTTGTGGCTCTCCTCCTGCCAACTTCTTGGCCAGGCGGTCACACTCCAGGACCAAGGCGTTGTACTCGGCTTCCTTGGCGCAAAGGGCGGCCTGGGCCCCGCTGAGCTACCCCCTCAAGTCGGCATTGGCTCCTGCAAGCATGAAGTAAAAGGAAAAATTAATAAGGAAGAAGTCGTCAAGGAAGATCTGACCCGGCTGCTCAGCAGTCGGCCCGAATCTCGGGGACTACACCCAGTGGGTGCGCTGACGCGCCCCCACAGGAGATGAATGAGACAAAGCACGCACTCCGGCTACTGGTCAGGTCCTCGGTTCTCCGGCCTAGCTCCTGAGCCTGGGAGTTGAAGGCGGCTGCGCGAAGGTTATGATACTCCTGGAAGATTATACAGGAGGCGAGGATATGTTAAGTTGTCAGGACCTAGTAAGTTCCAAGCCGCATGCGCAGCAGCCGACTCGGAACTCGGGGACTACACCCTGTGGGTGCGCTGACGCGCCCCCACAAAAGAAATCAAAAGAGCAAAATAACCAAGGCGAGAAGACTCACCCGGATGACGGCCCGCGTCATGAGGAACTCTTGGGTGTATCGCTGCAGCGAGGGGCCTAAGCTTGAAGCCGGTTCCGGACCTCCTGGGCCGCCGCGTTCAGCTCGCCCGTCCCCCCACTGGGAGTCCACTCGGACGTGCTGGCGCTGGCCGCCTCCAGGGCCTCCGCTGTCTGGCTAGCGCCCGCAGCTCGGTGCGGTTTCGGCGCGGAGGCTCCACCCCTTGCGCACTGGCGCAATGTCGGCTGCACCTCGAGGCCTGCCCCTGCATCCGGCTCGCCCCCGGACGGCTGCTCTGGCGCCACAGCTGATTGGCCGCTTTGGCCCGCTCCAGTCGGCGCCGTCTGCGGCACCCCCTCCACGAAGATCACGTGGTCCTCCCTTCTCTCCATCACCGGCGGGCCTTGGTCGACCTCCTCCGATGGGGGCATGGGAATGTCGGGGGCCACGGCGCGGAGGGGAACGACGAGCAGCGGAGGCTGGTTGTGTGAGGCCTCCGCCTCCGTCTCCGCGGCTGCCGCCTCCGCCCGGGCCTTGGCCGCCGCGTCGGCCTGCTCCTTTGTTGCCTCGACGGTCCTTTGTTCCGCCGCCTCCCGCTCCTCCCGCGCCTCCCGTGCGTTTCGCTCCGTGGCCTCCCTAAGGTCGGCGCGGGGATCCACGCGACGGGAGCTTGAAGACCCTCCAGTCGGCCCGACTACGGAGCCGCTAGGACCCCGCTCAAGGGAAAGCGGTGCCCTGTCCGGCGAATAAAGAAAGGTTTAGAAGAGCTTCGGTCGAAAAAGACAACAAAAAATATATGCAAGACATTCGACGACTTACGCCGAGATCGCCTGCGGCTGTTTCACCGCCTTGCGAAAGCGGGCCGCCTTCACAGCCACCTCATCCCGCTTGGTCGCCGCCATAGAAGCCTTGGATTTCTTCGGCCGGCTGACGAAGAAGGTCGATGCGGCCCAACGCTTCTGCGCGCCGCCACGGGCAGCCGGTGTGGCAGACGGGCCCGTGCCTTGATGATCAAGCGCTGGCTAGCGGTGCGGGGCGGCTTTGACCTCGTCGTCGTCCGGCCAATCTTCGAAGCCGGCCCCGAGCCCCGCGCCTCCGGCCTCGTCGCCTTCCCCCACGATGGCGTCTTCCATGGCGGCCGCTCCCAGGTCCGGATCATCGGCGTCGTCCACCGTGCGGTCGGGGAGGAGTCGGCGCTCTACCCCTGCGGCCCTGGCTATCGGCGGAAGAAGGGTTCTGCTAAAGGCAAACCAACTGATCAAGGGTCGGCTATTATGAGGCCGACTACAAAAAGGAAGAAAAGAAGAAAAACTTACGGCATGCGGAGGGTTGGCGTGGGAATACGGCTCCTTGCTGTATCGCCAATCCTCGGCGAGCTTGCAGTTGGAGATGTAGTTCACCATGTAAGACACCTCTGCATGAGGCATCTCTCTGGTGCTCAGCCGGCATGGGTCGAAGCGGCCGCTCATCTGGCAAATCATGTGAGGCCGGCCTTGGAGCGGAAGTACTCGGCGCTCCACGAAGGGGGCCACCAAGTCGGCTCCAGTCAGGCCCTCCGATTGGATCATCACCCGGAGCCGGGAGACGGCTGCGTTCCCGGCCTGAGACAGCGACCTGGCCCGGTAGCTCCACGAAGGTTGCCTCCCAGCCGGCGGGCGGGCTACGTAAGCCGGCAGGTTGACGTAGTCGACTTGCGGGGCGATGTTCCTCACGTAAAAGTAGGACTTCTGCCAGAGCTTCACCGACTGGATCAGCGGGATGGGCGGGAAAGGATTGTTCTCGCTCGCCCGCCTCATGGCAATGAAGGCTCCATAGGGGGCAGGCACGCCCGCGACGATGGTGCTGAGCTTCCTCTGGAGGAATTCCCCCCAGAGCTCAGGCATGGGGAGAACCCCAAGAAAGCCCTCGCTCAGGGTGACGAAAGCCGACAGCAGCATCACCGCATTGGGTGTGAGGTGATGCGGCTGGAGGTGGTAAAATTCAAGGAAGGCTCGAAGGAATCCACTCGTCGGGAGGCCAAAGCCGCGTAGGCAGTGCGAGCGGAAGATCACCCGCTCGCCCTCTCTGGTGCCGGCGAAATCTCCCTCGCCGGCACTTGACGAACCCGCACGAAGTTCTCGCCCGGCAGGCACCGCATCCGGCGGAGGAACTCGACGTGGTCCTCGTGGACGTTCAAGCCGTCCCACGAGCTCGACAGCGCCATGGGAGCGACGCAGCGAGGAGCGAGACGATGCTACGGCGGAGGCGCGCACGACCCCGCTACGGAGGGTCCAAAGGACCTAAGAGGTCCGACAGCGGAACTGCGCGGCAAAGGGTTGCTGTGGAGGCGGAAAGAAGAAGAAGGAAGGCGAGAAGGGGCGGAGCGAGGGAGAACGTGCGAGCCTCTGCCGCTCCCCCTCCTCCCCCTACTTATAGACCCGCGCGGCGGAGCCGAGGGGGCGTGGCGTGGGGGAACGTGGGGATCAACTACGCCCACTCCCCCATGTCCCGCGATTATTGCGCCCTGATGGCGTAATAAAACCGTCGCGAGAAGGCAAGCGGTCCACGTGGGCCGCAGAAGATCCGTGCTCGGGCCGAGGCCTAGGAGTGGCGGGCCCGGGCCTGCGGCGGTGTCCCGTCGCGCGCGTGCACTGGCAGGATCTCCTTGCCACGTGGCCCGCGGGATGGCGTGCGGTCAGCTCACAGTCCGACCCGGGTTCCCGCCAACGAGAAACGGGGCTTCCCGAAGACGACGCGCACAAGCATAGCCGACCCCTTAGGATAGGAAGCTGACCAAGCTTTTCGTCCTTTTGTCAGCCTCGAAGCTCGATCACCTTCGGGGACTACTGTCGGAGTAAATAAGCATGGGTAGCCTAGCCGGCTTCCCCTGGCCCTTCTGAAAAAATTACGAGCCGATCCGGCCCTCAAGAATCCAAGACATGAGGCCGCCTTCCCCTTGCCAGTTGTCTCCCAGGCCGACTATCGGAAGGCAACCCGACTTTAGCCCTCATGAAGAAAGCCACGGGATGGCCGGCTCTGAGAAGCCAGCCACGAGAAGGCCGACTCCAAGAAGCCGGTTCCCACAAAGCGGTCAAGATCGTACCCTTGAAGTCTGCATCCACATAACGGCGATGTGACGGGGCGTGGCTATAGTAAAGCCTGCCACCCCAGAATCCCGGAGCATGCCTAGCACAGTGCACCGTACGGGTGGCCATGACCTGTCCGGCGCGGCACTGTTGCCACGTTGACCCTGATGTCATCCACGATGGGCTGCCAGCGCGGCCCATGGGCGGTGGGCCCCTCCGGGCAGAGAGACACCCGAAGGCGGCCAGGCCTCCCCCAGTCGGCCCAAGACAGAGCCGGCTTCCCACAGCCGGCTTGCCACCTCCCTCGAAGTAGACGCCCCATTAAGGAGACAAGACGCGGTGAGGCTACAATGATCACCCGCCGGACGGCGGCACTGTAGCCACGCCCACCTCGGTGAAGCCCTTGTCACTAGGATTGAGCAACAGTAACCAGCCGCCGACAAGGTCCTGGACAGTGGGGCCTGCCTGTCGACCAAGGAGCCGGCAGCCGGCAGGACCCACCAGCCAGCGCAGAAGCCGGCGAGTGTAGACACAGACGGCTGGGCCCCACGCCCAACCGGATTACCATTGTATCCCCGGGGGGTAGGCCTATATAAACTCCCCGGGACACCCATGCAAAGGGTTGATCCCTGCTAGTTTTAGACACCACATAGGGAGGAGAAGAGAGCGAGCAGTGCCCTTCTTCCTCCTCTCGCCAAACAGCTCACGGAGCATCGTGTAGCTACTTGTTCATCTAGTGATCATGCGGAGACCCCGCAGAGCAGCAGTAGGGGTGTTATCTCCACGGAGAGCCCCGAAACTGGGTAAGATTCGCCGGCGTGCATGTCTTCGCCTCATCCCGCTTCGAGGCACCGGCGACGTCTTATTGGCTCCCACAATGATAAGCCACCCGTTGGCATATATAACACCTACCACCCGACACTGATTTTGAGGCTGATAATCAAATTTTGCATTAGTGTGCACTCCTCAAAACCGTACTGATGACTCAATTCTACTGTAATGATCAAGTCAGCAGCAAGACAAGTGAGGTACAAGACCAATGATTTTTTTCCAGTCAAAGGTATGGGTCATATACAAAATTTTGGCTCAGCAATGCATGAGGTTTGAAATATTTTATCATCCGAAATGAAGTCAGAATGTGACATGCTCAAGGAAAACAGTCAAACAAATTTTCTCATGTAAATAATCGGCCATAGAATATTATGGGCGTGTATGTGTAGATTTCAGTCTGCATATTAGTATGAAGATCTGGATGTAAGAAACTTAGTCTTCTCCCACACGCTGTCGGAAGAAATTTATGACGCAAGGCTCCTCAATTTTCCTCAGCATGATATGTGAAAAATTTCTAGTCCAAGATACCCGGTCTTACACAGCAAGATACCTCAGTAAAAGCTTCTGACAGACGGAAAATGGATCCTTCTCAGCAAGCAAGCCGAGGAGAAGCTTCTCAAGTACGGAAACCCGGCTTCTCCTGCACAATACTCATGTCAAGCTTCGTGTGTAAGCTATCGAGGCTTCTTCTGCATGCTACCCAGAAAAAGCTTCGAGCAGAACCTAACGAGCCTTTCTCAGCAAACTACTCGGATGGCTTCTCTTTGCAGTTCAAGGATCAGATTTGCAATAATTTTGTCATAGGGACAATGCAGTCAAAACATATGCCTATCACAAGGATCGAGTGCTCGGTGGCATATTCTTCTTATACATAGGGTGAGCATGCATCCCCAACCATATCAATCACTCATACGAGGTACGTCCAGGATCCAACAGATATACCTAAAGGAAAGTACGGATCCCACAGCCTCATGAATCATGCAAATAAAGATAAGCAGAGATACACATCTTATGTAATTGTAAGAACTGACAAGATCTGGGGATGACATCACCGAATCAACAGTCTTGAAAATGGTCATCAAGGAAATTATTCCCGCGCCTGACAAGGTAATATATGAACTCTTGTCACCTTCTTGTATGATTGGAATCAGCAATGAGCTCTGTACAACTACAAGCTCGGATCATATGTCATATGTGTGTGGACCCAGGTCAGAAAATAAGCAAAAGGAATAATGCCAACAATATCGCGCTAGCCACAGTCATGGTCATACGAAAAATTAAGGACATGTGTGGCCAAGTTATTTCAGTAAGGTATCCTGCCAAGGAAAATCATGACCGTTAAAGCGTGAGACTGACAGGAAAGGTATGATGATTTTTTGCACGACCATCAGGGTCCGGATACCAAGTCAGTTGGAGGCCATAATTTCCATATCGATCCACAAAGACATACTCTCAGCGGCCTACTCTGTTTTACAAGGATTTCATGACCCGCTGGGAATGGTTAATATGGAAAATCCAAATAGGTATACCGACAAAATGAGAAAGTCAAAAGCCGAACAATTAGCTCAGACCCGGTATACTCACCGACAGAATCAAGTACACAGTCAGTCTGTTAGGAAGAAGCAATTGTCCGTCAGCCCCTGTTAGGCTAGTCTCAACATGTAAATATGTGATGTATGACGCACTATAACTCCATACATCGTTATATTGCTCCTGACAAAAGGTAGTCAGATCTTTGGTACATATCTCATGCTCGAGCCAAAGAAATAAATCAAAATTAGTACCACCTTTGAGCAGTCCAATCCCGTCAGAAGGTGGCCATGATTAATTCTTAGCATTTATTAAAACCATAAGGCCTGCATTTATTTGAAGCAACCCCATGACAGAAGTATTAAGGTTTTCATGACCAAAGGAAAATTTATGCTCAGATCCATTCGATATCACCAAAGATATGAGAAACTTCACGTTAGCAAAAGGAAGTGGTATACGAGCAAAAACCCGTCAGAATTTGGGGAAATGTGAAGCAAGCCACCCCAGAGCAAGGTAAGTTGATCATCTGAAATTCTTGGGGGAACAATAAATAAAGGAAAAAGGATACCCGAGTCGGAAACGGTATCCTCAAGTCATACTTGTTCCCTAAGCAACTAAATCTCGAGGACGAGATTTCTTTAAGGGGGTAAGAGTTGTAATAGCCTGGTTTTTGGCCCTTCTCTTTTTCTTTTGATTTATTGGGTTTTTGCTCTGTTTTTCTGTTTGGAGTGGTTCTGTGGCCTTGTCACATGAGAAATCATCTTCCTTTCCTATCCCAAGTGGCTCAAAATCCTCAAAACCTTGTCACAATCATGTCACTCTAGTGCTTGACCAAACCCTAATTTCTTTTTCTAGGGAATATTCCTTTTCCTATTAAAGGAATAACCCCATCTTCCCTAGGTTCTGAAGCAACCTATATTTTTTCCCATCCAAAAATCCCCAAATAATTCTTATAAATTGTTTGGGTCATATGTTCGTCAAATATGGAAAAATATTTCATTGGCCATATTTCTCATCATGCTCAATAAATTCATTTCCTATTCTGTCCTGAATGGCACATTGTGAAGCAAGTGTTATTTATGTTTGCCCATTTTCCCCCAAACTTTTTTGGCATGATATGTCATCCAAATAATTGACCTGTGCCAAAATTTAACTTTATTTGCCTAGCCAAACTTTCTCGGTGATTTTTTCAAAGTTACTGTCTGAGGGAAGCCTTTGTGAAGGAAGTGCTAGCTAGGATTATCCAAATGAGTTGAATTTTTGCACACTCCTTCTTGCGCTCATATTATCTCACTCCTGAAAGTATTAGCCCCATCCAATCATCTATGTGAGCACAGGCCCAAATCTTTGATTCTGGCAATATTTTCAGGTTGTGAAGCAAGTACATTTTATATTGCTTCATTTTGCCTGAAAATTTTCCAGAGCATTCTCATGACCATAAAACTTCTCTCCACCAAATTTGGAACCATTTCACCTAGCCATTACTTCTCCAAAATTATTGCAAGTTTCTGGTTAGCAAGGATGTTTGTGAAGCAAGTACTATTTTGGTTAATCCAATTGGTATGAAACTTTTACAGCATCTTTATATGATCAAATCATGAAGCATTGCAAAATTTGAGCTCATGTTGATGCTTCATGTGAGTGCATCATCATGCTCAAGTTTATGGACCGGTTTGGTCAGTTCCAAAGCAACTATATCAACCATTGGTCCAAATCACCTCAAATTTCACAGGACTAGAGTCCTTCATATCCTAAACCTCTCAGATAGCTTATTTAGCCCTTTGCATTTATCTGTTGGTCACTGCATCATGGTTCAAAGCTTACTTACCATTTACCCGCTTCACTTTTAACCGAGCTACCACCGCGGTTGTAACCTACCAAGGAAGGACTTACCACTAGAAGACGTTTGCCAACCCTTGGCACCATCTCCTCGCTAGCTCACGCGGTGACCACCTCTTTGGCATGCTCTAGCGGCGCCCAGAATGTCTTCTTGTTCGGGCCCCTCCTCTGCTCGGCGTCTCAGCGAGCACGGGCCTGTCCACCGTGTTCCTCGCGTCGTTGCCGTCCTCCTGGAGCCACTTCCCCCTCCGTCAGCGTTCGTTGTCGCGCGCCCACCGGCGCACTGTGGCCGATCGAGCATTAATGGCGCGGCGGCGTCTTCCTCCTCTGCGCCCTCGGCCCCTCTTGCCCTATGCTTCACTGTCGCTCGTCCGTTCCTCCCTTGTCGCGTTCCCGCACCTCCCCGTGATCGCTGGCCTCGCCAGAGCCTCGGCCGGACGTGCCCGGCGGCCCCCGAGCCCATCCCTCTTGCCCGCCTATATATAGGCCTCCCCCGAGCAGTTCGAGCACACCAGCAGCCTCACCTCACTCTCTCGGTCCTCGCCAACCCCTACCTTGAGCTCCAAGAGCTCCCGAGCCTCCAATGGCTGCCATGGATGCCGCCTCTGCCCCTCCTCAATTCGGGCAAGCCGTACCTCTTCCCTTCCTCTCCCCATCACCACTAGCTCCCCTAAGCTCCGGCCAGCTCTCCCATGCTTTTCCCTCGTCGCCAGAGCAACCCAACGCCCTGAACCCACTCGTGCCTGAAAGCCACCCCGTCGGAGTCAAAACCATTGTCACCTCGACCCGTCCCGGCGGCCGTAACCAGTCCCTCTGGGTGCGCCTCTCCTCGACGAGCTCATCCATGGGCGAAGCCTCGCCGGAGTTTCCCTGTAGCCCCGGCAGCCGTCGCCGGAGCGCTCGGCCTCCTCTGCTCTATGGGCGCACGTCGTGGAAGAAGAAGGAGAAGGCCAAGAGGAGAGAGAGAGAGAGCCAGTGGGACCCACATGTAAGTCTCACAGCCGCCTGGTCCCGCCTTTGCCACGCTGGATAAGTGGAGGCGTAATCCGCAGGATTATGTCTTCACTTACCGAAAGCATATTCCTCTTCTAGTTTAGCCCAGAATGCGTTTTCACTTCTAGAAAACGTATTTCCTTCTGATACGCTTTCTGTTTTTTTGTCCAGGTCCTGTTTGGAAATATTTTCATTATAGATAGGTCCCTGGCAGAAAAACTATCATATCTTTTTGCTCCTAACTCCAAATGAGGTGATTCAAAAGCCCACTTCTTTGTTTCGTCGAGCCTGTTCTTTTGGTATCATTTTCACCATGTGACAACATTCTAAAAATGACCATTTTGCCCCTGCCCTTATTCAGGCCCCTCCGAGAGTGAATGTTTTCCGCGATTCTTTTCGCGAGCTTCTCGCACTTCTTTCCGGTGATTTCTTCCACCCCAGGCAAGCCACACCCTCCATTTGCATGATTGCAACGCAGTGGAATGTTTTATTTATCTGAACTTGTTTAAAATATTGCTTTAGCTATGTATGATTAGTTCATGGCATTTCTCAGAGTATTGCTTTGATGTTGATATGGCCATGATATTGTTTGGAGTTCTAGGACTTATGTTTTGATGATTATGTGGATGACAGGTTGCCTTTGGATTCTTAGTGGCTATTATGATTATGTTCATGATGGTATTATGTTTTGGAGTATTTCTTTGGATATCATGTTGCCTTTGGATTCTTAGTGGCTATTATGATTATGTTCATGACGGTATTATGCTTTGGAGTATTTCTTTGGATATCATGTTGCCTTTGGATTCTTAGTGGCTATTATGATTATGTTCATGACGGTATTGTGCTTTGGAGTATTTCTTTGGATATCATGTTGCCTTTGGATTATTAGTGTCTAGTGTTAGTTTCATCATGATGCTAGATGATATTAAGTTTTGGAGTATGATGTTGGAAATGATGCTTGGATGTGGATCATAGTTGGATAGTTAGTTCTTGATATTTGAGTAGTAGTCTTATCGTTCTTGGATTCATCCTCATAGTAGTGTTACAATATCCTCGGAGTGTCTTGGTATGATGTTATGATGCTTGCATTATTTGTTGGGTATGATATGACTTGGATTATAGGTTGATAGGTGATATCGGAGTATCAGTCATTACATTTATGTTTTTGGGATAAATTCCGTCATTAAGTTTTTCAGGTGCCACCGAACCGGGCTTTCTCCAGTGCAACCACATTTTCCTTTATGGGAAGGCCCTAATGTGATGCTATTGACGTGCCTCTTGCCGGTGCCTCCAATGAGGGAAGGTTATGGGCGCGCGCTACCCTGATCAGGTAGGCGGACATAAGCCTTGTGTGCCCGTTGTTGTTGTTATGTGCATGATACGTCTCCAACGTATCGATAATTTTTGATTGCTCCATGCTATATTATCTACTATTTTGGACATTATTGGGCTTTATTATCCACTTTTATATTATTTTTGGGACTAACCTATTAACCGGAGGCCCTGCCCAGAATTGTTGTTTTTTGCCTGTTTTAGGGTTTCGGAGAAAAGGAATATCAAACAGAGTCCAAACGGAATGAAACCTTCGGGAACGTGATTTTCTCAACGAACAAGACCTGGGAGACTTGGACCCTACGTAATGAAAAGAAAGAGGAGGCCACGAGGTAGGGGGCGCGCTCACCCTGACCAGGCGTGCCCTCCACCCTTGTGGGCCCCCTGTTGCTCCACCGACGTACTCATTCCTCCTATATATATCCATGTACCCCCAAACGATCAGAACAGGAGCCAAAACCCTAATTCCATCGTCGTAACTTTTTGTATCCACAAGATCCCATCTTGGGGCCTGTTCCGGAGCTCCGCCGGAGGGGGCATCGATCGTGGAGGGCTTCTACATCAACACCATAGCCTCTCCGATGAAGTGTGAGTAGTGTACTCAGACCTACGGATCCATAGTTAGTAGCTAGATGGCTTATTCTCTCTTTTTGGATCTCAATACAATGTTCTCCCCCTCTCTTCTGGAAATCTATTCGATGTAATCTTCTTTTTGCGGTGTGTTTGTTGAGACCGGTGAATTCTGGGTTTATGATCAAGTCTATCTATGAATAATATTTGAATCTTCTCTGAATTATTTTATGTATGATTGGTTATCTTTGCAAGTCTCTTAAAATTATCAGTTTGGTTTGGCCTACTAGATTGATCTTTCTTGCAATGGGAGAAGTGCTTAGCTTTGGGTTCAATCTTGTGGTGTCCTTTCCCGGTGACAGTAAGGGCAGCAAGGCACGTATATTTATTGTTGCCATCGAGGATAACAAGACGGGGTTTTCTTCATATCCCTCTACATCATGTCATCTTGCTTAAGGCGTTACTCTGTTTTTAACTTAATACTCTAGATGCATGCTGGATAGCGGTCAATGAGTGGAGTAATAGTAGTAGATGCAGGCAGGAGTTGGTCTACTTGTCTCGGACGTGATGCCTATATACTTGATCGTACGTAGACATTCTCATAACTATGCTCAATTCTGTCAATTGCTCAATAGTAATTTGTTCACCCACCGTAGAATACTTATGCTCTTGAGAGAAGCCACTAGTGAAACCTATGGCCCCCGGCTCTATCTTTATCATATTGTTCTCCTACTACTTAGTTATTTCCTTTGCTATTTACTTTGCCTTTATTTTACTTTGCATATTTTATCATAAATATACCAAAAATATTATCTTATCATATCTATCAGATCTCACTCTCGTAAGTGACCCTACAGGGATTGACAACCCCTATTTGCGTTGGTTGCGAGGATTTATTTGTTTTGTGCAGGTGCAAGGGACTCGCGCGTAGCCTCCTACTGGATTGATACTTTGGTTCTCAAAAACTGAGGGAAATACTTACGCTACTTTGCTGCATCATCCCTTCCTCTTCGGGGAAAACCAATGCAGTGCTCAAGAGGTAGTAAGAAGGATTTCTGGCGTCGTTGCCACGGAGGTCTACGCAAAAGTCAACAGACCAAGTACCCATCACATAACCTTATCTCCCGCAATACATTATTTGCCATTTGCCTCTCGTTTTCCTCTCCCCAACTTCACCCTTGCCATTTTATTTGCCCTCTCTCTCTATCCTCCCTCTCTTTCTCTATTTGCCTCTTTTTGTTCTCTTGCTTCTTGTTGTAACGCCCACGATGCGGCTATATCTCCCACGTGTCGAAGCACGACTTAGAGGCATAACCGCATTGTAAGCAATGTCGCAAGTGGGGTAATCTTCACACAACCCATGTAATGAATAAAGGAAAAGATACATAGTTGGCATACACTTGCCACATCACACAATAGCATAAATATCATTACATTCATCCAGATACAATCAAGGTCCGACAACTGAACCAAAATAAAGAACAACCCCAAATGCAACAAAGTCCCCGATCGCCCCAACTGGGCACCACTACTGATCGTCTAGAAAGGAAACATAGTATCGTCCTAAGTCCTCATCCAACTCCCACTTGAGCTCAGTTGAATCTCCTGGAGTGGTATCATCGGTCCCTGCATCTTGTTTTGGAAGTAATCTGTGAGTCACGGGGACTCGACAATCTCACACCCTCGCGATCAAGACTATTTAAGCTTATGGGAAGGGTAAAAGATATGAGGTGGAGCTACAGCAAGCACTAGCATATATGGTGGCTATTATACGCAAATGAGAGCGAGAAGAGAAGGTAAAGGCACGGTCGATAAACTATGAACAAGAAGTGATCCTAGAACAACCTACGTTCAAGCATAACACGAGACTGTGTTCTCTTCCCGGACTCCGCCGAAAAGAGACCATCAGGGCTACACACTCTGTTGATTCATTTTAATTAAGTTAAGTTTTACGTTATCTACAACCGGACATTAACAAATTCCCATCTGCCCATAACCGCGGGCACGGCTTTCGAAAGATCAAATCCCTGCAGGGGTGTCCCAACTTAGCCCATCACAAGCTCTCACGGTCAATGAAGGATATTCTTTCTCCCAAGACATCTCGACAATGGTAAAACAAGTCCAGCAAAGCCACCCGAATGTGCCGACAAATCTCGATAGGAGCTGCACATATCTCGTTCTCAGGGCACACCGGATAAGTAATCCATACAACTAAAACCAGCCCTCGAGTTTCCCCGAGGTGGCGCTGCAAGGGGCTCTAGTTTGGACCAACACTCAGGGGAGCACTGGCCCCCCCGGGGGGGGGGGGGTTTAAATAAAGATGACCCTCGGGCTCCGGAAACCCAAGGGAAAAGAGGCTAGGTGGCAAATGTTAAAACCAATGTTGGGCATTGCTGGTGGAGTTTTATTCATGGCGAACTGTCAAGGGGTTCCCATTATAACCCAACCGTGTAAGGAACGCAACATCAAGGAACATAACACCGGTATGACGGAAACTAGGGTGGCAAGAGTGGAACAAAACACCAGGCATAAGGCCGAGCCTTCCACCCTTTACCAAGTATATAGGTGCATTAAAATAGACAAGATATAATAATGATATCCCAACAATAAACATGTTCCAACAAGGAACAAACTCCAAACTTCACCTGCAACTAGCAACGCTATAAGAGGGGCTGAGCAAAGCGGTAACATAGCCAAACAACGGTTTGCTAGGACAAGGTGGGTTAGAGGTTTGTCATGGAAATATGGGAGGCATGATAAGCAAGTGGTAGGTATCGTAGCATAGGCATAGCAATAGAGCGAGCATCTAGCAAGCAAAGATAGAAGTGATTTCGAGGGTATGGGCATCTTGCCTACAAAGTTCTCCGAGTTGACGTTAGCTTGATCCTCGTAAACGTACTCAACGGGCTCCTCGATCACGTACTCGTCTCCCGGCTCTACCCAAGCAAGAACACAAGCAAAGGGAGACACAATCAAACACATGCAATGCACAAGCAACATGATGCAAAACATGGTATGACATGCGGGATGCGATATGCAATGCATATGCATGTTTCAGAAAGGAAATATTGAACCTGGCCTCAACTTGGAAAACCAAGAGTGCCACTGGAAAGATGAGTTGATTTCGGTCGAAATCGATATAAAGATCACCGGAATCGGATGCACGATGTGCAAATGGCAAGCAAAACAAATATGGCACCGATCAGCGATTAACAGCATGAGGCCATCTAAATGCATCAAGAACAACATGCTACAACACTCTAACATAGCAACAAAATGTATGGCAGGGATCCACTCAAGATTCTTGACAAAATATGAACACTGAGCTACGGCTAATTCACTCAATAGCAGGTTCAAACAAGCATGGCAAAAGTGCAAAAGATATCAGGTTACAGAGTTAGTGAAAATAACATGTCCGGAATTTAACATCAGGATGCAATGTTTAGAGCAAGATAAGAACATGATACAAGAACATATCATGGCAAAGCAAGGCATGGCATGAAGCTACTCAAAGCATACAACAAAAGTCCCTTACTGACCATAAGCCAAAAGGGATCAGAAAATACAATGACAACCATGTGAACATAGCAATTATCGTTAATAGATTCAGACTTAGTAGAAAAACTGGAACATGGCAAAACAGGCATTAAGTAGGCATGTTTAAGAGTTCGATGCACTCACCACAAAGCATTGCAAGACAAACTAAGCATACACCCAGCAAGTAGACATGGCATAGAAGCTAAACATGGCAAGAACAACAACATAGCATGTATGGATCAACTACAACAAGCTCGGTAAAAATGCTTAACACGTAAACATTCTGCCAGGAACATTTTATAGCAAAAGTAGAGCCCGATTGACACAAGCTAGGGTACTCCATAATTGCAAACAAAGACATGGATGGATAGAGCACAACAATATCTACAAAACACCCTTACCGATCATGCTCAAAATAGGCATGGATCACTCTGTAGCAAAATGAATACATGGCATAAAAATATTAACAGGGCAAAGACTTAGAATATTTCTAAGTCCCCGAAATCAGCAACATTACGAGGGCTACTTTGATGCTTGTGCTAGTCACCACAGAGATCACAAAAATACATGTCATTCACTCCTATACAGATGGCATGGCATACTTCAAAACTCATGTAGGGCTCAAGTTCATAGGAGGCACACATCAATCATGGCAAAAATGACAAATGTCCAATTGCTGATAAGAATCTGAAACTAATATAAACTAGCCCTCTTGCAACAGCATTTAGGGAATCAAGATGGTCTCAAGTGAACATGATGCAATGAGATGAACTGAAGTACTCGTCGAGTCGAACAATTTGATATGCTACACGCCCAAAACGAAGCCACGGGTGCCGAGTAATGCCATGATGAAAATTGCCAACAATTACGGGGAGTTGGAGAGAAAGTCAACCGAGATCTAGGGTTCATCAGTCACACGAACCGAGGCGGCCGGATCTCTCGCCGGAGTTCATCTGAGCTTGCCGGAGGTAGATCGGGGAAGCCGGATCCGGATCGGGGGCTCGCTGGAGAGGAGGTGGCGCCGGCGAGGACGACGTGGGCGGCGAGGGCGGCGAGGTGGAGCAGGGCGGAGCAACACGGTGTGGGCGGCGGTCACCG
>NC_041384.1:655030299-655077578 GCF_002162155.2 Triticum dicoccoides | reverse complement strand
CGACGGCGCGCGCGGGTGCGGGGCGCGGCCCGAACGGAGCGCGGGGAGGGCCTGCCCTGCGCCGAGCGGGCCGGCGGCAGCGAATGACACGGTGGCGACATGTGGCGCTCGGTGGTTGGCTGAGGGGAGCGGGGCGGACGTGTCCGGCCCGGTCGGACACGTCCGGCGGCTGGAGGAGGAAGGAGACTAGGGTTAGGGTAGGGAATGATTCGAAAATATCGGGGGAGTGGCCTTTTTATAGGTAGGAGGAGCTAGGAGGCTCCAAATTGAGCACGGTTTGCGGCCACACGATCGTGATCGAACGACCTAGATGATGGAGGAGGTTTTGGTGAGTTTTGGGCCATTTTGGAGGGGTGTTGGGCTGCAACACACACAAGGCCTTCTCGGTCCCTCGGTTAACCGTTGGAGTATCAAACGAAGTCCAAATGGCACGAACCTTGAGAGGCGGTCTACCGGTAGTAAACCAAGGCCGCATGGAAAGTCTCGGTCCAGTCTGAGAACGTTTAATACCCGCACACGAAAAGAGGTAAAAGGGGACATTGGAGGACATAGGAGCGCCGGAATGCAAAACAGACAACGGGGAAAATGCTCGGATGCATGAGATGAACATGTATGCAAATGTGATGCACATGATGACATGATATGAGATGCATGACAAAGAAAAAACCACACGCAGACAAAAACCCGACAACGAGGAAATATCATAACTTAGTGCCGGAAATGGCAAGAGTTGGAATACAAATATGGCAAGTTACATACGGGGTGTTAGAACACTCCACCACTATGAAAGGATCTCGTCCCGAGATCTAGGACTGGAAAAAACTCCGGGTACTCAGAACGGAGGTGGTCCTCGCGTTCCCAGGTGGCTTCACGGTCGGAATGATGTGACCACTTGAATTTCAGGAATTTGATAGACTTGTTGCGAGTCTTGCGCTCAGTTTCTTCAAGAATAGCAACGGGGTGCTCACGATAAGATAGGTATTCTTGGAGATCAATCTCTTCGAAGTTGATGGTGCGGTCAGGAGTCGTGAAACACTTTCAGAGTTGAGACACGTGAAACACGTCGTGCACATTTGCAAAGTTGGAGGGAAGCTCAAGTTGATAAGCGAGATCACCTCTTTTGCCAATGATCTTGAAAGGACCCACGTATCTAGGGGCAAGCTTCCCTTTGATACTGAAGCGACGAGTACCTTTCATTGGAGAGACGTGGAGGTAGACATGGTCTCCGATCTCGAAAGCCAAGTCATGATGCTTGCTATCATAGTAACTCTTCTGGCGCGATTGCGCGGCTTTGAGATTTTCGCGAATGACTTTGCACATTTCTTCTGCCTCTGTGATCAAGTCATTGCCAAGAAGTTGACGTTCACCAGTCTCTGACCAGTTAAGAAGAGTACGACACTTCCTGCCATAGAGAATCTCGAATGGGGCCTTGCCCGAACTCGCTTGGAAGCTGTTGTTGTAGGAGAACTTGGCATATGGAAGACAATCTTCCCACTTCATACCGAAAGTGATGACACAAGCTCTGAGCATATCTTCAAGAATTTGATTGACTCACTCGACTTGGCCACTGGTTTGAGGATAAAAGTTGTGCTGAAGCGAATCTTGGTGCCCATAGCCTTCATAAAAGAATCCCAGAACTTAGAGGTGAAGATGCTCCCATGATCTGAAGATATCAACTGCAGAATGTCATGCAGAGAGACAATCCTAGAGGTATATAGCTCTACCAACTGAGCTGCCGTGATAGATTCTTTGATAGGAAGAAAATGAGCCACTTTAGTGAGCTTGTCGATGACAACGAAGATAGCATCATTGCCACGCTTGGACTTTGGAAATCCAGTCACGAAGTCCATCTCAATATGGTCAAACTTCCATTCTGGAATGGCAAGAGGTTGGAGGAGACCAGCTGGTCGTTGGTGTTCTGCTTTCACTCTTCTGCAGACATCACATTCATTCACGAACTGAGCAATCTCGCTCTTCATTCGAGTCCACCAATATGACTGCTTGAGGTCCTGGTACATATCTGTACTTCCAGGGTGAATAGAGAGGAGTGAATTGTGAGCCTCATTCATAATGACTTTACGAAGGTGACCCTTAGGCACAACAATGCGATCCTCGAAGAATAGAGTATCCTTGTCATCAAGACGATAGCACTTGTACTTGGGTTGACTCTTGGCAATCCCAATCTTCACCTTCTTCACCATAGAATCAAGAAGTTGAGCTTCGTGAATCCGATCTTCCAAAGTAGGAGAGACTTGGAGGTTGGCAAGGAGTCCTTGAGGAACAACTTGGAGATTGAGTTTGCGGAAAGCTTCGCAAAGCTCTGGTTGGTAAGGCTTGAGAATCAAACTGTTGTAGTAAGCCTTCCTGCTCAATGCGTCAGCAATTACATTGGCCATGCCTGGAGTATATTCAATACTCGGATTATACTCTTGAATCATCTCGACCCAACGAGTTTGCCTGAGGTTTAGGTTTGGCTGAGTGAAGATGTACTTGAGACTCTTATGATCAGTGAAGATGTCCACTTTTCTTCCCAATAAGAGATGTCTCCATGTTAAAAGAGCATGGACAACTGCTGCCAACTCGAGGTCAAGAGTGGGGTAGTTCTTTTCATTGGGCTTCAACTGGCGAGAGGTATAGGACACAACTTTCTTCTCTTGCATCAACACTGCACCAAGACCTTGAAGGGAAGCATCACAGAAGACCTCAAACGGTTTGGATTCATCAGGAGGAGTCAGAACTGGAGCAGTGACTAACTTCTCTTTGAGGGTGTTGAAAGCGACGTGACATTCAAGCGACCAGACATACTTCACATGCTTCTGGAGAAGGTTGGAAAGAGGCTTCGCGATCTTAGAGAAGTTCTCAACGAACCTTTGACAATAGCTTGCGAGCCCAAGGAAGCGGCGGAGTTGCTTCACATTCTGAGGCGGTTCCCAATTCACAATTGCAGACACCTTCTCAGGATTAACAGCTATGCCCTTGGCGGAGATGATATGTCCAAGGTAGAGAACCTCATCGAGCCAAAACTCGCACTTTGAAAACTTCACATAGAACTGATGTTCTCTGAGTTTATCCAGCACCAATCTCAAATGCTTGGCATGATCCTTCTTGCTACCTCTTGAGCTTGCATTGGATTTTCCCCGATGAGGAAGGGATGATGCAGCAGAGTAGCGTAAGTATTTCCCTTAGTTTTTGAGAACCAAGGTATCCATCCAGTAGGAGGCCACGCTCAAGTCCCTCGTACCTGCACAAAACAATAGCTACTCGCAACCAACGTGATTAGGGGTTGTCAATCCCTTCACGGTCACTTACGAGAGTGAGATCTGATAGATATAATATTTTTGGTATAAAGATGCAAAGTGAAAAGTAAAAGGTAAAGTAAAAAGCAAAACAAGATTGAAGTGATGGAGATTGATATGATGAGAATAGACCCGGGGGCCATAGGTTTCACTAGTGGCTTCTCTCAAGAGCATAAGTATTCTACGGTGGGTGAACAAATTACTGTTCAGCAATTGACAGAATTGAGCATAGTTATGACAATATCTAGGCATGATCATGTATATAGGCATCACGTCCGTGACAAGTAGACCGAAACGATTCTGCATCTACTACTATTACTCCACTCATCGACCGCTATCCAGCATGCATCTAGAGTATTAAGTTAAAAACAGAGTAACGCCTTAAGCAAGATGACATGACGTAGAGAGATAAATTCATGCAATATGAAATAAACCCCATCTTGTTATCCTCGATGGCAATGATGCAATACGTGCCTTGCTGCCCCTTCTGTCACTGGGAAAGGACACCGCAAGATCGAACCCAAAGCTAAGCACTTATCCCATGGCAAGAACTACCAATCTAGTTGGCCAAACCAAACGGATAATTCGAAGAGACTTGCAAAGATAACCAATCATACATAGAAGAATTCAGAGAAGATTCAAATATTATTCATAGATAGACTTGATCATAAACCCACAATTCATCGGTCTCAACAAACACACTGCAAAAAGAAGATTACATCGAATAGATCTCCACAAGAGAGGGGGAGAACTTTGTATTGAGATTCAAAAAGAGAGAAGAAGCCATCTAGCTACTAACTATGGACCTGAAGGTCTGAGGTAAACTACTCACACTTCATCGGAGAGGCTATGATGATGTAGAAGCCCTCCGTGATGACGGCCCTCTTCGGCGGAGCTCCGGAACAGGCCCCAAGATGGGATCTCGTGGATACAGAAAGTTGCGGCAGTGGAATTAGGTTTTTTTGACTCCTCTTCTAATCGTTTGGGGGTACGTAGGTATATATAGGAGGAAGGAGTACGTCGGTGGAGCTCCGAGGGGCCCATGAGGCAGGGGGCGCGCCCTAGGGGGGCGTGCCCCCCACCCTTGTGACCGCCTCTCTGATGCCTTGGCGTAGGGTCCAAGTTTCCTAGATCATGTTCGGTGAGAAAATCACGTTCCCGAAGGTTTCATTCCGTTTGGACTCCGTTTGATATTCCGTTTCTTCGAAACACTGAAAAGGGCGAAAAACATCAATTCTGGGTTGGGCCTCCGGTTAATAGGTTATTCCCAAAAATAATATAAAAGTGGAAAATAAAGCCCAATATAGTCCAAAACAGTAGATAATATAGCATGGAGCAATCAAAAATTATAGATACATTGGAGACGTATCATGTATTCATATGAACCATAGCTTGTTCTGAACGCTGTCTTGGGGATATCTTCTTCACGAATGTGAATCTGATGATAGCCCATACGGAGATCAAGCTTGGAGAATACATGAGCACCTTTGTGTTGTTCGAAAAGCTCATTGATGTTGGGAAGTGGGTACTTGTTCTTTATGGTCTTCTTGTTCAATGGACGGTAGTCGACACATAGTCGGTCCGTTCCATCCTTCTTCTTGACGAAAAGAACGCCACAACCCCAAGGAGAAGAACTTGGTTAGATGAGACCCATACGCTCTTGAATATCGAGTTGTTTCTTCAGCTCCTTCTACTCTTCAGGTCCAAGCTTGTAAGGACGTTTGCAAACAGGTTCCGTGCCAGGCTCAAGATCGATGACGATCAACTGGCCGGTGCGGAGGCATTCCTGGAAGCTCTTCTGGAAAGACGTCTTGGTATTTACAAACGACTGGAATCTGAGATATGGCATCCAGCTCACCCTTCTCATTGAGAAAACAGTCGAATGGTATCATCACGAGCAGCAAAGACGATTACATCCTCAGACGAATGTGTCAATTGAATCTGCCTGGCAGCACAATCAAGCTGAGCCTTATGCTTAGAAAGCCAGTCCATTCCAAGAATAAGATCAATATCTGAGTCACCAAGGACATTAGGAGAAGACGACAACTTATAGTCGCCCAACATGATCGAAACATCTGGAACGAAAACTCGAGAAGTCATTTGTCGGGCCGGAGAAACAATAGCCAAAGGTCTCAGCAAAACTTGAGTAACCAAATCATGCTTAGATGCAAAAGGTCTCGAGATGAAACAATATGATGCACCAGTGTCAAAAAGAACTTTTGCAGGAATATCGTTAACAGGAAGGTTACCCATTATCACATCTGACGAGTCCTATGCCTGAGCTGCGTTCATCATGTTGACCTTTGTGAACTTGGGGTTATGCTTGACCACTGCGGTGCTGGCAGATCTCACAGGAGGAGGAGGAAGACGCCTCTGATTGAAGCATTTGTTGGCATAGTGACCCTTCTGCTGACACTTGTTGCACGTGACCTCCGAGAGCGGACGTTGATACGGAGCACTTGATCTTGGAGCATGAGGTGAAGTCTTGTTCTAAAAGCCTGGGTTGGGTGGGTGGGAAGATCCATTACCACCTTTGCTCTTCTGCTGATAAGGCTGGCCGAATGGAGGAGGAGGAGGCAACCAATACTTTTTCTGCTTAGTTACCACTTGAGTTGAGGAAGAAGGAGTTGCATCCCTGACTCGTTTCTTGGAAGCATCACACTTGAGCTGAGCAGTCTCTTGTTTCAGTGCCATGTTGTAAAACTCATCGTACTTCTACGGCTCAAAAAGCACGAGAACTAGTTGGAGATCTTCTCTAAGGCCACCTTTGAACTGATAAATCATGCTCTTCTCGTCATGGACGTCTTGCCTAGCGAAACGAGTGAGCTTCTGGAACATGATGTTATACTTTTAAACAGACAAGCTGCCTTGCTTCAGATTGTGGAACTCCTCACTCTTGCTCTCAACAACACTCTGACGAATGTGGTGAGCTTTGAAGTCTTGACGGAATTCATCCCAGGTAATCACACGACCTCCTCTGGAATATTTGTACTGTTGATACCACTCAGCAGCTTGATCTTTGAGTTGGAATGAGGCAAACTTGACAAAGTCCTCAGGCCTGACATTGCTACACTTGAAATGCTTGCAGATATCCACGAGCCAATCATCAGCGTCTGTTGCCTCGACACAGTTACTGAAGGTCTTTGGCTGGTTAGCGAGGAACCGGTTGAGTGTAGCAAACTGATTCTGATTGTTGCCATGGCCTTGATTCCCTTGGTTTCGCTCTTGCAAGAGTTGCATGATCAGTTGCGTGTTCGCATTGGTAGCGGCCATCACAGCTTGCCATGCCTCCGGAGGTGGAGGTGGTGGTGGCGGATCAGGATTCTGACGCGTTGGAGGAGCCATCCTGAAGAGGGTGACATCCGTTAGCATCTTGATAGACATATATTCAAGCTGAATCAAATGGATCGAAATTGCAACATATAGTCTTAACATCCGAACAAAATGAACGAATGCATTCCAATTGAAATGGTCACACTTCCATAAATTGAGAAGCCACTTGAATAGAGGTAGAAGAATAAAACAACAAGGTACGGACAAGAACAAATACTTGGTGAGCATTACCCAATCACAAACCAAATATTCGCGGAAGAAATACTAGAGCTAGATGAATTCCCACCTATCAAACTCCCAAAATTTTCCCGGTTATGCAATCAGGTGTTGGGGATACAAGGGAAGCATAATATCTCACCAAAAGCTAGCAAATCCGACATCCAGCTGTATCCATCCTAAACCAAGAAACCTTCGGAAATCATTTACCTCAACCTTCGAAAAGCATCCGTTATACGAGTTATGGCAATACTCCCGAAATCCCGCCCCAGTACTAGGTGGTGTCGAGGTTATCTCACCGACAACTGCATAAAAGAGATTTTCGATGTCGGCGAAACTCAGGTATTCCAGAATTGCAACGATAAAATTGTGACGACAACACCTCGGAGCTCAACTCCCCGGGACACTGCCACAACCTCTAAATGTCAGGAGGCACCAAGAACAATGTTCTCCTCACAAAACCATCGGAACGATTCCAAGATACCCGCGTGATCCTAAAAAAAATTAGTGAAATTTGAGAAGAGAAGAGTCAAAACTCTATGTCAGGATGCCTCACCAGAGCGACGAAGGGACTGAGGAGTAAAACGAATCCTACTCTCCGATATATATAATCCTAAATGACTCAAAACATTTTTCTAGACTCAACAACGCCAGCGATTCGATCAAGCAGGGGGCTCCTAAGTCGGGGAAGGCTCTGATACCAACTTGTAATGCCCACGATGCGGCTATATCTCCCACGTGTCGAAGCACGACTTAGAGGCATAACCACATTGTAAGCAATGTCGCAAGTGGGGTAATCTTCACACAACCCTTGTAATGAATAAGGGAAAAAGATACATAGTTGGCTTACACTCGCCACGTCACACAATAGCATAAATATCATTATATTCATCCAGATACAACCAAGGTCCGACTACTGAACCAAAATAAAGAACAACCCCAAATGTAACAAAGTCCCCGATCGCCCCAACTGGGCACCACTACTGATCGTTTGGAAAGGAAACGTAGTATTGTCCCGAGTCCTCATCGAACTCCCACTTGAGCTCAGTCGAATCTCCTAGAGCAGTATCATCGGTCCCTGCATCTGGTTTTGGAAGTAATATGTGAGTCACGGGGCCTCAGCAATCTCACACCCTCGCGATCAAGACTATTTAAGCTTATGGGAAGGGTAAAAGATATGAGGTGGAGCTGTAGCAAGCACTAGCATATATGGTGGTTATCATACGCAAATGAGAGCGAGAAGAGAAGGCAAAGGCACGGTCAATAAACTATGAACAAGAAGTGATCCTAGAACAACCTACGTTCAAGCATAACACGATACCGTGTTCTCTTCCCGGACTCCGCCGAAAAGAGACCATCACGGCCACACACTCTGTTGATTCATTTTAATTAAGTTAAGTTTCAGGTTATCTACAACCGGACATTAGCAAATTCCCATTTGCCCATAACCGCGGGCACGACTTTCGAAAGATCAAATCCCTGCAGGGGTGTCCCAACTTAGCCCATCACAAGCTCTCACGGTCAATGAAGGATATTCCTTCTCCCAAGACAATCCGATCAGACTCGGAATCCCGGTTATAAGACATCCCGACAATGGTAAAAAAGTCCAGCAAAGCCACCCGAATGTGCCGACAAATCTCGATAGGAGCTGCACATATCTCGCTCTCAGGGCACACCGGATAAGCAATCCGTACAACTAAAATCAGCCCTCGAGTTTCCCCAAGGTGTGATACATCTCCGTCGTATCTATAATTTTTGATTGTTCCATGCCAATATTATTCAACTTTCATATACTTTTTGGCAACTTTTTATATTATTTTTGGGACTAACATATTGATACAGTGCCCAGTGCCAGTTCCTGTTTGTTGCATGTTTTATGTTTCGCAGAATATCCATACCAAACGGAATCCAAACGGGATAAAAACGGATGGAGCTTATTTTTGGAATATTTGGAAAATTCCGGAAGAAAAATCCACGTGAGACGGTGCCCGAGGTGGTCACGAGGTAGGGGGCGCGCCTGACCCCCCTGGGCGTGCCCCCTACCCTCGTGAGCCACCTGTAAGGCGGTTGACGCTCTTATTTTGCCGCAATAAAGATAATTTTTGGAAAAAAATCACGGCCAAAGTTTCAGGCCACTCAGAGTTACGGATCTCCATATATATACGAAACGGTGAAACAGAGCCAGAACAGAACGCAGAACTAGAGAGAGACAAAGAGATAGATCCAATCTCGGAGGGGCTCTCGCCCCTCCCACGCCATGGAGGCCATGGACCAGAGGGGAAACCCTTCTCCCATCTAGGGAGGAGGTCAAGGAAGAAGAAGAAGGAGGGGGGCTCCCTCCCCCTCGCTTGCGGTGGCACCGGAGTGCCACCGGGGGCCATCATCATCACCGCCATCTTCACCAGCAACTTCACCGCCATCATCACCAACTCTTCCCCACTCTATGCAGCGGTGTAACCTCTCTCTTACCCGCTGTAATCTCTACTTAAACATGGTGCTCAATGCTATATATTATTTCCCAATGATGTATGGCTATCCTATGATGTTTGAGTAGATCTGTTTTGTCCTAATGGCTATTGGATGATCGTGATTGGTTTGAGTTGTATGTTTTATTATTGGTGCTGTCCTATGGTGCTCTCCGTGTCGCGCAAGCGTGAGGGATTCCTGTTGTAGGGTTTGCAATATGTTTATGATTTGCTTATGGTGGGTGGCGTGAGTGACAGAAGCACAGACCCGAGTAAGTAGGTTGTTTGCGTATGGGATAAAGGGGACTTGATACTCTAATGCTATGGTTGGGTTTTACCTTAATGAATCTTTAGTAGTTGCGGATGCTTGCTAGAGTTCCAATCATAAGTGCATATTATCCAAGTAGAGAAAGTATGTTAGCTTATGCCTCTCCCTCAAATAAAATTGCAATAATGATTACCGGTCTAGTTATCGATTGCCTAGGGACAAATAACCTTCTTGTTGACAAAAGCTCTTTACTAAAACTAATTTATTTGTGTCTTCATCTAAACAGCCCCTACTTTTTATTTACTTGCTCTTTATTATCTTGCAAACCTATCCAACAACACCTACAAAGTACTTCTAGTTTCATACTTGTTTCCGGTAAAGCGAACGTCAAGCGTGCGTAGAGTTGTATCGGTGGTCGATAGAAAACTTGAGGGAATATTTGTTCTACCTTTAGCTCCTCGTTGGGTTCGACACTCTTACTTATCGAAAGAGGCTACAATTGATCCCCTATACTTGTGGGTTATCAAGACCTTTTTCTGGCGCCGTTGCCGGGGAGCAATAGCGTGGGGTGAATATTCTCGTGTGTGCTTGTTTGCTTTATCACTAAGTAATTTTTATTTGCTGTTCTTAGTTGTTCTTTATCTTTAGTTATGGATATGGAACACGAAATACCCAAAAAATTAGGTGTACTTGCTGCTCATGGAGATGGGGAACCTCCTAAAACCCTCGATGCTGGTTATGTGAAAGATATTATGTACTACTTTAATAATCCTGAGAAAACCCCATTCAATTATGTAATTGGTGTAACGTTGGATCAACGTGAATAGTTTAGGGATTACCGCTTGACACAAAAAGGAAACAATTATGGGATCAAATTTATATATTGAAGTGGTATGCTAGACAACTATGCTCGGAATATGATTATACTTGTTGCTCTAGGATGAATTATCCACACCTCCCCTTTTCATGCAAATTTAATATAATGAAACCTTGGCTTCTTATGCTAGAGGTATATATGATTACTATGATGTGGAACAAATAGAAGAATTTGTTGCTTTTATGGGTGCTTATGAAATTGAATCTATGTTTAAAGAGTTTGATGATATTGATGATGCTTGTTATAGATCTGAAAATTTAGCTATCCTCAAATATTGCTATGAGAATTATGAATACAATTATGAAATTAATGCACTTATTAAGAAATTCTCCGCTGTCCAAGAAGAGACTAATATTTTGCAGGAATCTATGGAAGAAGAAGTGATGACACTATGAGCTCATTGGATGAAAACGATGAGGAGGAGAGCGAAGAACAAAAGGAGGAAGAGCGGATTGATCACCCGTGCCCACCTTCTAATGGGAGTAACTCTTCAACTCATACATTGTTTAATTCCCCTTCGTGCTTACCGAAGGATGATTGCTATGATGACTGTTATGATCCCATTGATTCTTTTGAAATATCCCTTTTTGATGATGCTTGCTATGCTTATGGCCAAGATGCCAATATGAATTATGCTTATGGAGATGAACTTGCTATAGTTCCTTATGTTAAACATGAAATTGTTGCTATTGCACCCACACATGATAGTCCTATTATCTTTTTGAATTCTTCCGATTATACTATATCGGAGAAGTTTGCACTTATTAAGGAGTATATTGATGGGTTGCCTTTTACCGTTGCACATGATTATTTTGATGAATATAATATGCATGTGCTTGCTGCTCCTACTTGTAATTATTATGAGAGAGGAACTATATCTTCACCTCTCTATGTTTCCAACATGATAAAATTGCAAGAAACTATTTATACTATGCATTGGCCTTTACTATGTGTGCATGAATTGTTCTTTTATGACATGCCGATGCATAGGAAGAGAGTTAGACTTCGTCATTACATGATATATGTTACCTTGTGCTCGCACTAAATTACAAATCATTGTTAATTAAAATTGGCTTTGATATACCTTGGGATCCGGGTGGATTCACTACTTGAGCACTATATGCCTAGCTTAATGGCTTTAAAGAAAGCGCTGCCAGGGAGACAACCCGTAAGTTTTAGAGAGTCATCTATTTCTGTTGAGTGCTTTCATATAGTTTAAAAACAACAAAAAAAAAGAGAGGAACCCAAAACTTTTCAAAAAGGAAAGTGAAAGTGAGAAAGACAAGCACTGTTGAAGTGGGAGAGCTCCTTGAACTTTGTTCATGCTCACGACAACTTTGTGAATCTTAATTACAGAAACCTTTCAACAAAAATAATTATCCCCTTGTACAATTTCATTGTATTATAAAAATAATGTGCCAAGGTTTGCCTTTAGGATGTTTACATTTGCTTGATGGTTTGTACGGTGCAGGACAGAAACTTTGGCTGTAGTGCATGATTTTACCTTTTTAGCTGGAACGTCAAATGGTTCTGATTCTTTTTTCACTGTCTTCCTATACAAAGTTTTTATTTTTCCTAATTTTGGTAGAATTTTTCAAGTATCAGAAGTATGGTGAATGTTCAGATTGCTACAGACTGTTCTGTTTTAGACAGATTCTGTTTTTGATGCATAGTTTGCTTGTTTTGATGAACCTATCAATTTATATCAGTGGATTAAGCCATGAAAAAGTTATATTACAGTAGACACAATGCAAAAACAAAATATGAATTGGTTTGCAACAGTACTTAGAGTAGTGATTTGCTTTATTATACTAACGGGTCTTACCGAGTTTTCTGTTGAAGTTTTGTGTGGATGAAGTGTTCGATGATTGAGAAGGTTTCGATGTGAGAAGAAGGAAGAGAGGCAAGAGCTCAAGCTTGGGGATGCCCGAGGCACCCCAAGTAAATATTCAAGGAGACTCAAGCATCTAAGCTTGGGGATGCTGGGGAGGCATCCCCTCTTTCTTCAACAAATATCGGTATGTTTTCGGATTCGTTTCGTTCATGCGATATGTGCAAGTCTTGGAGCGTCTTTTGCATTTAGGTTTATATTTTTTATGCACCATGCTGGTATGAGATGGTCCTTGGTTGATTTATAGAATGCTCTTTACACTTCACTTATATCTTTTGAGTATGGTTTTATAGAATGCTGCATGTGCTTCACTTATATCATTTGAAGTTTGGATTGCCTGTTTCTCTTCACTTAGACAACCACCATTTGTAGAATGCTCTTTTGCTTCACTTATATTTGTTAGAGCGTGGGCATATCTTTTGTAGAAATAATTAAACTCTCTTGCTTCACTTATATCTATTTAGAGAGATGACAGGAACTGGTCATTCACATGGTTAGTCATAAAATCCTACATAAACTTGTAGATCGCTAAATATTATATGTTTGATTCCTTGCAATAGTTTTGCGATATAAAGATGGTGATATTAAAGTTATGCTAGTGGGTAGTTGTGGATTGTAGAAATACTTGTGTTGAGGTTTGTGATTCCCGTAGCATGCACATATGGTGAACCGTTATGTAACGAAGTCGGAGCATGAGGTGTTTATTGATTGTCTTCCTTATGAGTGGCGGTCGGGGACGAGCGATGGTCTTTTCCTACCAATCTATCCCCCTAGGAGCATGCGCGTAGTACTTTGTTTCGATGACTAATAGATTTTTGCAATAAGTATGTGAGTTATTTATGACTAATGTTGAGTCCATGGATTATACGCACTCTCACCCTTCCACCATTGCTAGCCTCTCTAGTACTGTGCAACTTTCGCCGGTACCATAAACCCACCATATACCTTCCTGAAAACAGCCACCATACCTACCTATCATGGCATTTCCAAAGCCATTTCGAGATATATTGCCATGCAACTTCCATCATCATCATATACATGACTTGAGCATCATTGTCATATTGCTTTGCATGATCGTAAGATAGCTCGCATGATGTTTTCATGGCTTGTCCATTTTCTGATGTCATTGCTACGCTAGATCATTGCACATCGCGGTACACCGCCGGAGGCATCCATATAGTCATATCTTTGTTCTAGTATCGAGTTGTAATATCGAGTTGTAAGTAAATAAAAGTGTGATGATCATCATTATTAGAGCATTGCCCCGGTGAGGAAAGGATGATGGAGACTATGATTCCCCCATAAGTCGGGATGAGAATCCGGACTTAAAAATATAATAAAAGAGGCCAAAGAAACCCAAATAAAAAAAGGAGGCCAAAGAAGCCCACCAAAAAAATAGAAAAAAACAAAAAAATGAGAGAAAGAGAGAGAAGGGGCAGTGCTACTATCCTTTTACCACACTTGTGCTTCAAAGTAGCACCATGTTCTTCATATAGAGAGTCTCTTGAGTTATCACTTTCATATACTAGTGGGAATTTTCATTATAGAACTTGGCTTGTATATTCCGATGATGGGCTTCCTCAAATGCCCGAGGTCTTCATGAGCAAGCAAGTTGGATGCACACCCACTTAGTTTCAGTTTGAGCTTTCATATACTTATAGCTCTAGTGCGTCCGTTGCATGGCAATCCCTACTCACTCACATTGATATCTATTAATGGGCATCTCCATAGCCCGTTGATGCGCCTAGTTGATGTGAGACTATCTTCTCCTTTTTGTCTCCTCCACCATCATACTCTATTCCACCTATAGTGCTATGTCCATGGCTCACACTCATGTATTGCGTGAAAGTTGAAAAGGTTTGAGAATGTCAAAAGTATGAAACAATTGCTTGGCTTGTCATCAGGGTTGTGCATGATTTGAATATTTTGTGTGGTGAAGATGGAGCATAGCCAGACTATATGATTTTGTAGGGATAACTTTCTTTGGCCTTGTTATTTTGAAAAGACATGATTGCTTTATTAGTGGGCTTGAAGTATTATTGTTTTTATGTCAAATGATAGACTATTGCTTTGAATCACCCTTGTCTTAATATTCATGCCATGATTAGACATATGATCAAGATTATGCTAGGTAGCATTCCACATCAAAAATTATCTTTTTTTTCATTTACCTACTCGAGGACGAGCAGGAATTAAGCTTGGGGATGCTGATACGTCTCCGTCGTATCTATAATTTTTTATTGTTCCATGCCAATATTATTCAACTTTCATATACTTTTTGACAACTTTTTATATTATTTTTTGGACTAACATATTGATCCAGTGCCAGTTCCTGTTTGTTGCATGTTTTATGTTTCGCAGAATATCCATACCAAACGGAATCCAAACGGGATAAAAACGGATGGAGCTTATTTTTGGAATATTTGGAAAATTCCGGATGAAAAATCCACGCGAGACGGTGCCCGAGGTGGTCACGAGGTAGGGGGGCGCGCCTGACCACACGTAAGGCGGTTGACGCTCTTCTTTTGCCGAAGAAAGCTAATTTTTGGAAAAAGATCACGACTAAGGTTTCAGGCCAATTGGAGTTACGGATCTCCATATATATATGAAACGGTGAAACAGAGCCAGAACAGAACGCAGAACCAGAGAGAGACAGAGAGATAGATCCAATCTCGGAGGGGCTCTCGCCCCTCCCACACCATGGAGGCCATGGACCAGAGGGGAAACCCTTCTCCCATCTAGGGAGGAGGTCAAGGAAGAAGAAGGAGGGGGGCTCTCTCCCCCTCGCTTCTGGTGGCACCGGAGTGCCACCGGGGGCCATCATCATCACCGCCATCTTCACCAACAACTTCACCGCCATCATCACCAACTCTTCCCCCCTCTATGCAGCGGTGTAACCTCTCTCTTACCCGCTGTAATATCTACTTAAACATGGTGCTCAATGCTATATATTATTTCCCAATGATGTATGGCTATCCTATGATGTTTGAGTAGATCTGTTTTGTCCTAATGGCTATTTGATGATCGTGATTGGTTTGAGTTGTATGTTTTATTATTGGTGTTGTCCTATGGTGCTCTCCGTGTCGCGCAAGCATGAGGGATTCCCGCTGTAGGGTTTCCAATATGTTTATGATGTGCTTATGGTGGGTGGCGTGACTGACAGAAGCATAGACCCGAGTAAGTAGGTTGTTTGCGTATGGGATAAAGGGGACTTGATACTCTAATGCTATGGTTGGGTTTTACCTTAATGAATCTTTAGTAGTTGAGGATGCTTGCTAGAGTTCCAATCATAAGTGCATATGATCCAAGTAGATAAAGTATGTTAGCTTATGCCTCTCCCTCAAATAAAATTGCAATAATGATTACCGGTCTAGTTATCGATTGCCTAGGGACAAATAACCTTCTTGTTGACAAAAGCTCTTTACTAAAACTAATTTATTTGTGTCTTCATCTAAACAGCCCCTACTTTTTATTTACTTTGTCTTTATTATCTTGCAAACCTATCCAACAACACCTACAAAGTACTTCTAGTTTCATACTTGTTTCCGGTAAAGCGAACGTCAAGCGTGCGTAGAGTTGTATCGGTGGTCGATAGAACTTGAGGGAATATTTGTTCTACCTTTAGCTCCTCGTTGGGTTCGACACTCTTACTTATCGAAAGAAGCTACAATTGATCCCCTATAGTTGTGGGTTATCAAGGTGGAGCTACAAGGGGCTCTAGTTTGGACCAACACTCAGGGGAGCACTGGCCCGGGGGGTTTAAATAAAGATGACCCTCGGGCTCCGGAAACCCAGGGGAAAAGAGGCTAGGTGGCAAATGGTAAAACCAATGTTGGGCATTGCTGGAGGAGTTTTATTCAAGGCGAACTGTTAAGGGGTTCCCATTATAACCCAACAGTGTAAGGAACGCAACATCAAGGAACATAACACCAGTATGACGGAAACTAGGGCGGCAAGAGTGGAAAAAAAACACCAGGCATAAGGCCGAGCCTTCCACCCTTTACCAAGTATATAGGTGCATTAAAATAGACAAGATATAATAATTATATCCCAACAATAAACATGTTCCAACAAGGAATAAACTCCAAACTTCACCTGCAACTAGCAACGCTATAAGAGGGGCTGAGCAAAGCGGTAACATAGCCAAACAACGGTTTGCTAGGACAAGGTGGGTTAGAGGTTTGACATGGCAATATGGGAGGCATGATAAGCAAGTGGTAGGTATCGTAGCATAGGCATAGCAATAGAGCGAGCATCTAGCAAGCAAAGATAGAAGTGATTTCGAGGGTATGGTTATCTTGCCTGCAAAGTTCTCCGAGTTAACGTTAGCTTGATCCTCGTAAATGTACTCAACGGGCTCCTCGATCACGTACTCGTCTCCCGGCTCTACCCAAGCAAGAACACAAGAAAAGGGAGACACAATCAACCACGTGCAATGCACAAGCAACATGATGCAAAACATGGTATGACATGCGGGATGCGATATGCAATGCATATGCATGTTTCATAAAGTGTCGTGGAATTGTCACGGAAGATGTACTAGTGTGAGGACTTAGTCGTGAGGCCAACGCATCTTTGTGGCAGATTGAGAGGGGTTGAGTGGGACGAGAGACGCGAGGTTTTACCTAGGTTCGGCCCCGCACGGTGGAGGTAAAAGCCTACATCCTGCTTCATTGATATTGATGATGATGATCATGATTACACGGGTGCTCTAACTCGAGAGGTATAGACTTGTTTGTCTAACCCTAACTTATCCAACTTGTGGAACTTGTCCTTCTTGGGGTGCCCTGCCCCTCCTTATATATGTTGAAGGGGCGGCTTACATGACTAGTCCTATTAGGATTAGGATTACTCTATTACAAGTGGAGTCCTAGTCTTGCTTCCTCTATAAGAGAATATTCCTTATGCTTTCCTCTTAAGCCGGCCTACCATAACGTAAGACGGCCTTCCTTGAACCGCCTACTGGGCCTCCGGGTCTTGTCGCTCCTCTAACCCACTGGCTGGGTCATCAATGAGACACCTGGCTCGGCCGGGTCATCAGTGAGTGGAGAGATCCGGGCGGGTCACTTAGTGAGTCGCCAAGTCGAGGCGGGTCACCCGTGAGTCGCCAAGTCCGGTCGGGTCATACCGTGGGGTATATCCCCGACATTATCCCCTAGTTTAATTTGGATTTATCCATGTTAAACTGATGTTGCAAAATAAACACAAGAACAAATTTGACAGGTTGTGCTCCGGGTTAAAAAATACTTGTAAGCCAGCACCTGATCATCGTTAAGTCCTTGTTATTTCCTTGTTGATATCTGCATGTCCATGATCTCATAGAAAATCTCCCTTAGCAGATATGTTTCGACTTTGTCAATGTAAAAAATCCAGATACTTCTTTTGAGAAATCTAGGCCAATAGGCCAGCTTCAGAGTCAATTTCCTAACATTGGTCTCTTGTAGAGAAATATTGTAAGAAATAATCCATTTGAATCGGCTTCCAAAGCGCCGGCTTAAAAAATATTGGTCTTGAAATACTCATCTGACTTTCAGCCGGCTTCCAGAATTTGCCGGTTTATCATTGCCAAAATATCCGGTTTGTAAATATTGATAGCACCGGGTCATAATTGTTGCCGATGTCGGGTCATACTGATTGGTGACGCCGGGTCAATCTGGTTTACTCAAAACTGAGAATTTGAAAATTTTCTCCCTTATATCCATATTACCTGTAGCCCCCAAGTCTTGAGCAGAAACAAAGTGATGACTTAAGACTTGCTTCAATATAAATACTGCCACTTTGAAGAAATCCATGTTGTTCATCTTAATCACTAGTAAAGACTGAATACTCCATATATGTAGCCCCCAAGTGCCGGGTTGTCATGCTTGCAGCAACCTGGGACTTGTAATTGCCTTATACTCATAAAAACTTCAACCAGTGTAGCCCCCAAGGGCCGGGTCATTATGCAATAATGAGCAGGGACTTTATAAATCTGATCATATAGATTTGAACAACAACGTGTAGCCCCCAAGGGCCGGCTCAATAAGATAATATTGAGCTGGGACTTTATATATACTTCTTTGAAAAGAACATCATATGATGTAACGCCCATCATGGGGCTTGAACCCACGTCCACAAGGTTAAGAGCTTTGTGCTTTAACAACTGAGCAGTGGACCCTTCAATATAATAGAATAAAACTTGTGTACCTTGAATTGTTGACAGGAGCAACTAGTAGCTCCCAAGGGTCGGCTCATTATGATGTGATGAGTCGGGTCTTCAATAAGGCCAGTAAAAATGACTTTGCATTAGCCCCCAAGTGCCATGGTGCATGCTGGCAGTGACATGGAACTTGCATATTTCATGTAATCTCAATTTGAATAATGTAGCCCCTAAGTGTCGGGTCGTAAGCCTGCAGCGACTCGGGACTATTCCTTCCATTGTAGAATAAATTATATCCAATGATAAAATAATAACCATTGCGATGAAGCGACTTTGAAGACCTCCATCATAATATTGGGTATTGATAACCATAATAAAAATCCATCCATGTTGGCTATTAAAGATTTGAATAATATAATCCGGTTTTGGAAAACCGGTTCCTGTGATATTGAATCGTACTACCGGTTTAGGATACCTTTGCAGTAAGGGTGATAACCCAATCTTTAGAAGCCAAAACTTCCAAATGTTTATGATTGTCATATATGGCGACTTATCGTCAAAAGTCGATCCGGGTTAATAGAAACCACACATATATACTTCAGATATGAGCAAAAAGGTCTCAAGACAAAACCAAAGATTGTTTGCAAAAACTTAAACCAAATAAAAATCAAGGTTTCTGATTCGAATACGATCAGTAAACCGTTCCAAAGGGTTTAAGCTAGGATTCGAATACGATCATGTAACCCCTAGTGGCTTTGGCATTGCGCCGATCAAGAGGGTACCGACAGTTATGTTCTCTTTGGTTCGAATACGACCTATGTTTGAACAGGAAGCCCCCAAATGACCTTGAGAGGTTTTTAACAACCCTGATTTGAATACGATCCAAGTCGGACCCAAAATGGGTTAAGCTATGATTTGAATATGATCAAGAAGCCCCCTAGTGAGTTTGGCAGTGTGCCGATCAAGAGGGTACCGACAGCTATGTTCTCTTTGGTTCGAATACAACCTATGTTTGAACAAGAAGCCCCCAAGTGACCATAATAAGGTAAGCCGTAAGGCAGGATACCCATGTTTGAAGCGCGCATCATGGCAGCAAGTTCTCTTCGACAACCTTTAATTTTTCTGAGAACTCGAATCTTGCGAGAGATTAATTCTTTTTGAACCGGAACTTTAAACCAGATTTGAAAGCTTCAAAACTTTGTGGGAGACAGATTGTCCTTGAGCCGGATGTTTGAACCGGATTTGATAGCTTCGTAGCTTTGCGGGAGAGAGATGTCTCTTGAACCAGATTTTAAACCAGAATCTTTATTTTGAACCGACAATTTTCTGATGGCCTTTAAATTTTCATCAATATGGCGGTGTCCTCCGGAACCGGGTTATCACTCCCTCCAATGACCCGGAGTTTCTGAGTCATGTCATTGTGGCCCCCGAGTCTTAAGACTACTCGAGGAGTTGGCTTGAGAGTCTCCATATTTGACCGTGGTATAAACCGGTATGAGTTATTCAACATCTTAGTGATATAACTTGCCCAGTACTGGAGAACTTGCAAGCCAGAGTAATTGCTCTTTTAAATAAAGCAATAAAAAATATATTGTATGGATCTTACCTGACATATCAGGCCAAAATTTATCCGCCACAGAGTTGATGATCAGTTGACCACCACAATGAAGCGGCATGGCGAACCGTGCGAACGGGCAAGTTAGCCGCATTATGTTGATATACACCAAACCGCGAAGGCAGACAAAAAAACAACCGCAACATTAGAGGTAGTATGTACACGGGCGAGTCGCTACCGCTCTTGCAGTGACCAAATGTCCTGCATAAATAATATCATAACCCTAAGAAATTGTTCTCAAAAGGAAAAAGTTGATATGTGTTATTTAAAATAGTCTGGACAGATGTCACCTGATGTATTTATGATCCTCAGCGGTGTCCGTTAGTCAACCCGGCACGTTGAATACGTCGGACCATAGGGCGGACAGTAAAACAACCACAGCATCAGAGGAGGCATAGACAAATGAGTCGGCCGCAGTGTTGTAAGCTGGCTCGGGCGGGAGAGTCGGCCGGGATGTTGTAAGCTGGTGCGGACGCGTGAACCGCCACGAGGGCAGATGAGCGAGTCGTCCGTGGCATTGTAAAGCGGCACGGACGGGTGAGTCGGCCACAACATTCTAAGCCGGTGCAGGAGTCCGTTGAGTAAGGACGACCACCTGTGCCGATGAATGTTGGCACGCCTCCATCTTTGTGGTATAATACCGCTTTCTAATAAATAATTCTTCTGCATATAAAACACAGCAGGGCAAAGTAGTTTTGCTCGGATGAATTAATGTGCGCTTAAAAATAAGGTAAATAGCACCTGGTTTTTGTCAGAGATCGATCCAGTTGTGATAACAAGGCGACCATAAAAATTAGTCGGTAGGTACAGTCAGCCGCGACATTGCAAACGGTACAGACGGAAAAATCAATCACAAGTGCAGTAAGCCGTGCGGACGGCGAGTCAAACGCGGGCACGGTCCGGGTTAATTGATGTAAACCGGGTCACAAGGACGGCGACTTGCACACGTTCGTTCACCGGGTAGTATGGCACGGACGAAATGCCAGTACAAGAATATTGCCAGTGCGCTCCATACCCGCAGTATAATGCCTCACCTAAGGTGAATAATTGTCTGCGAAACAATATTACATGCCAATAATTGTTCTTAGACGAATTAAACTACTAATAAAATACAGAGGAAAGATATCACATGAAATTTTTGTCGGATGAAAAGGATAGCAGATGCTCAGTTGATCTGATGATGTGCATTCCCTTCAGCCCTTATCAGTGTGGGGACTTAATCCCTTTTGTTTGCTTTCCCCTCTTGAGGAAACAGTACTAATAGTACTTAAGTCATTTCTTGCATGCTGAGTTTTTCTTCTGGCCGGCTTGTCCATTCCAGAAAATTTGCATTGATGCCAACCTCTCCATGTCGGAGTAATGGGCCACGGGTAGGCCAACCCGAGGCTCATAACCTTTCAAGACATCGGGGCAGGCTGCGGCCCTCAAGACCACAGGGCGAAGAGCCGCCTCCTGGAGAGTCTACGGCAAGGCGGCCGACTGCCCGCCCACGGCCGAGTCCCAGGGGCGACTTTCAGAGAAGCCAGCTTTGGGGAGTCGGCCGGCGACTCCAACAAACCGTGACCTCATCGAGGGGGACGGGGCAGGGACGTGGCTACAATGAAGCCCACTCCCCGCCCCTTACCAAGGGCAGGCATGGCTACAGCACGCCGTACTAGGGATGATCTCCCTGCGGCGTGGCACTATTGCCCAGCCGGCCCTGACATCAGCATCACAGTACCTGGTCCTGCGCCCACGACGACTTGTCTGTACAGCCTGGAGGCAGCGGGGCCCACCAGTCAGTGAGACCTCGGGAGACGGCGGGAGAACCGCCAGTCGGACCCGTCGAGAGTCGGCCCGGGGGAGTCGGCCGAGCCCTCCCTCGGGGCCCACGCGCCATTAATCAAGAAGAGATGGGGAGTGGCCACAGTGATCGCCCGCCAGGCGGCGGGGCTGGTGCCACGACCCCATGATCGAGCTTGCATCATCAGGAGCACGGCTACAGTAATCAGCAGCCGGCAAGACCCGCCCGCGGCGGACGCGGCCTGTCGGCTCCGTACCAGACCAGTTGGTGGGGCCCACCAGTCGGCGGAGAAGCCGGAGGTCGGAGGCACTGACGGCTGGGGCCGTGCCCAGTCGAATTACCATTGTACCCCTGGGGTGTAGGCCTATATAAACCCCCCAGGGCACCCATGCAAAGGGTTGGATCCCAGTAGTTCTAAACCACACCAGATAGAAGGAGAGAGCTGGCCTTGCCCTCTCCTACCACCCGAACAGCTCAAGGAGCAACCTTGTAAACACTTGGACATAGTGATCATGCGGAGACCCCGCAGAGCAGCAGTAGGGGTGTTATCTCCCCGGAGAGCCCTGAAGCTGGGTAAGATTCGCCGGTGTGCATGTCTTCGCCTCATCCCGTTTCCAGGCACCGGTGACGTTCTACTCGCCCCACCATGATAAGCCATCCGTTGGCATATGTAGCACCAAACCCCCGACATTTGGCGCCCACTGTGGGGCCTGGTGCACCGCCGTCCGCAGATCTGTTCTGGACGGGAACCCTTTTCCTCCCTGGCGAGCGCAGCCAGCCAGGCACACCAGACGAAGTTTGCATCGACGCGCTGCGCGGCGTTGAGATCGCCTGCGCCGCCAGCTCTTTGGCCGAACTTGTCGGCGAGGTCCGCCTCTCCGACGAACCTGTGTCCGATGCAGGTGCAGGCGGCCCCGAAAACCTGCTCGCGGGCCTCCTCGATCAACTCCATGTTTCCGGCGAGCCTGCCGTAGACTTGAAGTCCGTAGGCTCCATCGACCCGATGCTGGTCGACTCCGACACCGCGTCGGTCAACGCGTTCCCCACCAACATGGTGGTCTACGACGAGCCTCTCCCCCACGCGGAGAGCGATGGAAGCACCGTCACTGAGGTGCTGGTCATCAGTCATGACGAGTTCCCTGGCAGGGGGGCGCCCGACTCACTCGGCGCGGCGCTGTAAGACCTAGCTGCGCTCATTCCGGAAGATGCTGACGCAGAGACGTTAGAAGCGCGCCGCCTTCAGCTTGTTGAAGGCGCGAAGAAGCTGGCCAACATGAGACGCTTGTCAGAAGCTTACCAGCGGGAGATGGATCGCGCTGTTGGTGGCTCGCCGGCCCCGGCAGGGCCCAGCCGCCTTGGTGCGGTTCAGCAGCGCGGCGTAGCCATCGCTAGCCTGTTTGGGGCTAGCCGCCCCGTGTTTGCCACACCAGCGGAGAACATCCGAGCCGCCCAGGCAGCGGCGGATGAGTTGGACAATTTTGAGGGCGAAGAGCGCCGCCTCATGATGGAGCAACTCCAGCGGCTCCTCGACGTGGCCGCTGCGTAGAACGAGGCCGGCTGCCGCACGGAGGCGCCGCAGCGGCCAAACGACAACCTGCACCGAGATCAAGGCACGACGTCTTGGACACCGACTGGCGGTGCCCGAGGAAGAAAGGACAAGGAGCCGGCTGTCAGCCACAGTGGGACTCAGATTACCATAGAGCGCGACCGAGATGGCCGCCCGAGAGCAGTGGAACGGCGGGACGACGGTCCGCCTCCCCCTCCCCGCAAGGAGAGGCGAGTCTCCCCGCCGCCTGTTGACCATCCGACTCTCGGTGACCGCCTTGGCCGCCAAGAGGGAGTTGGAGAGAATGACGCCCGCCACCGGATCGACCGACTTCACCGGTCCCTGGCGCTGGAAGAAGAAGACAAGCTGGGTCCGCCTTGTTTCGGGCCCCGCATTCGGGACGAGCCCTTTCCCAGATGGTTCATGCTCCCAAGAGACACGCCCAAGTATACCGGCTCCATGAAGCCGGAAGACTGGCTAGTCGACTACTCCACGGCTGTCAGCATAGCAAATGGCAACAAGCGTGTCACCGTAAAGTACGTTCCGCTCATGCTCCAGGGCACAGCCCGGACATGGCTGAAGAGCCTAAAGCCCCGCAGCATCAACAGCTGGGTCGACTTCACCGAAGCATTCGTTCGCAACTTCACCAGCACGTACAAGCGTCCTCCCAAGCCTCGTCAGCTCTCCTTGTGCGTGCAAGGTCCTGACGAGTCGACTCGCGACTACCTCACGCGTTGGGCTGAGCTCCGGAACTCCTGCGAGGGCGTGCACGAGGTGCAGGCCATCGAGTACTTCATAGCCGGGTGCCGAGAAGGCACCCTCCTCAAGCACAAGCTCCTCTGTGACGAGCCAGAAACCCTTGACGAGCTACTGATCATAGCGGACAAGTACGCTATGGCCAACTCCTCCATGAAGACGGAAATTCAAATCAGCACGACTGGCAAAGTAGCTCCCCTAGCTCCAAGAACTCCGGTGGTAGACGCCGGCCGGCGACAACAGCAGGGCGATAACAAGCGCAAGGCCCCGCAGCCGGCTTCCAGCAGCCGGCAGGTCGCGACCGTTGAAGCCCAGCAGCCAAAAGAGCAGCCTCCGCCCAAGCAACAGAAAGGCGGCAAGCCGAACTGGTTGCCGACCTTCTCCTATGAGCAGACCTTGGATGGACCTTGCAAGTTCCACAGCGGCGCGAAGCCATCGAATCACACCACCCGGAAGTGCCACTAGCTCACCAGGATCACCAAGGGAGATGGCCTCCTACCACCCCCGCCTGTTGGGCAGCCGCCTCCGCCTCCGCCCCAGCAGCCGGCAGTCAGGCTAGTCGGCGCAGTACAAGCCGAATACCCTGAAGAGCACGGAGCCTACGTAGTGTTCACCAGTATGGCTGACGATTAACACAGCAGGCGGCTGCAGCGACAAGAGGTGAACGCAGTAGCCTCAGAGACGCCAGAGTTCATGCATTGGTCCGAGAGGCCGATCAGCTGGAGCAGGGCTGACCACCCAGAAGTGATGCCGAGTCCGGGCTCCTACGCCTTGGTCCTGGACGCCACCTTTGCCACAGACAAATGGGCCGCGCGTTTCTCGCGAGTTCTGATAGATGGGGGCAGCAGTATCAATATCCTGTACAAGGACACCATGGAGAAGTTAGGAATCAAGCAGAGACAACTTCAGAACAGTTGGACTGTGTTCCATGGCATTGTTCCTGGGCTCTCCTGCTCACCAATCGGCAAGATCCTGATTGACGTCCTCTTTGGGGACAAAGATCACTTCTGAAGAGAGTCTGTTTGGTTTGAGGTAGTGGACCTTGAGAGCCCATACCATGCGCTACTTGGCCGGCCCGCCTTGGCCAAGTTCATGGCGGTCCCCCACTAAGCCTACCTCAAGATGAACATGCCCAGTTCCAGAGGAATTCTGACTGTGGCCGGTGACTACCGGAAGTCGTCCGCTTGAGCGGCTGAGAGCAGTCGGCTGGCCGAGTCCCTAGTGATTGCAGCCGAGAAGCGACTCCTTGAGCGAGTTGTGGCGATGGCCGGCAAGCAGCCGGAGATATCGCCCGACCCGAAGGAGTCGGAAGCCGAAGGTTCATTCAAGCCGGCCAAAGAGACAAAGAAGATACCCTTGGATCCGGAGTGCCCCGAGAGGTACGCCGTCGTAGGTGCAAACCTCGACAGCAAATAGGAAGGCGAGCTCGTCGATTTCCTCCGTGAGAATCGGGACATCTTCGCATGGTCTCCCAAGGACATGCCAGGTGTACCGATGGATTTCCCCGAGCACAAGTTACACGTCCGATCTAATGCAAAGCCGGTCAGGCAGCCCCTGCGCCGCTTATCAAAACAGAAGAGAAGAGTTGTCGGAGAAGAGATAGCCCGACTCCTAGCAGCCGGCTTCATTATGGAAGTTTTCTTCCCGAAGTGGCTGGCAAATCCGATCCTGGTGCTAAAGAAAAACAAGCAATGGGGAGTGTGTATTGACTACACGAGCCTCAACAAGGCCTGCCCCAAGGACCCATTTGCTCTACCAAGAATTGACCAGGTGATAGACTCCACAGCTGGATGCGAGTTGTTGAGCTTCTTGGATGCATACTCAGGATATCACCAGATCAAGCTGAATCCGGCTGACAGATTGAAGACCGCCTTCCTCATGCCGTTTGGAGCATTCTGCTACCTCACCATGACGTTCGGCTTAAGGAATGCCGGCGCCACCTTTCAGCGTTGCATGCAGAAGTGCCTCCTCAAGCAGCTCGGCAGGAACGCCCACGTTTACGTGGACGACATGGTGGTGAAGACGGAAAAGCAAGGAACAATGCTGGAAGACCTCAAGGAGACCTTTGAGAACCTGCGCCGGTTCCAGATCAAGCTCAACCCCGAGAAGTGTGTCTTCGGAGTACCAGCCGGCCAGCTGCTAGGTTTCCTGGTCTCTGAACGCGGCATAGAATGCAACCCAGTAAAAATCAAGGCCATCGAGAGAATGGAGGTACCCGGCCGACTGCTGGATGTGCAGAAATTCACCGGATGCTTAGCGTCCATCAGCCGATTCATCAGTCGGCTGGGTGAGAAAGCTCTCCCCTTATACCAACTCATGAAGAAGACCACTTTTTTCGAGTGGAACCATAAGGCGGACGAAGCTTTCCACCAGTTGAAGAAGATGCTGACTACTCCACCCGTCCTGGCAGCTCCGACTCCCAAGGAACCTATGCTCCTGTACATCGCCATCACCAGCCGAGTCATTGTAGTAGAGAGCAAGGAGGAAGGCAAGGCGCTACCTGTCCAGAGACTAGTATATTACCTGAGCGAGGTACTGTCAACCTCCAAGCAGAACTACCCCCACTACCAGAAGATGTGCTATGGCGTGCACTTTGCTGCCAAGAAATTGAAGCCTTGCTTTCAAGAGCATCCAATCATAGTGGTCTGCACGGCTCCACTTGCCGAGATCATCGGTAGCAGAGATGCCTCTGGTCGAGTGGCCAAGTGGGCCATAGAGCTGGCTCCTTACACCATCTACTACCAGCCCCGCACCGCTATCAAATCACAAGCACTGGCCGACTTCCTCGTCGACTGGGCTAAGACCCAGTACCTGCCTCCAGCGCCTGACTCCACCCATTGGCGGATGCACTTCGACAGCTCCAAGATGCGCACTGGCTTGGGAGCCGGCGTCGTCCTCACCTCTCCCAAAGGCGACAAGCTCAAATATGCACTGCAAATCCATTTTGCCGCCTCCAACAATGTGGCCAAGTACGAGGTGCTCATTCACGGGCTCCTGCTTGCCAAAGAACTTGGCATCCGCCGGATCTTGTGTTATGGCGACTCGGACTTAGTGGTCCAGCAGTCATCTGGCGACTGGGATGCGAAAGACGCAAACATGGCGAGCTACCGTTTCCTCGTGCAGCAACTCAGCGGGTATTTCGAAGGGTGCGAGTTCCTCCATGTGCCAAGAAACGACAACGACCAAGCAGACGCCTTGGCACGAATCGGCTCTACCCGCCAAGCAATACCATCTGGCGTCGCCCTTCAACGCCTCCTCAAGCCGTCTGTCAAGCCTTCACCAGAATCAGACTCCATTTTTGTGCCGGCTCCTCCCGAAGACGGCGGATCCGACTCCAGAGCTCCAGTAGTCGGAACGGGGACTTTGGCGGGCGACTCCAAAGCTGCCACAGTCGAGGCCGGCCCGGGGACTGCGGTGGCGGACTCGAAGATTCTAGAACTCGGCCCAAGGACCGCGCGAGTCGGCCTGGGGACTTCATCAGCCCAGCAAGCGGCTGTTGACTCCAGCCCGCCGCCTCCCAGCCCAGCCGCCCTCGTCCAAGTTGCAGTTCTGGCAGTCGAAGAAATAGCAGCGCCCTCATGGGCCCAGCCCATCCTCAAATTCCTGGTGAACAAAGAGCTACCAACTGATGAGACCTCAGCTCGGCAAGTACAACGCCGGGCGGCAGCCTATACCGTAATCAACAGAGAGCTGGTTAGGTGCAGCATCACTGGTGTCTACCAGCGCTGCGTAGAGCCAGAGCAAGGCCAGGCGATCCTCAAAGACATCCATCAAGGCGAATGCGGCCACCATGCGGCTTCAAGAGCACTCGTCGCCAAAGCTTTTCGGCACAGTTTCTTTTGGCCGACTGCCTTGGAAGAGGCCAAGGAGTTGGTCCAAAAATGTAAAGGGTGCCAGAAGTTCAGCTCCAAGCCGCACCAGCCGGCTTCCGGGCTCAAGACCATCCCCATTGCTTGGCCTTTCGCAGTTTGGGGTCTAGACATGGTGGGACCATTCAAGACAGCACGAGGTGGTCTAACTCACCTACTTGTCGCAGTGGACAAGTTCACCAAGTGGGTGGAAGTGAAGTCAATTAAGAAACTAAACGGTCCGACTGCCGTGACCTTCATCACCGATATCACAATTCGGTACGGCATACCACACAGCATCATCACCGACAATGGCACAAATTTTGCCAAAGGCGCCTTGGCTCGTTTCTGCGCAACACAGGGCATCCGACTGGACCTAGCGTCCGTCGCCCACCCGCAGTCAAACGGCCAAGTGGAGCGAGCAAACAGCCTCATCCTGTCCGGCATCAAGCCTCGGTTGATCGAGCCTCTGGAGCGCTCGGCTGGCTGCTAGCTCGACGAGCTGCCAGCCGTCCTCTGGAGCCTGCGCACGACTCCAAGCAAGTCAACCGGCTTCACGCCCTTCTTCCTCGTCTACGGTGCCAAAGCCGTCATCCCAACGGACATAGAGTTCGACTCCCCACGAGTCACCATGTACACCAAGGAGGAAGCAGAAGAGGCACGACAAGACGGCGTTGATTTGCTGGAAGAGGGCCAGCTGTTGGCACTCAACCGGTCCAGCATTTACCAACAGAGCCTGCGCCGATACCACAACAGGAAGGTCAGGCCAAGAGCTTTCCCAGAAGGCGACCTTGTGCTCCGGCTGATCCAGCGAACAGCCGGCCAGCACAAGCTGTCGCCGCCTTGGGAAGGCCCTTTCATCATCAACAAAGTACTAGGCAACGATTCCTACTACCTGATCGACACTCAGAAGCCCCGAGCACACAAGAGGGATGACTCCGGCAAGGAGACAGAGCGGCCATGGAATGCAAATCTTCTCCGAAGATTTTACAGTTGATGCGGTATGTACCACGCTACCTTTTGTATTAAAGTACCAAGACTTCGGGCCCCCCGAGATGAGCTCGGGGACTGCCCTCTTTTGTCTGTATGATAAAAATTATGCCTGCAAGTATGTTACTCTTTTTCATGCCGCTTGGCACCGGGCTCGACAAGTCGGCCCGGGGATTTGCCGCCTTGCACTATGAAATGCTTCCTGCAGCCGGACAAGTAGTGTGTAACACCTAAGCCGTCTTCTGACAGAAGTCGCAGCTTGCAGAGCGACTATACGGTGGGCAGAGGTAAGGTTGAATGGGTGCTCGCATGAAAAATGGCTAAGGACTCAAAGCGTAAAACATAGCTCAAGATGGCTTCCAGCCTTTCTCGCAAACCGACTCTCGGACAGTCGGATTGTCGCTTTCTATCCAACTTGCTCAAACAATCTTGAAATCGGCTAAGTACTTGCTTTCCCAAAGTAGCCTAGCACTTGATCCGGCAACAGTCCGCAGAAGCGGTTGTCCAATTCGCAAGACAGGCAACTAAGAGAAAGTGGCAAAGGAAACAGCCAAAAGAACAATGAGCAAGAAAATATATATATATATATATATATAACATAGGCCCTTGGCCGAATTGTCAAGTAGAGGTTCAAAATACACCCCGCGGGTGGAATTGTGCGAATTAACAAGTTCTTCAAAATACTACTGAAGCAGATAAAACAAAAGACACAGCGGCAGCATAGGAGGCGGCAGACAGATTCGGGGGGTCGGAGGAGGCGCCAACGTCAGGTGTCGGGGCGGTCGGCCGGCTAGTCTCGGCTTGATCGCCTTCGGCAGCAGTCGGGTCGGTCACACGCGGCTCGTTGCTGGAGGCGCGGTCGGGCTGAGGCTGGCCCTCTGCTCCGTCTTCTGGTGCCTCTGCCTCGCCGTCATCCTCCGCCTCATCCTCCTCCTCGACCCTGGAGCCAATCACCTCCGCCGAGTCTTCGCCGCAGTCTGGGTTCATCCCAAACCACTCCGGCGGTACCTCCTCGCCGTCTTCACACCGCTCGGGGACGAAGATGCTCGTGTAGGTGTACTCGGTGATCGCCGTAGCACGCTTGACGAGGGCGTCTTCCGCAGCGGCCAGCTCCGGCTGGGCCTCCGACCGAAGCGTGGACAACCGGTCTAGATCCAGCCCTGGGTACCACGCCTTGACAAACTCCAAGGCCCGGCGCGCTCCAGCCCGAGCCGAAGAGCCCTTCCAGGCCTCGAGGCAACCAGCCGCGACCTCCAACCAGTTGGCCGTCAGGCTGGGGGTGCGCGGAGCCTGCATATCCGGCCAAAGGGCGGAAATCGCCTGGGCACCGACGCGCCGGCGCAGCATCCGGTGAGCTGGCCGAAGACGAGCCTCGATGCTCAAGATGTGCTCATCAAGAGTTCGGGGGGCATCGGCGGCGATCTCCGTGCCCTCCACCCTCCGACTTTCGCGATCGGCCTCGATGGCTTGGATAGCAGCCTGCGACTACCCAGGGAAGAAGTCTGCAAAAGACACGAAGAAACGAAGAAGCAAGTCAAAAACCAGGAGTCAGCATGATCTGAGTCGGCAGCTCGAAGAAAAAAAAGAAGAGACTCACCATCAATGATGTCTTCAATCTCGTGGAAGCCGGAGGACAGCAGCGCCTCCTTGTCAGACCAGGAGGAGCGCTCGCTCCCGAACTCGGCCAAGAGGGCGGTTTCCGTCTCCTCCGCCTCCCTCTGCGACTTCGCAAGCAGCTCCTTCTACTCCGCCAACTGAGTGGCCAGCAGATCGCGCTCTGTGGCAAGCCTGCTGCACTCCTCCCCTTTGGCGAGCAGGGCGGAGTTGGCTTCGCTCAACCACTGTTGAAGTGCAGCATTGGCTCCTGAAGGAAAGGAAGAAAGACAACAGTCGTCAATAAAGTAGGTCGCCGGGGAGATCCGGCCCGACCGCTTAGCAGTCGGCCCGAATCTCGGGGACTACAGCCCGAGGGTGCACTAGCGCGCCCCCGCAGAAAATAAAAAAGAGGGAAGGACTTACTCCGGCTCTCCGCCAAGTCGGCGGTCCGCTTGCCCAGCTCTTCAACATTACGGTTGAAGGCAGTGACGTGGAGGTTGTGGTAATCCTGCAACAAGCATTTCAGACAAAAGTACCCAGAAGTTCACCAATTGGAGTTCCGGGCCGCCTGCTCAGCAGCCGGCCCGAAACTCGGGGACTACACCCAGTGGGTACGTTGGCGTGCCCCCACAGAGAGGAACAAGAAAAACAAGGCTCAAAGAAAAAACATACCCGGACGGCTGCCCGCGACGCTAGGAACGCCTTGGTGCAACTCTGGAGGGCGTCGCCCTCAGCGCGGAGCTTCGCCTGGACGTCCAGGAGCGCCCGGTTCAGTGGCCCTGTGCCGCCTCCTCGCACCCACCCAACAGGTGCGACGCTCGTCGCTTTGGCATCTGGAGCCGCCGAGCTGGTGGTGCCGGCTTCCAGGGGCGGGGTGCCGAAGTCGCCTTCTCCAGACGGCAGCGTGTTGGCGAGCCGACCTGGAGGAGTAGCCTCGCCACGGCCTTGTCTTCGGTCGGCGGCACCAGAGGGCCCGCTGGCTGCTCGCCTTGCACGCCTTCAGACGGTGGCGGAGGCGGCGACAGAACGTTCGCGCCCGGAGTAGAGGGCTCGCCGCCTTCCCTCTCCTCAACGACGTTCTCCCCGCCGGCTTCTCCAGTCTGCCCCGTGAACTCCGGGTGCCCCGTGAACTCCAGAGTTCATCGGGGTTACAAGCAAGGCCGACTGGCGGCGTGCGGCTTCCTCAGCTTGCTGCTTCGCCGCGGCGGCGGCTTCGGCCTCCGCTAGTTTTTTCTTAGCGGAGGCCTCCGCCCTGTCGGCCTCCGCCTTCTCCAGGCGGAGGGCTTCTTCTTCATTGCACTTCTCCTGCCTATTCCACTCCGTCGCCTCCCGGAGGTCAGCAGCGGGGTCTATCCGCCGAGTGGTGGCGGGCGTCTCCGCTGACTCCATGACGGAGGCGGCGGCGACCCGCTCAAGAGAGAGGGTAGCCCTGAAGAAAGAGGGGCGAGCAGAGACTCAGACAAAACACGAAGAAAGAATAAACTTTGAAGACAAAATACTTACGCAGAGACTAACGATGGCTTCTTCACTTCCTTACGGAAGCGGATGGCCTTCGCGGCCGCCTCGTCTCGCCGGGTCGCCGCAGCCGAGCCCTTGGGCTTCTTCAGCCGGCTGCCGAACAAAGTCGGCGCAGCCCGGCGCTTCTTCCCGCCGCCTGGAGCGCCTGACGCGGCAGAAGAGCCCGCGCCCGGCTGGCTGGCTCTTGGCCGATGGCGAGGGGCGACTCCCCCCTCGGCGTGGTCTTCAGGCCAGTCGGCGAAGGTAGCCGAGGGCCTGAAGTCTCCTGTCGTCCCTCCTCCTGCCTCAGCATTGTCTTCCAGGGCCGCCGCCCCCAGATCGGGGTCGTCGACGTTGCTCTCTGCCCGGTCGGTGATGAACTCATGGGCCGGCCCCGAGGTGCCGGCTGGTGGGTGAAGAAGGGGATTCTAACCAAGGCCGACTGATCAGAACAAAACTCGGCAAGAAGAAAACCATCCGAAGAAACAAAAGAAAGGCGACTCACCACGGGCGAGGCGTTGGTGCGGGAGTATGGCTCCTTGCCGAATCGCCAGTCCCCGGGGAGCCTGCTGTCCGAGAGGTAGTTCACCATAAGGGCCACCTCTCCGTGAGGCATGTCCTTGGTGCACATCCGACTCGGGTCGCAGCCCCCGCTCATCTGGCATATCAGGTGAGGGCGGCCTTGAAGTGGGAGAACTCGGCACGAGACGAAGGCGGCCAGTAGGTCCGGACTAGTCAGACCCTCCGACTGCGTCAGCACTCGGAGTCGCGTGATGGCGCCGACTCCTGTAGGCGTCAGCGACCTGGCCCGGTACGACCAGTTGGGCAGTCTGCCAGCCGGCGGGCCGGCTTCGAAAGCCGGCAGATTGACCCAGTCGCCCCTCGTGGCGACGTTCCTGACGTAGAAGTAGGACCGCTGCCACATCTTCACCGACTTCAATAGCGCGATGGAGGGGAAGTGGTTGTCGGCTCCTGTCCTTCGCACGGTGATGAAGGCGCCGCACTGAGCCGGCACGCCCGCGGCCTGGGTGCCGAGCTTGGAGAAGAAGAACTCCCCCCAGAGCTTGAGGGTAGGAAGGACTCCGAGGAAGCCTTCGCATAGAGCCACGAAGGCGGACAGCAGCACCACTGTGTTGGGGGTGAGGTGGTGCGGCTGGAGGCCGTAGAACTCCATGAACGACCGGAAGAAGCTGCTCGCCGGCAGCCCCAGCCCGCGCAGGCAGTGCGAGCGGAAGATGACCCGCTCACCCTCCTGCGGGGCGGGGGAAATCTCCCCCTCCGGCGTGAGACGCACCTGCATGCGGTCCTCGCCGGGAAGCCGACGGGTCCGGTGGAGGAACTCGATGTGGTCTTCATGGACTTCAGAACCGTCCCAGGTGCCGGAGTGCACCGAGGGAGGCGCGGCCGCAGAGGAAGAGCTCATCGCGAGCTGTCGCTGTGGTGATCGCCGGAGCTTGGGCGTGCGGTAGGGCGAAGAAGAGAAGAGGAAGCAGGAGAGCGAGGAGCTGCGAGGAGGAAGAAGGCAAGGGGTAGTGGGAAGGAGGGGAGCGCGTGCCCCCCTCTTCCCCCTACTTATAGCCCCGTGGGCTGCGAAGCCGAGGGGGCGGACGTGGGGATTTACTGTGCCCGCAACCCCACGCCCCCCACGATCCACGTGAAGTTACTGCGTGCAGTAACTTCACGGGAATCCCAACCGTCCACCGGGCCGCAGCGGATACGCTCGGGCGCCGAGGCGCGGTAGTGGAGGACCCCTCCTACGGGTCTGTCCCGTCGCACGCGTGGGCTGGCAGGATGGCCTGGCCACGTGTCCTCGCGTAACAGGCCAAGAACGGGCGGCGGCCTGGAAGCTTAGCTAGCACGCCACTTGAAATCCCGCCGAGACGTTCGAACTACTGAGCAAGTCGAAATTGAGTGAGTCCGAGTTGGGCGAGTCCGACTCCTTCTAGTCAGCCCGGCAGAAGCCAATCAAGACCGTGTGTTGAGCACCCGGAAGGAGAAACTGCTGAGGCTTCTCGGCCGATCGTCCGCGGCGCCTCACCAGCTTTGGGGACTACTGTCGGAGTAATGGGCCACGGGTAGGCCAACCCGAGGCCCATAACCTTTCAAGACATCGGCGCAGGATGCGGCCCTCAAGACCACAGGGCGAAGAGCCGCCTCCTGGAGAGTCTACCGCAAGGCGGCCGACTGCCCGCCCATGGCCGAGTCCCAGGGGCGACTTCCAGAGAAGCCGTCTTTGGGGAGTCGGCCGGCGACTCCAACAAACCGTGACCTCATCGAGGGGGACGGGGCAAGGGCGTGGCTACATTGAAGCCCACTCCCCGCCCCTTACCAAGGGCAGGCATGGCTACAGCGCCGTACTAGGGAAGATCTCCCTGCGGCGTGGCACTGTTGCCCAGCCGGCCCTGACATCAGCATCACAGTACCTGGTCCTGCGCCCACGACGGCTTGTCTGTACGGCCTGGAGGCAGCGGGGCCCATCAGTCAGCGAGACCTCGGGAGACGACGGGAGAACCGCCAGTCGGACCCGTCGGGAGTCGGCCCGGGGGAGTCGGCCAAGCCCTCCCCCGGGGCCCACGCTCCATTAATCAAGAAGAGATGGGGAGTGGCCATAGTGATCGCATGCCAAGCGGCGGGGCTGTTGCCACAACCCCATGACCGAGCTTGCGTCATCAGGAGCATCGCTATAGTAATCAGCAGCCGGCAAGACCGGCCCGCGGCGGACGCGGCCTGTCGGCTCCGTACCAGACCAGTTGGTGGGGCCCACCAGTCGGCAGGCCCCAGTAGTCGGCGGAGAAGCCGGAGGTCGGAGGCACTAACGGCTGGGGCCGCGCCTAGTCGAATTACCATTGTACCCCTGGGGGGTAGGCCTATATAAACCCCCCAGGGCACCCATGCAAAGGGTTGGATCCCAGTAGTTCTAAACCACACCAGATAGAAGGAGAGAGCTGGCCTTGCCCTCTCCTACCACCCGAATAGCTCAAGGAGCATCCTTGTAAACACTTGGCCATAGTGATCATGTGGAGACCCCGCAGAGCAGCAGTAGGGGTCTTATATCCCCGGAGAGCCCTGAAGTTGGGTAAGATTCGTCGGCGTGCATGTCTTCGCCTCATCCCGTTTCCAGGCACCGGCGACGTTCTACTCGCCTCCACCATGATAAGCCATCCGTTGGCATATGTCGCACCAAACCCCCGAAACTCCATATAACAGTAAAAAGACTCGCTCACTTTTCGTCAGTCTCAGTGCTTAAAGTGTTTGCAGCTAACCCGGCCGGTGCGGAATAGAGTCCGCACCACGGCTCACCATGGAGGTGAGGCAGCTCGGCGACTTGGCTATGGAGCAGGCCGCAGCAGCAAAAGGCCAAGTGGCGGCTTGAAATAACAGGCATGAGGCCATAGTGGCGGAGGTGACCCAGGCGGCCCGAGGCGTGCCAGCGGCTCTGAGGCAGACGGAAATGGCGACTCGTCGGTATAACCGCCCTGGCCCACGTGGGTGGCGGCTTAGCACAGAGGCCGGGTTTGCGAAAAGGGCGCGCCGGCCGTGGTCGAATCGCAGTTGAATTGAGGCAAGGTCGGAGAACGACTCGGTGTCCAACTCTGTTTCCGGGTCATGGTGGTCTTGGGGAAAAATCCCCCGTTGGTGTTTTCACATGGCGGTTGGTCTGACCATAAGTATCCCCTGAATCTTTGCTTTATCTATTCTAACAGAAATCTTGTCGGTCTCGATGATTGGCAGTTGTAGCAATCGTATACAGCAATTTTGCAGCAGTGTTGATCTCAATCCGGTTAATCTTACGACTGTGACAGTGCGTGGCGACCTTGATATTGACAACGAAATGCCTGACAAATTTTCCTGACTATTTAATTGTTTAAAACCTCGATCTCCGAATCGCCCATCATATCTCCTCTTGATGCTTTTACCAGTACCCGCAGCTGACAATCTTGAGAAACAAGCCGACAGTTTCGTTGGGCCGTTCCGTTGGCAAGTCACCACAGAGACTTTGTCAACCGCACATGATGGTGGCGCTAAGGTCAAGCCCCCACGCTCGGCCGTCATCGTAGATGCCCACACACATGAATCGTCTGAACAACGTAACGATGAAGCGGACGCCGCTATTGATGAATATTGAACTTGCAATCCATGTGAAATTTTCCACTCCAGCTCTTCTTCAACCGGAAATTTGTGAACTTCTCGAACCCTAGGAAAAGATCCCTACAAGAACACAACACCGCCGTGCGCAGGCCCCACGGTGGGCGCCAACTGTCGTGGAATTGTCACGGCAGATGTCCTAGTGGGAGGACTTAGTCGTGAGGCCAACGCATCTTTGTGGCAGCTTGAGAGGGGTTGAGTGGGACGAGAGACGCGAGGTTTACCCAGGTTCGGCCCCTCATGGTGGAGGTAAAAGCCTACATCCTGCTTCATTGATATTGATGATGATGATCACGATTACACGGATGCTCTAACTCGAGAGCTATAGACTTGTTTGTCTAACCCTAACTTATCCAACTTGTGGAACTTGTCCCTCTTGGGGTGCCCTGCCCCTCCTTATATATGTTGAAGGGGCGGCTGTTGGGGAACGTAGCAGAAATTCAAAATTTTTCCTACGAATCACCAAGATCTATCTATGGAGAGACCAGCAACGAGTAGAAAGAGAGTGCATCTACATACCCTTGTAGATCGCTAAGCGGAAGCGTTCAAGTGAACGGGGTTGATGGAGTCGTACTCGTCGTGATTCAGATCACCGATGATCAAGTGCCGAACGCACGGCACCTCCGCGTTCAACACACGTACAGCCCGGTGACGTCTCCCACGCCTTGATCCAGCAAGGAGAGAGGGAGAGGTTGAAGAAGACTCCATCCAACAGCAGCACAACGGCGTGGTGGTGGTGGAGGAGCGTGGCAATCCCGCAGGGCTTCGCCAAGCACCATGGGAGAAGAGGAGGAGGGAGAGGGGCAGGGCTGCACCAACGAGAGATCAAATCGCGTGTTATGGGCAGCCCCTAGGCCTCATATATATAGGGGAAGGGGACTGCGCCCCCTTTAGGGTTTTCCCACCCCAAGGGGCGGCGGCCATCCTCCAGATGGCATCTGGTGCGGCGGCCAAGAGGGGGGGGGAGGAGTACATCCTCCCCAAGGCACCTCGGAGGTGCCTTCCCCCTTGAGGACTCTTCCCTCTAGGGTTCCCTAGGCGCATGGGCCTCTTGGGGCTGGTGCCCTTGGCCCATGTAGGCCAAGACGCACCCCCCACAGCCCATGTGGCCCCCCGGGGCAGGTGGCCCCACCGGTGGGCCCCCGGGACCCTTCCGGTGGTCCCGGTACAATACCGATGACCCCGAAACTTGTCCCGATGGCCGAAACAGGACTTCCTATATATAAATCTTTACCTCCGGACCATTCCGGAGCTCCTCGTGACGTCCGGGATCTCATCCGGGACTCCGAACAACATTCGGTAACCACATACAAGCTTCCTTTATAACCCTAGCGTCATCGAACCTTAAGTGTGTAGACCCTACGGGTTCGGGAGACATGCAGACATGACCGAGACGTTCTTCGGTCAATAACCAACAGCGGGATCTGGATACCCATGTTGGCTCCCACATGTTCCACGATGATCTCATCGGATGAACCACGATGTCAAGGACTCAATCGATCCCGTATACAATTCCCTTTGTCTAGCGGTATTTTACTTGCCCGAGATTCGATCGTCGGTATACCGATACCTTGTTCAATCTCGTTACCGGCAAGTCACTTTACTCGTTCCGTAACACATCATCCCGTGATCAACTCCTTGGTCACATTGCGCATATGATGATGTCCTACCGAGTGGGCCCAGAGATACCTCTCCGTTTACACGGAGTGACAAATCCCAGTCTCGATCCGCATAAAACAATAGATACTTTCGGAGATACCTGTAGTGTACCTTTATAGTCACCCAGTTATGTTGTGACGTTTGATACACCCAAAGCACTCCTACGGTATCCAGGAGTTACACGATCTCATGGTCAAAGGAAGAGATACTTGACATTGGCAAAGCTCTAGCAAACGAACTACACGATCTTTGTGCTATGCTTAGGATTGGGTCTTGTCCATCACATCATTCTCCTAATGATGTGATCCCGTTATCAACGACATCCAATGTCCATAGCCAGGAAACCATGACTATCTGTTGATCACAACGAGCTAGTCAACTAGAGGCTCACTAGGGACATATTGTGGTCTATGTATTCGCACGTGTATTACGATTTCCGGATAATACAATTATAGCATGAATAAAAGACTATTTATCATGAACAAAGAAATATAATAATAACTTATTTATTATTGCCTCTAGGGCATATTTCCAACAGTCTCCCACTTGCACTAGAGTCAATAATCTAGTTCACATCACCATGTGATTAACACTCACAGGTCACATCGCCATGTGACTAATACCCAAGAGTTTACTAGAGTCAGTAGTCTAGTTCACATCACTATGTGATTAACACTCAATGAGTTTTATGTTTGATCATGTTGCTTGTGAGAGAGGTTTTAGTCAACGGGTCTGAACCTTTCAGATCCGTGTGTGCTTTACAGATCTCTATGTCATCTCCTAGATGCAGCTACCACGCTCTATTCGGAGCTATTCCAAATAACTGTTCTACTTGGAGCTATTCTAAATTATTGCTCCATTATATGTATCCGGTCTCTCTACTCAGAGCTATCCGGATAGGTGTCAAGCTTGCATCGACGTGACCTTTATGACGAACTCTTTTACCACCTTCATAATCGAGAAAATTCCTTAGTTCACTAGTTACTAAGGATATCTTTGACCGCTGTCCTGTGAGCCATTCTTGGATCACTCTTGTACCCCTTGACTGACTCACGGCAAGGCACACTTCAGGTGCGGTACACAGCATAGCATACTGAAGAGCCTACGTCTTAAGCATAGGGGACGACCTTCGTCCTTTCTCTCTATTCTACCGTGGTCGAGCTTTAAGTCTTAACTTCGTACCTTACAACTCAGGCAAGAACTCCTTCTTTGACTGGTCCATCTTGAACACCTTCAAGATCATGTCAAGGTATGTGCTCATTTGAAAGTATTATTAAGCATTTTGATCTATCCTTATAGATCTTGATGCTCAATGTTCAAGTAGCTTAATCCAGGCTTTCCATTGAAAAACACTTTCAAATAACCCTATATGCTTTCTAGAAATTCTACATCATCTCTGATCATCAATATGTCAATAACATATACTCATCAGAAATTCTATAGTGCTCCCACTCACTTCTTTGGAAATACAAGTTTCTCATAAACTTTGTATAAATCCAAAATCTTTGATCATCTCATCAAAGCGTACATTCCAACTCCGAGATGCTTACTCCAGTCCTTAGAAGGATCGCTGGAGCTAGCATACCTTTTAGCATCCTTAGGATCGACAAAACTTTTCTGATTGTATTGCATACAACCTTTCCTTACGAAAACTAGTAAGGAAACTTGTCTTGACATCCATCTGCCAGATTTCATAAATGCAGCTAATGCTAACATGATTCCGACGGACTTTAAGCATCGCTACGAGTGAGAAAATCTCATCGTAGTCAACTCCTTGAACTTGTCGGAAAACATCTTAACGACAAGTCGAGCTTTCTTAATGGTGACATTTACCATCATTGTCCATCTTCCTTTTGAAATCCATCTGTACTCATTAGCCTTACGACCATCGAGCCGTTCTGCCAAAGTCCACACTTTGTTTTCATACATGGATCCTCTCTCAGATTTTCTGGCCTCAAGCCATTTATCGGAATCCGGGCCCACCATCGCTTCTCCATAGCTCGTAGGTTCATTGTTGTCTAGCAACATGACCTTCAAGACAGGATTACGTACCACTCTGAAGTAGTACGCATCCTTGTCATCCTACGAGGTTTGGGAGTGACTTGATCCGAAGTTTCATGATCAATATCATAAGCTTCCACTTCAATTGGTGTAGGTGCCACAGGAACAACTCCCTGTGCCCTGTCACACACTAGTTGAAGAGAAGGTTCAATAACCTCATCAAGTCTCCACCATCCTCCCACTCAATTCTTTCGAGAGAAACTTTTCCTCGAGAAAGGACCCGATTCTAGAAACAATCCATATTGCTTTCGGATCTGAATTAGGAGGTATACCCAACTGTTTTGGGTTTCCTATGAAGATGCATTTTATCCGCTTTGGGTTCGAGCTTATCAACCTGAAACTTTTTCATATAAGCGTCACAGCCCCAAACTTTTAAGAAACGACAACTTAGGTTTCTCTAAACCATAATTCATACGGTGTCATCTCATCGGAATTACGTGGTGCCCTATTTAAAGTGAATGTGGTTGTCTCTAATGCCTAACCGATGAACGATAGTGGTAATTCGATAAGAGACATCATGGTACGCATCATATCCAATAGGGTACAACTATGATGTTCGGACACACCATCATACTACGGTGTTCCAGGCGGTATTAATTGTGAAACAATTTCCACAATGTCTTAATTGTGTGCCAAAACTCGTAACTCAGATATTCATCTCTATGATCATATCATAGACATTTTATCCTCTTGTCACAATGATCTTCTACTTCACTCTGAAATTACTTGAACCATTCAATAATTCAGACTTGTGTTTCATCAAGTAAATATAGTCAACATCTACTCGAATCATCTGTGAAGTAAGAACATAACGATATTCACTGCATGCCTCAGCACTCATTGGACTGCACACATCAAAATGTGTTACTTCCAACAAGTTGCTATCTTGTTCCATCTTCCTGAAACGAGGCTTTCAGTCATCTTGCCCATGTGGTATGATTTGCATGTCTCAAGTGAATCAAAATCAAGTGAGTTCAAACGGTCCATTTGCATGGAGTTTCTTCATGCATATACACAAATAGACATGGTTCGCATGTCTCAAACTTTTCAAAAATGAGTGAGTCCAAAGATCCATCAACATGGAGCTTCTTCATGCGTTTTATACCATTATGACTTACATGGCAGTGCCACAAGTAAGTGGTACTATCATTACTATCTTATATCTTTTGGGATGAAAATGTGTATCACTATGATCGAGATTCAATAAACCATTCCTTTTTGGTGCAAGAGCACTTTATTCAGGTTTAATACTAATCTTGATGGTAGAGGGAGCGTGCGATGTTTGATCATATCAACATTGGAAACACTTCCAACACATATCGTCAGCTCACCTTTAGCTAGTCTCCGTTTATTCCGTAGCTTTTATTTCGAGTTACTAACACTTAGCAACCGAACCGATATCTAATACCCTGGTGCTACTAGGAGTACTAGTAAAGTACACATTAACATAATGTATATCCAATATACTTCTATTGACCTTGCCAGCCTTCTCATCTACCAATTATCTAGGGTAATCTTGCTCCAGTGGTTGTTCCCCTTATTACAGAAGCACTTAGTCTCGGGTTTGGGTTCAACCTCGGGTTTCTTCATTGGTGCAGCAGCTGATTTGCCGTTTCATGAAGTATCCCTTTGTTCCCTTGCCCTTCTTGAAACTAGTGGTTTCACCAACCATCAACAATTGATGCTCCTTCTTGATTTCTACTTTCGTGGTGTCAAACATCATGAATATTTCAAGGATCGTCATATCTATCCCTGATATGTTATAGTTAATCACGAAGCTCTAGCAGCTTGGTGGCAATGACTTTGGGGAAACATCACTATCTCATCTGGAGGATCAACTCCCACTCGATTCAAGTGATTGTTGTGCTCAGACAATCTGAGCACAAGCTCAACGATTGATCTTTTCTCCCTTAGTTTGCAGGCTAAGAAAATCGTCGGAGGTCTTATACCTCTTGACGTGGGCACGAGCCTGAAATCCCAATTTCAGCCCTCGGAACATCTCATATGTTCCACGACGTTTCGAAAACGTCTTTGGTGCCTCTACTTAAACCATTTAATTGAACTATCACGTAGTTATCAAAACGTGTATGTTCGATGTTCGAAACATCCACAAACGACGTTTGGGGTTCAGCACACTGAGCAGTGCATTAAGGACATAAGCGTTCTAGTGTCCGCATTATCGCTACTGTCAACTTTCAACTATATTTTCTCTAGGAACATATCTAAAACAGTAGAACTAAAGCGCGAGCTACGACATAATTTGCAAAAGGTCTTTTGACTATGTTCAGGATAATTAAGTTCATCTTATGAACTCCCACTTAGATAGACATCCCTCTGGTCATCTAAGTGATCACATGATCCGAGTTAACTAGGCCGTGTCCGATCATCACGTGAGACGGACTAGTCATCATCGGTGAACATCTTCATGTTGATCGTATCTACCATACGACTCATGCTCGACCTTTCGGTCTCCGTGTTCCGAGGCCATGTCTGCACATGCTAGGCTCGTCAAGTTAACCCTAAGTGTTTTCGCTGTGTAAAAATGTCTTACACCCGTTGTATGTGAACGTAAGAATCCATCACACCCGATCATCACGTGGTGCTTAGAAGCGACGAACTGTAGCAACGGTGCACAGTTAGGGGAGAACACTTCTTGAAATTTTGTAAGGGATCATCTTATTTACTACCGTCGTCCTAAGCAAACAAGATGCATAAACATGATAAACATCACATGCAATCAAATAGTGACATGATATGGCCAATATCATTTTGCTCCTTTTGATCTTCATCTTCGGGGCTCCATGATCATCATCGTCACCGGCATGACACCATGATCTCCATCATCATGATCTCCATCATCGTGTCTTCATGAAGTTGTCACGCCAACGACTACTTCTACTTCTATGGCTAACGCGTTTAGCAATAAAGTAAAGTAAGTTACATGGCGTTCTTCAATGACACGCAGGTCATACAAAAAATAAAGACAACTCCTATGGCTCCTGCCGGTTGTCATACTCATCGACATGCAAGTCGTGAATCCTATTACAAGAACATGATCAATCTCATACATCACATATATCATTCATCACATCCTTTTGGCCATATCACATCACATAGCATACCCTGCAAAAACAAGTTAGACGTCCTCTAATTGTTGTTTGCATGTTTTACTTGGCTGCTATGGGTTTCTAGCAAGAACGTTTCTTACCTACGCAAGACCACAACGTGATATGCCAATTGCTATTTACCCTTCATAAGGACCCTTTTCATCGAATCCGTTCCGACTAAAGTGAGAGAGACTGGCACCCGCTAGCCACCTTATGCACCAAGTGCATGTCAATCGGTGGAACCTGTCTCACGTAAGAGTACGTGTAAGGTCGGTCCGGGCCGCTTCATCCCACAATACCGTCGAAACAAGATTGGACTAGTAACGGTAAGCATATTGAACAACATCAACGCCCACAACTACTTTGTGTTCTACTCGTGCAAAGAATCTACGCAATAGACCTAGCTCATGATGCCATTGTTGGGGAACGTAGCAGAAATTCAAAATTTTTCCTACGAATCACCAAGATCTATCTATGGAGAGACCAGCAACGAGTAGAAAGAGAGTGCATCTACATACCCTTGTAGATCGCTAAGCGGAAGCGTTCAAGTGAACGGGGTTGATGGAGTCGTACTCGTCGTGATTCAGATCACCGATGATCAAGTGCCGAACGCACGGCACCTCCGCGTTCAACACACGTACAGCCCGGTGACGTCTCCCACGCCTTGATCCAGCAAGGAGAGAGGGAGAGGTTGAAGAAGACTCCATCCAACAGCAGCACAACGGCGTGGTGGTGGTGGAGGAGCGTGGCAATCCCGCAGGGCTTCGCCAAGCACCATGGGAGAAGAGGAGGAGGGAGAGGGGCAGGGCTGCACCAACGAGAGATCAAATCGCGTGTTATGGGCAGCCCCTAGGCCTCATATATATAGGGGAAGGGGACTGCGCCCCCTTTAGGGTTTTCCCACCCCAAGGGGCGGCGGCCATCCTCCAGATGGCATCTGGTGCGGCGGCCAAGAGGGGGGGGGGAGGAGTCCATCCTCCCCAAGGCACCTCGGAGGTGCCTTCCCCCTTGAGGACTCTTCCCTCTAGGGTTCCCTGGGCGCATGGGCCTCTTGGGGCTGGTGCCCTTGGCCCATGTAGGCCAAGACGCACCCCCCACAGCCCATGTGGCCCCCCGAGGCAGGTGGCCCCACCCGGTGGGCCCCCGGGACCCTTCCGGTGGTCCCGGTACAATACCGATGACCCCGAAACTTGTCCCGATGGCCGAAACATGACTTCCTATATATAAATCTTTACCTCCGGACCATTTCGGAGCTCCTCGTGACGTCCGGGATCTCATCCGGGACTCCGAACAACATTCGGTAACCACATACAAGCTTCCTTTATAACCCTAGCGTCATCGAACCTTAAGTGTGTAGACCCTACGGGTTCGGGAGACATGCAGACATGACCGAGACGTTCTTCGGTCAATAACCAACAGCGGGATCTGGATACCCATGTTGGCTCCCACATGTTCCACGATGATCTCATCGGATGAACCACGATGTCAAGGACTCAATCGATCCCGTATACAATTCCCTTTGTCTAGCGGTATTTTACTTGCCCGAGATTCGATCGTCGGTATACCGATACCTTGTTCAATCTCGTTACCGGCAAGTCACTTTATTCGTTCCGTAACACATCATCCCGTGATCAACTCCTTGGTCACATTGCGCATATGATGATGTCCTACCGAGTGGGCCCAGAGATACCTCTCCGTTTACACGGAGTGACAAATCCCAGTCTCGATCCGCATAAAACAATAGATACTTTCAGAGATACCTGTAGTGTACCTTTATAGTCACCCAGTTACGTTGTGACGTTTGATACACCCAAAGCACTCCTACGGTATCCAGGAGTTACACGATCTCATGGTCAAAGGAAGAGATACTTGACATTGGCAAAGCTCTAGCAAACGAACTACACGATCTTTGTGCTATGCTTAGGATTGGGTCTTGTCCATCACATCATTCTCCTAATGATGTGATCCCGTTATCAACGACATCCAATGTCCATAGCCAGGAAACCATGACTACCTGTTGATCACAACGAGCTAGTCAACTAGAGGCTCACTAGGGACATATTGTGGTCTATGTATTCACACGTGTATTACGATTTCCGGATAATACAGTTATAGCATGAATAAAAGACTATTTATCATGAACAAAGAAATATAATAATAACTTATTTATTATTGCCTCTAGGGCATATTTACAACAGCGGCTTACATGACTAGTCCTATTAGGATTAGGATTACTCTATTACATGTGGAGTCCTAGTCTTTCTTCCTTTATAAGAGAATATTCCTTATGCTTTCCTCTTAAGCCGGCCTACCATAACGTAAGATGGCCTTCCTTGAACCGCCTACTGGGCCTCCGGGTCTTGTTGCTCCTCTAACCCACTGGCCGGGTCATCAATGAGACACCTGGCTCGGCCAGATCATCAGTGAGTGGAGAGATCCGGGCGGGTCACTTAGTGAGTCGCCAAGTCGGGGCGGGTCACCAGTGAGCCACCAAGTCCGGTCGGGTCATACCGCGGGGTATATCCCCGACAGAAAGGAAAGATTGAACCTGGCCTCAACTTGGAAAAACAAGAGTGCCACTGGAAAGATGAGTTGATTTCGGTCGAAATCGATATAAAGATCACCGGAATCGGATGCACGGTGTGCAAATGGCAAGCAAAACGAATATGGCACCGATCAGCGATTAACAGCACGAGGCCATCTAAATGCATCAAGAACAACATGCTACATCACTCTAACATAGCAACAAAATGAATGGTAGGGATCCACTCAAGATGCTTGACAAAAGATGAACACTGAGCTATGGCTAATTCACTCAATAGCAGGTTCAAACAAGCATGGCAAAAGTGCAAAAGATATCAGGTTGCAGACTTGGTGAAAATAACAACATGTCAGGAATTTAACATCAGGAAGCAATGTTTAGAGCAAGATAAGAACATGCTACAGGAACATATCATGGCAAAGCAAGGCATGGCATGAAGCTACTCAAAGCATTCAGCAAAAGTCCCTTACTGACCATAAGCCAAAAGGGATCAGAAAATACAATGGCAACCATGTGAACATAGCAATTATCGTTAACAGATTCAGACTTAGTAGAAAAACTGGAACATGGCAAAACAGGCATTAAGTAGGCATGTTTACGAGTTCGATGCACTCACCACAAAGCATTGCATGACAAACTAAGCATACACCCAGCAAGTAGACATGGCATAGAAGCTAAACATGGCAAGAACAACAACATAGCATGCATGGATCAACTACAACAAGCTCGGCAAAAATGCTTAACACGTAAACATTCTGCTAGGAACATTTTATAGCAAAACTAGAGCTCGATTGACTCAAGCTAGGGTGCTACATAATTGCAAACAAAGACAAGGCTGGATAGAGCACAACAATATCTATAAAACACCCTTACTGATCATGCTCAAAATAGGCATGGATCACTCTGTAGCAACATGAATACATGGCATAAAAATATTAACAGGGCAAAGACAGAGAATGTTTCAAAGTCCCCGAAATCAGCAACATTACGAGGGCTACTTTGCATGCTTGTGCTAGTTACCACAGAGATCACAAAAATACATGGCATTCACCCCTGTATAGATGGCATGGCATACTTCAAAACTCATGTAGGGCTCAAGTTCATAGGAGGCACACATCAATCATGGCAAAAATGACAAATGTCCAATTGCTGATAAGAATCTGAAACTAATATAAACTAGAACTCTTGCAAAAGCATTTAGGGCATCAAGATGAGCTAAAATGAACATAATGCAATGAGATGAAATGAAGTACTCATCGAGACGAACAATTTGATATGCTACACGCCCAAAACGGAGCCACGGGTGCCGAGTTATGCCATGATGAAAATTGCCAAAAATTGCGGGGAGTTGGAGAGAGTCAACCAAGATCTAGGGTTCGTCAGGCACGCGAACCGAGGCGGTCGGATCTCTCACCAGAGTTCGTCCGAGCTCGCCGGAGGTAGATCAGGGAAGCCGGATCCGGAGCGGGGGCTCGCTGGAGAGGAGGTGGCGTCGGCGAGGACGACGTGGGCGGCGAGGGCGGCAAGGTGGAGTGGGGCGGAGCGGCACGGGCGGCGGTCGCCGGCGAGCTTGTGGGCGGCGGTCGCCGGTGAGCTTGCGGGCGGCGGGGCGCGGCGTCGGTGGGCGGCGGGGCGGCGGAAGGCGGCG
>NC_041384.1:654972402-655029897 GCF_002162155.2 Triticum dicoccoides | reverse complement strand
GCGCGCGGGCACGGGGCGCGGCCCGAACGGAGCGCGGGTAGGGCCCGCCCTGGGCCGAGCGGTCTGGCGGCGGCGGACAACGGGGTGGCGACAGGTGGCGCTCGGTGGTTGGCCAGGGGGAGCGGGGTGGACGTGTCCGGCCCGGTCGGACACGTCCGGCGGCTGGAGGAGGAAGGAGACTAGGGTTAGGGTAGGGAATGATCCAAAAATTTCGGGGGACTGACCTTTTTATAGGTAGGAGGAGCTAGGAGGCTCCAAATTGAGCACGGTTTGCGGCCACGCGATCGTGATCGAACAGCCTAGATGATGGAGGAGTTTTAGGTGGGTTTTGGGCCATTTGGGGGGGTGTTGGGCTGCAACACACACGAGGCCTTCTCGGTCCCTCGGTTAACCGTTGGAGTATCAAACGAAGTCCAAATGGCACAAAACTTGAGAGGCGGTCTACTGGTAGTAAACCAAGGCCGCATGGCAAGTCTCGGTCCAATGTGAGAACGTTTAATACCCACACACGGAAAGAGGTAAAAAGGGACACCGAAGGACATAGGAGCGCCGGAATGCAAAACGGACAACGGGGAAAATGCTCGGATGCATGAGACGAACATGTATGCAAATGCGATGCACATGATCACATGATATGAGATGCATGACAAATACAAAAGCACACGCAGACAAAAACCCCGACTTACGAGGAAATATCATAACTTAGTGCCGGAAATGGCAAGAGTTGGAATACAAATATGGCAAGTTACATATGGGGTGTTACACTTGTTTGCTTGTGTGTTAGTTTGTTTGCTTGTCGTTATGACTAGTCCCTTATCTTCTCAATTGTCTCCCGAGAATGAAATTCTAAATTTTAAGCAAAGGGAGGGTGAAAATCTAAAAGATGCTTGGTATAGAATTTGCAATGCTCAAACTAGATCTACTAGGAAGCAATCTACTACAATTCTCCTTCGCAATTTTTATGTAGGCATTACTCCTTGGCACCGTTATGTTCTTGATACTATTACCGGAGGGAACTTTTTGGGTATCCATACTTTTGATTCTTATAATGCTATGTTAGATTTATTTGGCTCACTCCCTCTCTTGGTTAATGGAACTATATTAACTTTGGAGCATGTAATGCAAAGGCTTGAAATTATTTAAAATAAGGTTGCTACCGTATAGTTAATTGAAAACTTGGATAAAAAGATCCATTGCCGAATCTCTCAATATGGATCTAAAGTAGGAGTTACTTTGAAAGATATTAAAGAAAAGGAACCCATAGTTAATGAGAAAATAAATCACGATTCCATCAGGATCAATAAACTTGAGAATATTATTACCAACTTGGGAACCACTTTTTCTTCCGTAAAGAATACTGCAAGTCCTTCCACTAAATTTACCAAGCTTATGTACATTCCTAAAAATAAGGGTGAATCATCTAGTAAGGAAAATGCGGATCTCAAATCTATAAGTATTCATCCCAATCTTTTTGCTATCATTAAGGAACCATTTGTTACAAATGAATTTTTTGATCTTGTGCCTAAAAGTTTGATAATTAATAAAAAGAAAGAAATTCCTAAAGATGTTAGATGCCTCATTGAAGAATTTCCTACCAAAGATGGCAATACCTAGATCTATTCTTGATTGTTATGCCTAGCTAGGGGCGTTTAACGATAGCGCTTGTTGGGAGGCAACCCAATTTTGTTTTTATTCCTTGCTTTTTGTTCCTGTTTAGTAATAAATAATTTATCTAGCCTCTGTTTTGGTTGTGCTTTTTTGTGTTTACTTAGTGTTTGTGCCAAGTAGAACCGTTGGGAAGACTTGGGGAAAGTCTTGTTGAAGTTTCTGTAAAAAACAGAAACTTTAGCGCTCACGAAAACTACTGCCATTTTTATTTGGAGAGTGATATTTAGTTAATTCTTTTTGAATATGATTAATAGATAAACTCGTCACGTCCAGAAATTTATTTTAGAATTTTTGGTGCTCCAGATCTTGCGCTATCTACAGATTACTACAGACTGTTCTGTTTTTGACAGATTCTGTTTTTCGTGTGTTGTTTGCTTATTTTGATGAATCTATGGCTAGTAAAATAGTTTATAAACCATAGAGAAGTTGGAATACAGTAGGTATAACACCAATGTAAATAAATAATGAGTTCATTACAGTACCTTGAAGTGATCTTTTATTTTCTTTCGCTAACGGAGCTCACTAGATTTTCTACTTTAAGTTTTGTGTTGTGAAGTTTTCAAGTTTTGGGTAAAGATTTGATGGATTATGGAACAAGGAGTGGCAAGAGTCTAAGCTTGGGGATTCCCATGGAACCCCCAAGATAATCTAAGGACACCTAAAAGCCAAAGCTTGGGGATGCCCCGGAAGGCATCCCCTCTTTCGTTTACTTCTATCGGTAACTTTACTTGGAGCTATATTTTTATTCGCCACATGATATGTGTTTTGCTTGGAGTGTCTTGTATGATTTGAGTCTTTGCTTGTTAGTTTACCACAATCATACTTGCTGTACACACCTTTTGAGAGAGCCATACATGATTTGGAATTTGTTAGAATACTCTATGTACTTCGCTTATATCTTTTGAGTTATATAATTTTGCTCTAGTGCTTCACTTATATCTTTTAGAGCACGGTGGTGGATTTGTTTTATAGAAACTATTGATCTCTCATGCTTCACTTATATTATTTTGAGAGTCTTAATAGCATGGTAATTTGCTTAAAATCCTAATATGCTTGGTATACAAGATTAATAATAAAACTTTCTTATGAGTGTGTTGAATACTATGATAAGTTTGATACTTGATAATTGTTTTGAGATATAGAGATGGTGATATTAAAGTCATGCTAGTTGAGTAGTTGTGAATTTGAGAAATACTTGTGTTGAAGTTTGTGATTCCCATAGCATGCACGTATGGTGAACCGTTATGTGATGAAGTCAGAGCATGATTTATTTATTGATTGTCTTCCTTATGAGTGGCGGTCGGGGACGAGCGATGGTATTTTCCTACCAATCTATCCCCCTAGGAGCATGCGCGTAATACTTTGCTTTGATAACTTGTAGATTTTTGCAATAAGTATATGATTTATTTATGACTAATGTTGAGTCCATGGATTATACGCACTCTCACCCTTCCACATTTGCTAGCCTCTCTAATACCGCGCACCTTTCGCCGGTATCATACACCCACCATATACCTTCCTCAAGACAGCCACCATACCTACCTATTATGGCATTTCCATACCCATTCCGAGATATATTGCCATGCAACTTTCCACAGTTCCATTTATTATGACACACTCCATCATTGTCATATTGCTTAGCATGATCATGTAGTTGACATCATATTCGTGGCAAAGCCACCATTCATAATTCTTTCATACGTGTCACTCATGAGTCATTGCATATCCCGGTACACCGCCGGAGGCATTCATATAGAGTCATCTTTTGTTCTAGTATCGAGTTGTAATCATTGAGTTGTAAGAAAAATAAAAGTGTGATGACCATCGTTATTAGAGCATTGTCCCAGTGAGGAAAGGATGATGGAGACTATGATTCCCCCACAAGTCAGGATGAGACTCCGGACGAAAAATAAAAAAAGGAGAAAGATAAGAGGCCATAAAAAAAGAAAAAAAAGAGAGAAAAGGCCCAAATAAAAAATGAGAGAAAAAGAGAGAAGGGACATTGTTACTATCCTTTTACCACACTTGTGCTTCAAAGTAGCACCATGATCTTCATAGTAGAGAGTCTCCCATGTTATCACTTTCATATACTAGTGGGTATATTTCATTATAGAACTTGGCTTGTATATTCCAATGATGGGCTTCCTCAAATTGCCTTAGGTCTTCATGAGCAAGCAAGTTGGATGCACACACACTTAGTTTCTTTTTGAGCTTTCATATACTTATAGCTCTAGTGCATCCGTTGCATGGAAATCCCTACTCACTCACATTGATATCTATTGATGGGCATCTCCATTGCCCGTTGATACGCCTAGTTGATGTGAGACTATCTTCTCCCTTTTTGTATTCTCCACAACCACCACTCTATTCCACCTATAGTGCTATATCCATGGCTCACGCTCATGTATTCCGTGAAGATTGAAAAAGTTTTGAGAATGTCAAAAGTATGAAACAATTGCTTGGCTGGTAATCGGGGTTGTGCATGATTTAAATATTTTCTGTGGTGAAGACAGAGCATAGCCAGACTATATGATTTTGTAGGGATAACTTTCTTTAGCCATGTTATTTTGAGAAGACATAATTGCTTTGTTAGTATGCTTGAAGTATTATTATTTTTATGTCAATATGAACTTTTGTCTTGAATCTTTCGGATCTGAATATTCATACCACAATTAAGAAGAATTACATTAAAATTATGCCAAGTAGCACTCCGCATCAAAAATTCTGTTTTTATCATTTACCTACTCGAGGACGAGCAGGAATTAAGCTTGGGGATGCTTGATACGTCTCCAACGTATCTATAATTTTTGATTGCTCCATGCTATATTATCTATTGTTTTGGACATTATTGGGATTTATTATCCACTTTTATATTATTTTTGGGACTAACCTATTAACCAGAGGCCCAGCCCAGAATTGCTGCTTTTGCCTGTTTTAGGGTTTCGGAGAAAAGGAATATCAAACGGAGCCCAAACGGAATGAAACCTTCGGGAACGTGATTTTCTCAACGAACAAGACCCGGGAGACTTGGACCCTACGTAAAGAAAAGAAGGAGGAGGCCACGAGGTAGGGGGCGCGCCCACCCCCACCAGGCGCACCCTCCACCCTCATGGGCCCCTGTTGCTCCACCGACGTACTCCTTCCTCCTATATATATATATATATATATATATATATATATATATATATATATATATATATATATATATATATATATATATATATATATATCCACGTACCCCCTAACGATCAGAACAGGAGACAAAACCCTAATTCCACCGCCGTAAATTTCTGTATCCACGAGATCCCATCCTGGGGCCTGTTCCGGAGCTCCGCCGGAGGGGGCATCGATCACGGAGGGCTTCTACATCAACACCATAGCCTCTCCGATGAAGTGTGAGTAGTTTACCTCAGACCTACGGTTCAATAGTTAGTAGCTAGATGGCTTCTTCTCTCTTTTTGGATCTCAATACAATGTTCTCCCCCTCTCTTGTGGAGATCTATTCTATGTAATCTTCTTTTTGCGCTGTGTTTGTTGAGATGATGAATTGTGGGTTTATGATCAAGTCTATCTACGAATAATATTTGAATATTCTCTGAATTCTTTTATGTATGATTGGTTATCTTTGCAAGTCTCTTCAAATTATCAGTTTGGTTTGGCCTAATAGATTGATCTTTCTTGCAATGGGAGAAGTGCTTAGCTTTGGGTTCAATCTTGCGGTGTCCTTTCCCGGTGACAGTAAGTGCAACAAGGCACGTATTGTATTGTTGCCATCGAGTATAACAAGATGGGGTTTTCTTCATATTGCATAAGTCTATCCCTCTACATCATGTCATCTTGCTTAAGGCGTTACTCTGTTTTTCACTTAATACTCTAGATGCATGCTAGATAGTGGTCGATGAGTGGAGTAATAGTAGTAGATGCAGGCAGGAGTCAGTCTACTTGTCTCGGACGTGATGCCTATATACATGATCCTACCTAGATATTCTCATAACTATGCTCAATTCTGTCAACTGCTCAATAGTAATTTGTTCACTCACCGTAGAATACTTATGCTCTTGAGAGAAGCCACTAGTGAATCCTATGGCCCCCGGGTCTATCTTTATCATATTGATCTCCTACTACTTAGTTATTTCCTTTTCTATTTACTTTGCCTTTATTTTACTTTGCATCTTTTATCATAAAAATACCAAAAATATTATCTTATCATATCTATCAGATCTCACTCTCGTAAGTGGCCCTATAGGGATTGACAACCCCTATTTGTGTTGGTTGCGAGGATTTATTTGTTTTGTGCAGGTGCGAGGGACTCGCGCGTAGCCTCCTACTGGATTGATACCTTGGTTCTCAAAAACTGAGGGAAATACTTATGCTACTTTGCTGCATCATCCCTTCCTCTTCGGGGAAAACCAACACAGTGCTCAAGAGGTAGCAGTGCACGTGTCCCAGTCAGGGATGGTTTATTATTTTGGCCACGATGGTGGTCGTTGTGTGTTTGGTAGACACGGGGCCACCCAGGACTAGCCCAGTGGGGAGTGAGTCGGAGTGGTCGGGAGAGTGTCATGGCAGTAGATCGATTTTGTCGGAACGCCGTTGGTCCACCCGAATGGGAGTGCGAGGCCATGGGTTCTGTGGTGCGGGTAAAGTGTGCTACCTCTGCAGAGTGTGTTTCTATTGATGGCCGCGTCCTCGGTCATGGGCAAGGGTTCGTACTAGGTCACACCGTTCGATCAACGCTCACATGACGGAATGACTTATAGGTGATTTATATGTTAATATGTTGAGCAGTACAGATTGGCAGGATGTTGATGATGATGTTGGAGACCAAGTGTTGGTCTGTTGGGGAACGTAGCAGAAATTCAAAATTTTCCTACGTGTCACCAAGATCTATCTATGGAGAGACCAGCAACGAGTAGAAAGAGAATGCATCTACATACCCTTGTAGATCGCTAAGCGTAAGCGTTCAAGAGAACGGGGTTGAAGGAGTCGTACTCGTCGTGATCCAAATCACCGGAGATCCTAGTGCCGAACGGACGGCACCTCCGCGTTCAACACACGTACAGCCCGGTGACGTATCCCACGCCTTGATCCAGCAAGGAGAGAGGGAGAGGTTGAGGAAGACTCCATCTAGCAGCAGCACAACGGCGTGGTGGTGGTGGAGGAGCGTGGCAATCCTGCAGGGCTTCGCCAAGCACCACGGGAGAAGAGGAGTACTTGGGAGAGGGGGAGGGCTGCGCCAGAACTTCGTGTATAGCTCCCATGCGCCTCCCCACTATATATAGGGGTGGAGGGGCTGGTTTCTTGCCCTCCAAGTCCATTGGGGCGTTGGCCAAGGTGGGAGGAAAGAAATCTCATTATTTCCTTCCCCACCGATTGTTATCCCCCCTTTTTAGGGATCTTGATCTTATCCCTTCGGGATATGATCTTATTCCTTCTAAGGGGGGATCTTGGTGCGCCTTGACCAGGGGTGTGGGGCCTTGCCCCCACTACCCACATCCATGTGGGTCCCTCCATGCAGGTGGGCCCCACTCCGGAACCTTCTAGAACCTTCCGAGTACAATACCGAAAAATCCCGAACATTTTTCGGTGGCCAAAATAGGACTTCCCATATATAAATCTTTACCTCCGGACCATTCCGGAACTCCTCGTGACGTCCGGGATCTCATCCGGGACTCCGAACAACATTCGGTAACCACATACAAACTTCCTTTATAACCCTAGCGTCATCGAACCTTAAGTGTGTAGACCCTACGGGTTCGGGAGACATGTAGACATGACCGAGACATTCTCCGGTCAATAACCAACAGCAGGATCTGGATACCCATGATGGCTCCCACATGTTCCACGATGATCTCATCGGATGAACAACGATGTCAAGGACTTAATCAATCCCGTATTCAATTCCCTTTGTCTATCGGTATGTTACTTGCCCGAGATTCGATCGTCGGTATCCAATACCTTGTTCAATCTCGTTACCGGCAAGTCACTTTACTCGTTCCGTAACACATCATCCCGTGATCAACTCCTTGGTCACATTGCGCATATGATGATGTCCTACCGAGAGGGCCCAGAGATACCTCTCCGTTTACACGGAGTGACAAATCCCAGTCTCGATCCACATAAAACAATAGATACTTTCGGAGATACCTGTAGTGCACCTTTATAGTCACCCGGTTACGTTGTGACGTTTGATACACCCAAAGCACTCCGACAGTATCCAGGAGTTACACGCTCTCATGGTCGAAGGAAGAGATACTTGACATTGGCAAAGCTCTAGCAAATGAACTACACGATCTTTTGTGCTAGTCTTAGGATTGGGTCTTGTCGATCACATCATTCTCCTAATGATGTGATCCCGTTATCAACGACATCCAATGTCCATAGCCAGGAAACCATGACTATCTCTTGATCACAACGAGCTAGTCAACTAGAGGCTCACTAGGGACATATTGTGGTCTATGTATTCACACGTGTATTACGATTTCCGGATAATACAGTTATAGCATGAATAAAAGACAATTATCATGAACAAGGAAATATAATAATAATACTTTTATTATTGCCTCTAGGGCATATTTCCAACAGTCTCCCACTTGCACTAGAGTCAATAATCTAGTTCACATTGCCATGTGATTAACACTCACAGGTCACATCGCCATGTGACTAATACCCAAGAGTTTACTAGAGTCAGTAGTCTAGTTCACATCACTATGTGATTAACACTCAATGAGTTTTATGTTTGATCATGTTGCTTGTGAGAGAGGTTTTACTCAACGGGTCTGAACCTTTCAGATCCGTGTGTGCTTTACAAATCTCTATGTCATCTCCTAGATGCAGCTACCACGCTCTATTTGGAGCTATTCCAAACAACTGTTCTACTTGGAGCTATTCTAAATTATTGCTCCATTATATGTATCCGGTCTCTCTACTCAGAGCTATCCGGATAGGTGTCAAGCTTGCATCGTCGTAACCTTTACGACGAACTCTTTTACCACCTCCATAATCGAGAAAATTCCTTAGTCCACTAGTTACTAAGGATAACTTTGACTGCTGTCCTGTGAGCCATTCTTGGATCACTCTTGTACCCCTTGACTGACTCATGGCAAGGCACACTTCAGGTGCGGTACACAGCATAGCATACTGAAGAGCCTACGTCTTAAGCATAGGGGACGACCTTCGTCCTTTCTCTCTATTCTGCCGTGGTCGAGCTTTAAGTCTTAACTTCGTACCTTACAACTCAGGCAAGAACTCCTTCTTTGACTGGTCCATCTTGAACACCTTGAAGATCATGTCAAGGTATGTGCTCATTTGAAAGTATTATTAAGCATTTTGATCTATCCTTATAGATCTTGATGCTCAATGTTCAAGTAGCTTAATCCAGGCTTTCCATTGAAAAACACTTTCAAAATAACCCTATATGCTTTCCAGAAATTCTACGTCATTTCTGATCAACAATATGTCAACAACATATACTCATCAGAAATTCTATAGTGCTCCCACTCACTTCTTTGGAAATACAAGTTTCTCATAAACTTTGTACAAACCCAAAATTTTTGATCATCATCAAAGCATACATTCCAACTCCGAGATGCTCACTCCAGTCCTTAGAAGGATTGCTGGAGCTTTGCATACTTATTAGCATCTTTCGGGATTGACAAAACCTTCCGGTTGTATCACATACAACCTTTCCTCATTAAAATCGTCGAGGAAACAATGTTTTGACATCCTATCTGCAAGATTTCATAAATAATGCAGTAATCGCTAATATAATTCCAACAAACTCTTAGCATCGCTACGAGTGAGAAAATCTCATCGTAGTCAACTCCTTGAACTTGTCGGAAAACATCTTAACGACAAGTCGAGCTTTCTTAATGGTGACATTTACCATCATTGTCCGTCTTCCTTTTGAAATCCATCTGTACTCATTAGCCTTACGACCATCGAGCCGTTTTGCCAAAGTCTACACTTTGTTTTCATACATGGATCCTCTCTCGGATTTTATGGCCTCAAGCCATTTATCGGAATCCGGGCCCACCATCGCTTCTCCATAGCTCGTAGGTTCATTGTTGTCTAGCAACATGACCTTCAAGACAGGATAACGTACCACTCTGAAGTAGTACGCATCCTTGTCATCCTACGAGGTTTGGGAGTGACTTGATCCGAAGTTTCATGATCAATATCATAAGCTTCCACTTCAATTGGTGTAGGTGCCATAGGAACAACTCCCTGTGCCCTGTCACACACTAGTTGAAGAGACGGTTCAATAACCTCATCAAGTCTCCACCATCCTCCCACTCAATTGTTTCAAGAGAAACTTTTCCTCGAGAAAGGACCCGATTCTAGAAACAATCCATATTGCTTTCGGATCTGAATTAGGAGGTATACCCAACTGTTTTGGGTTTCCTATGAAGATGCATTTTATCCGCTTTGGGTTCGAGCTTATCAACCTGAAACTTTTTCATATAAGCGTCGCAGCCCCAAACTTTTAAGAAACGACAACTTAGGTTTCTCTAAACCATAATTCATACGGTGTCATCTCATCGGAATTACGTGGTGCCCTATTTAAAGTGAATGTGGTTGTCTCTAATGCCTAACCCATGAACGATAGTGGTAATTCGATAAGAGACATCATGGTACGCACCATATCCAATAGGGTGCAACTATGATGTTCGGACACACCATCACATTATGGTGTTCCAGGCGGTATTAATTGCGAAACAATTTCCACAATGTCTTAATTGTGTGACAAAACTCGTAACTCAGATATTCATCTCTATGACAATGATCTGCTACTTCACTCTGAAATTACTTGAACCATTCAATAATTCAGACTTGTGTTTCATCAAGTAAATATACTCAACATTTACTCGAATCATCTGTGAAGTAAGAACATAATGATATTCACTGCATGCCTCAGCACTCATTCGACTGCACGCATCAAAATGTGTTACTTCCAACAAGTTGCTATCTTGTTCCATCTTACTAAAAATGAGGCTTTTCAGTCATCTTGCCCATGTGGTATGATTTGCATATCTCAAGTGATTCAAAATCAAGTGAGTCCGAACGATCCATTTGCATGGAGTTTCTTCATGCATATACACCAATAGACATGGTTCGCATGTCTCAAACTTTTCAAAAACGAGTGAGTCCAAAGATCCATCAACATGGAGCTTCTTCATGCGTTTTATACCATTATGACTTACATGGCAGTGCCACAAGTAAGTGGTACTATCATTACTATCTTATATCTTTTGGCATGAAAATGTGTATCACTACGACCGAGATTCAATAAACCATTCCTTTAGGTGCAAGACCATTGAAGGTATTATTCAAAAATAGAGTAACCATTATTCTCCTTAAATGAATAACCGTATTGCGATAGACATAATCCAATCATGTCTATGCTCAACGCAAACACCAATCTCGGTGGTAGAGGGAGCGTGTGATGCTTGATCATATCAACCTTGGAAACACTTCCAACATATATTGTCAGCTCACCTTTAGCTAGTCTCCGTTTATTCCGTAGCTTTTATTTCGAGTTACTAACACTTAGCAACCGAACCGGTATCCAATACCCTGGTGCTACTAGGAGTACTAGTAAAGTACACATTAACATAATGTATATCCAATATACTTCTATCGACCTTGCCAGCCTTCTCATCTACCAAGTATCTAGGGTAATGCTGCTCCAGTGGTTGTTCCCCTTATTACAGAAGCACTTAGTCTCGGGTTTGGGTTCAACCTTGGGTTTCTTCACTAGAGCAGCAGCTGAATTGCCGTTTCATGAAGTATCCCTTTGTTCCCTTGCCCTTCTTGAAACTAGTGGTTTCACCAACCATCAACAATTGATGCTCCTTATTGATTTCTACTTTCGCGGTGTCAAACATCATGAATATTTCAAGGATCATCATATCTATCCCTGATATGTTATAGTTAATCACGAAGCTCTAGCAGCTTGGTGGCAATGACTTTGGGGAAACATCACTATCTCATCTGGAGGATCAACTACCACTCGATTCAAGTGATTGTTGTGCTCAGACAATCTGAGCACAAGCTCAACGATTGAGCTTTTCTCCCTTAGTTTGTAGGCTAAGAAAATCGTCGGAGGTCTTATACCTCTTGACGTGGGCACGAGCCTGAAATCCCAATTTCAGCCCTCGAAACATCTCATATGTTCCGCGACGTTTCGAAAACGTCTTTGGTGCCTCTATTTAAACCATTTAATTGAACTATCACGTAGTTATCAAAACGTGTATGTCCGATGTTCGCAACATCGACAAACGACGTTGGGGTTCAGCACACTGAGCGGTGCATTAAGGACATAAGCTTTCTACTGATCGCATAATCGCTACTATCAACTTTCAACTATATTTTCTCTAGGAACATATCTAAACAGTGGAACTAAAGCGCGAGCTTACGACATAATTTGCAAAAGGTCTTTTGACTATGTTCAGGATAATTAAGTTCATCTTATGAACTCCCACTTAGATAGACATCCCTCTGGTCATCTAAGTGATCACATGATCCGAGTCAACTAGGCCGTGTCCGATCATCACGTGAGACGGACTAGTCATCATCGGTGAACATCTTCATGTTGATCGTATCTACCATACGACTCATGCTCGACCTTTCGGTCTCCGTGTTCCGAGGCCATGTCTGCACATGCTAGGCTCGTCAAGTTAACCCTAAGTGTTTTCGCTGTGTAAAATTGTCTTACACCCGTTGTATGTGAACGTAAGAATCCATCACACCCGATCATCACGTGGTGCTTAGAAGCGACGAACTGTAGCAACGGTGCACAGTTAGGGGAGAACACTTCTTGAAATTTTGTAAGGGATCATCTTATTTACTACCGTCGTCCTAAGCAAACAAGATGCATAAACATGATAAACATCACATGCAATCAAATAGTGACATGATATGGCCAATATCATTTTGCTCCTTTTGATCTTCATCTTCGGGGCTCCATGATCATCATCGTCACCGGCACGACACCATGATCTCCATCATCATGATCTCCATCATCGTGTCTTCATGAATTTGTCACGCCAACGACTACTTCTACTTCTATGACTAACGCGTTTAGCAATAAAGTAAAGTAGTTTACATGGCGTTCTTCAATGACACGCAGGTCATACAATAAATAAAGACAACTCCTATGGCTCCTGCCGGTTGTCATACTCATCGACATGCAAGTCGTGAATCCTATTACAAGAACATGATCAATCTCATACATCACATATCATTCATCACATTCTTCTTGGCTATATCACATCACATAGCATACCCTGCAAAAACAAGTTAGACGTCCTCTAATTGTTGTTGCATGTTTTACGTGGCTGCTATGGGTTTCTAGCAAGAACGTTTCTTACCTACGCAAGACCACAACGTGATATGCCAATTGCTATTTACCCTTCATAAGGACCCTTTTCATCGAATCTGTTTCGACTAAAGTGGGAGAGACTGGCTCCCGCTAGCCACCTTATGCACCAAGTGCATGTCAATCGGTGGAACCTGTCTCACGTAAGAGTACGTGTAAGGTCGGTCCGGGCCGCTCCATCCCACAATACCGTCGAAACAAGATTGGACTAGTAACGGTAAGCATATTGAACAACATCAACGCCCACAACTACTTTGTGTTCTACTCGTGCAAAGAATCTACGCAATAGACCTAGCTCATGATGCCACTGTTGGGGAACGTAGCAGAAATTCAAAATTTTCGTACGTGTCACCAAGATCTATCTATGGAGAGACCAGCAACGAGTAGAAAGAGAATGCATCTACATACCCTTGTAGATCGCTAAGCGGAAGCGTTCAAGAGAACGGGGTTGAAGGAGTCGTACTCGTCATGATCCAAATCACCGGAGATCCTAGTGCCGAACGGACGGCACCTCCGCGTTCAACACACGTACAGCCCGGTGACGTATCCCACGCCTTGATCCAGCAAGGAGAGAGGGAGAGGTTGAGGAAGACTCCATCCAGCAGCAGCACAACATCGTGGTGGTGGTGGAGGAGCGTGGCAATCCTGCAGGGCTTCGCCAAGCACCACGGGAGAAGAGGAGTACTTGGGAGAGGGGGAGGGCTGCGCCAGAACTTCGTGTATAGCTCCCATGCGCCTCCCCACTATATATAGGGGTGGAGGGGCTGGTTTCTTGCCCTCCAAGTCCATTGGGGCGTTGGCCAAGGTGGGAGGAAAGAAATCTCATTATTTCCTCCCCCACCGATTGTTATCCCCCCTTTTTAGGGATCTTGATCTTATCCCTTCGGGATATGATCTTATTCCTTCTAAGGGGGGATCTTGGTGCGCCTTGACCAGGGGTGTGGGGCCTTGCCCCCACTACCCACCTCCATGTTGGTCCCCCCATGCAGGTGGGCCCCACTCCGGAACCTTCTAGAACCTTCCCAGTACAATACCGAAAAATCCCGAACATTTTCCGGTGGCCAAAATAGGACTTCCCATATATAAATCTTTACCTCCGGACCATTCCGGAACTCCTCGTGACGTCCGGGATCTCATCCGGGACTCCGAACAACATTCGGTAACCACATACAAACTTCCTTTATAACCCTAGCGTCATCGAACCTTAAGTGTGTAGACCCTACGGGTTCGGGAGACATGTAGACATGACCGAGACATTCTCCGGTCAATAACCAACAGCGGGATCTGGATACCCATGATGGCTCCCACATGTTCCACGATGATCTCATCGGATGAACCACGATGTCAAGGACTTAATCAATCCCGTATTCAATTCCCTTTGTCTATCGGTATGTTACTTGCCCGAGATTCGATCGTCGGTATCCAATACCTTGTTCAATCTCGTTACCGGCAAGTCACTTTACTCGTTCCGTAACACATCATCCCGTGATCAACCCCTTGGTCACATTGCGCATATGATGATGTCCTACCGAGTGGGCCCAGAGATACCTCTCCGTTTACACGGAGTGACAAATCCCAGTCTCGATCCGCATAAAACAATAGATACTTTCGGAGATACCTGTAGTGCACCTTTATAGTCACCCAGTTACGTTGTGACGTTTGATACACCCAAAGCACTCCTACGGTATCCAGGAGTTACACGCTCTCATGGTCGAAGGAAGAGATACTTGACATTGGCAAAGCTCTAGCAAATGAACTACACGATCTTTTGTGCTAGTCTTAGGATTGGGTCTTGTCCATCACATCATTCTCCTAATGATGTGATCCCGTTATCAACGACATCCAATGTCCATAGCCAGGAAACCATGACTATCTGTTGATCACAACGAGCTAGTCAACTAGAGGCTCACTAGGGACATATTGTGGTCTATGTATTCACACGTGTATTACGTTTTCCGGATAATACAGTTATAGCATGAATAAAAGACAATTATCATGAACAAGGAAATATAATAATAATACTTTTATTATTGCCTCTATGGGCATATTTCCAACATGGTCATGGTAGTGATCGTCAGAAGGATCACCATTTGATACCAAGTGTTGGTCGTGGTAGCGATCGCCGAAAAGATCGCCGTTTGAGACCAAGTGTTGGTCATGGTTGTGATCGCCGGAATGATCACCGTTTGGTTTTGATCACGAGGTGATCGAGATGGTATATCTCTTGGCCGGTTAGCCAAGAGAGATATGGTTATGGAGATCTGAGATGGTGATTTATTAGTATTGTATCAGTTTCATACCGTGCTTAGTAGTTGTTTCATCATGGTAGTTGTTAATTAATTAACCTGTTAATACTATGTTATTGGCTTGCCTTGATGTTGATGGTTGTTGAGAGCTTGCCAGTACATTCAATGTACTGACCTGGCGTGTCATGCCAGATTGCAGGTGATGCCATGATTACTTGATTGCTTGTCGAGGTTGCCGTGCGTGCGAGCTACATCATGTCCCAGCCAGAGTCCCTGCGGAGTGGAGTTCACCACCTTCGTCGTTGTTCCGCTGCTAGAAGTATTCTGCTGCTACGAGTTGTTCTGCTGCTAGCATAGAGAAAGTGTAGTATCGCAGGCGTAGTGTTGCCATGCTGATGTGCTTCTTTGTAACATCAGACCCTTGTATTATTATTCTTGTAATAAGAGCTGATCTATGTCAAGCAGTGCCGTATTCCAGATACTTCTCCTCGATCTCTGGGCTGGAATATGGGGCGTTCCGGTTTCTCTGAGCCGGGGTGCCACATCAAACTACGGTCATCACCGGTAATGGTCCCGATTATTGTCACTTCGGGCTTAACGGATCATAACACATAATAGGTGACTATTGACTTGCAAGATAGGATTAAGAACTCACATATATTCATGAAAACATAATAGGTTCAGATCTGAAATCATGGCACTCCAGCCCTAGTGACAAGTATTAAGCATAGCAAAGTCATAGCAACATCAATCTCAGAACATAGTGGATACTTGGGATCAAACCCTAACAAAACTAACTCGATTACATGATAAATCTCATCCAACCCATTACCGTCCAGCAAGCCTACGATGGAATTACTCACGCACGGCGGTAAGCATCATGAAATTGGTGATGGAGGAAGGTTGATGATGACGATGTCGACAGATTCCCCTGTCCGGAGCCCCGAACGGACTCCAGATCAGCCCTCCCGAGAGAGTTTAGGGCTTGGCGGTGGCTCCGTATCATAAAACGCGATGAATCCTTCTCTCTGATTTTTTTCTCCCCGAAAGTGAATATATGGAGTCAAGGTGGACGTCGGTGGAGCGTCAGGAGGCCCACGAGGTAGGGGGCGCACCAAGGGGGTAGGCGCGCCCCCACCCTCATGGACATGGTGTGGGCCCCCTGACGTGGATTCTTCTTCCAGTATTTTTAGTATATTCAAAAAATAATCTCCGTTGATTTTCAGGTTAGTCTGAGAACTTTTATTTCTGCACAAAAATAACACCATGGCAATTTTGCTGAAAACAGCGTCAGTCCGGGTTAGTTCCATTCAAATCATGCAAGTTAGAGTCCAAAACAAGGGCAAACGTGTTTGGAAAAGTAGATACGACGGAGACGTATCAACTCCCCCAAGCTTAAACATTTGCTTGTCCTCAAGCAATTCAGTTGATAAACTAAAAGTGATAAAGAAAAACTTTTACAAACTCTGTTTGCTCTTGTTGTTGTAAATATGTAAAGCCAGCATTCATGTTTTCAGCAAAGATTATGAACTAACCATATTCACAATAACATTTAGGTCTCATGTTTACTCATATCAATGGCATAATCAACTAGCGAGCAATAATAACAAATCTCGGATGACAACACTTTCTCAAAATAATCATGATATGATATGACAAGATGGTATCTCGCCAGCCCTTTCTGAGACCGCAAAACATAAATGCAGTGCACCTTTAAAGATCAAGGACTGACTAGACATTGTAATTCATGGTAAAAGAGATCCAGTCAAGTCATACTCAATGTAAACTAACAGTAATGGATGCAAATGACAGAGGTGCTCTCCAACTGGTGCTTTTTAATAAGAGGATGATGACTCAACATAAAAGTAAATGGATAGGCCCTTCATAGAGGAGGAGCAGGGATTTGTAGAGGTGCCAGAGCTCGGTTTTGAAATAGATATGAATAATATTTTTAGCGGTATACTGTCATTGTCAACATAACAACCGAGAGATCTCGATATCTTCCATGCTACACACATTATAGGCGGTTCCAAAACAGAATGGTAAAGTTTATACTCCCCCTCCACCAACAAGCATCAATCCATGGCTTTCTCGAAACAACGAGTGCCTCCAACTAACAAGAGTCCCGAGGGAGTTTTGTTTGCAATTATTTTGATTTGACTTGAGCATGGGACTAGGCATCCCGGTGACCAGCCATTTTCTCGTGAATGAGGAGCGGAGTCCACTCCTCTTGAGAATAACCCGCCTAGCATGGAGGATACAGACAGCCCTAGTTGATACATGAGCTATTCGAACATAAAAAATAGAATGTTTATTTGAAGGTTTAGAGTTTGGCACATACAAATTTACTTGGAACGGCAGGTAGATACCGTATATAGGAAGGTATGGTGGACTCATATGGAATAACTTTTGGGGTTTATGGAGTTGGATGCACAAGCAGTATTCCCGCTTAGTACAAGTGAAGGCTAGAAAAATATTGGGAAGCGACCAACTAGAGAGCAACAACAGTCATGAGCATGCATTGAAATATATCAACACCAAATGCAAGCAGGAGTAGGATATAATGCACCATGAACATAAATATCGTAGAGGCTATGTTGATTTTGTTTCAACTACATGCGTGAACATCTGCCAAGTCAAGCCACTCGAATCTTTCAAAGGAGGATACGACCCCATCATACCACATCACAACCATTTTAATAGCATGTTGGCACGCAAGGTAAACCATTATAAACTCTAGCTAATTAAGCATGGCATAAGCAACTATCATCTCTAATTGTCAATGCAAACATGTTTCTTTCATAATAGGCTGAATCAGGAATGATGAACTAATCATATTTACAAAAACAAGAGGGGTCGAGTTCATACCAGCTTTTCTCATCTCAATCAGTTCATCATATAATCATCATTATCGCCTTTCACTTGCACGACCAAATAGTGTGGAAAATAATAATAGTTCACGTGCATTGGACTAAGCTGGAATCTGGAAGCATTCAATTCAAGAGAGAAGACAAGGTAATATGGGCTCTTTGTTAAATCAACAATAATGCATGTGAGAGCCACTCAACATTTTCATCATGGTCTTCTCCTCTCGACCTCCAAAGAACAAGAAAAGAAATAAAACTATTTACACGGGAAAGCTCCCAATAAGCAAAAGAAGAATGAGAAATCTTTTTGGGTTTTATTATTAATTACTACAACTACAAGCATGGAAAGTAAACTAGCTAAAATCTACAAGTAATTTTTTTGGTTTTTATTAAGGTTTTTCAAACACACAAGAAGAAAGCAAGAAAATGAAAATAAACTAGCATGGATGATACAATGAAAAAGTATGAGCATCGACAATTGGCATGAGTGTGTGAACATGAATGTAATGTCGGTGAGATACGTACTCCCCCAAGCTTAGGCTTTTGGCCTAAGTTGGTCTATGCCTATGGATGGCCTGGTGGATATCCGAAGTTGAAGCTGGGGTCATACTAAGAGGGCTGCAACTTGGAGGCGGGCTGCTTCCGTCCTCCTCTCATACTCGTTCACCTCCTCCCTGGTTATAACATATCTCCCTTTTGCCTGAAAGTCAAAGAAAGTAGGAGCAGGGAGAGCGACATGATAGATACGTCGTCTGTCACAGATTAGTCTGTACTGGAGGGACTGATCGTTCCTCTCAACAAACCGATGATGAACCATAGCATTATAATCTAAATAAGCAGGAGGCAACTCAATATCATCTCCGCGTATGGGTATCTCAAGAAAATCAGCTAAATGGGTTGCATAAATTCCACCAAAGAAATCTCCATTAATTCTATTATTATGCAACCTATGTGCAACAATGGCTCCCAAGTTATATTGTCTGTCTCCTAATATAGCACTCTTGAGAACACTAAGATCTGGCACACACATGTGACATGCCTCATCCTTACCATTTATGCATCTACCTATAAACAGAGCAAAATAATGTATAGCAGGAAAATGAATGCTCCATATAGTAGCTTGTGTTATTTCTCTAGATTCCCCTACAGTGATACTAGCAAGAAAATCTTTATATTCAGATTTACGAGGTTCACTAACATTACCCCACTATGGGAGTTTACAAGCAGTATTAAAATCTTCTAAGTCCATGGTATAACATTTTTCATAAAGATCAAACAGGACAGTTTGAGAATTGCGTGATGATGTATATACAAACCTTCTCACAAAGGAATCAGTGAGGTGGTAGTACTGACGGCACTTATATGCCTCGAAGCTCTCAAGATCAGCGTTATGCACATATGCATAAAATTCTTCCTTGATTCCTGCTCAAACCATGAAGTCCTCTAACGGCCATTCACAAGGCCGCACTTCAGCATCCCTTGGTAGTTCATTGTCCGGCTCGTGTATTACGGGACTGGGTCCTTGCTTCGTTGAGGAATCACCTTGGTACAATTTCCTAAACATAGTTCTTCCTCTGAAAATTTTCTGAAATTTTTAGTAACTCAAAATAAAAGTGAACCAAACTCAACAAAATTGATAGCAACTACTCCTACAAGTGCCTAGAGGCTATATCATGCATTAAAACTACTTTTGACCACATAAATTTGACATGCAAGCTCAAGAACAGTTCACCTAAGCAGCAAAAATTTGCAATAAATAAAGCACTAGAACAAAAACTAAATGGACCATTGGAGGAGTCACATACCAAAGAACAATTCCCCAAAGCAGTTTTATGAATGGAGCTTTGAGCAAGGAGATCGAAAATGGTAGCAAGATGAGCAAGAACTCGGGTTTGAGCTGGCTAGTGATTTTTTGGGAGGAAGAAGGAGTGTGTGGTGGCTGGAATAAGTGGAGGGGCCCACCAGGGGCCCACGAGTTAGGGGGCGCACCCTGGACACTCGTGGCCAGGTGCTGGCTCCCCCTGATGTGTTCTCAGTGCAAGATATTCTCAAATATTCAAGAAAAAATTATATTTCATTTTGGCATTTGGAGAACTTTTATTTTCGGGGTATTTTTATTGCATGGATAATTCAGAAAACACATAGAAAATACTATTTTTGCTTTATTTAATATAAATAACAGAAAGTAAAAGGAGGGTACAGAAAGTTGTGTTTTCTAACTTCAACCATCTCATGTCATCAAAAGGAATCCACTAACAAAGTTGATCAGGTCTTGTTAACAAACTCATTTCAAATAACATGAAACCGGAGAATTTTCGAATAACACTAGGTTACCTCAACGGGGATATGCACGTCCCCAACAATAAGAATATCATATTTCTTCTTGACAGTAGGAAGAGGAAATTCAAAACCTCCAGTACAAATTGTTGAAATGTTTCCAATAGAATTGATATTGTGGACTTGAGGTTGTTTCCTCGGAAAGTGTACCGTGTGCTCATTACCATTAACATGAAAAGTGACATTGCCTTTGTTGCAATCAATAACAGCCCCTGCAATATTCAAGAAGGGTCTACCAAGGATTATAGACATACTATCGTCCTCGGGAATATCAAGAATAACAAAGTCCGTTAAAATAGTAACATTTGCAACCACATCAGGCACATCCTCACAAATACCGACAGGTATAGCAGTTGATTTATCATCCATTTGCAAAGATATTTCAGTAGGTGTCAACTTATTCAAATCAAGTCTATGATATAAAGAGAGAGGCATAACACTAACACCGACTCCAGGATCACATTAAGCAGTTTTAACATAGGTTCTTTTAATGGAGCATGGTATAGTTGGTACTCCTGGATCTCCAAGTTTCTTTGGTATTCCACCCTTAAAAGTATAATTAGCAAGCATGGTGGAAATTTCAGCTTCCGGTTTCTTTCTCTTATTAGTAACAATTTCCTTCATATACTTAGCATAAGGATTCATTTTAAGCATATCAGTCAACCGCATACGCAAAAAGAGAGGTCTAATCATTTCAGCAAAGCGCTCAAAATCCTCATCATCCTTTTCTTGGATGGTTTAGGAGGAAAAGGCATGGGTTTCTGAACCCATGGTTCTCTTTCCTTACCGTGCTTCCTAGCGATAACGTCTCTCTTATCATAACGTTGATTCTTTGATTATGGGTTATCAAGATCAACAACAGGTTCAATCTCTACATCATTGTCATTTCTAGGTTGAGCACCAACATGAACATCATCATTAACATTATCACTAGGTTCATGTTCATTACCAGATTGTGTTTCCACATCAGAAATAGAAATACCATTGGGATTCTCAGGTGTGTCAACAATAGGTTCACTAGAAGCATGCAAAGTCCTATCATTTTTCTGTTTCTTCTTCTTATAAGGACTAGGTGTATCAACATTAGTTCTCTGAGAATCTTGCTCAATTCTCTTAGGGTGGCCTTCGGGATACAAAGGTTCCTGAGTCATTTTACCCCCTCTAGTCATAACTCTAACAACATTACCACTTTTCTTATTATTTAATTCATTGAGCAAATCATTCTGAGCCTTAAGTACTTGTTCTACTTGAGTGGTAACCATAGAAGCATGTTTACTAATAAGTTTAAGTTCACCTTTAACAATAGCCATATAATCACTCAAGTGTTCATGCATATCAGCATTGTGTTTCAATTGTCTACCAACATAAGCATTGAAATTTTCTTGTTTAACAATAAAGTCATCAAACTCATCCAAGCATTGGATAGCAAACTTAGTAAATGGAATTTCACATTTATGAAATCTATAGAGAGAATTTACCTTTACTACCTGTGTCGGGTTATCAAGACCATGTATTTCTTCAATAGGTGGTAAATTCTTAACATCTTCAGCTTTGATATCTTTTTCTTTCATAGATTTCTTTGCCTCTTGCATATCTTCGGAGTTGGCTTAGGAGTTGGTTCAGGAAGTGTCCAATTATTTTGATTAGTCAACATATTATTCAATAGCAATTCTGCTTGATCAACAGTTCTTTCCCTGAAAACACAACCAGCACAACTATCCAGGTGGTCTCTGGAATCATCGGTTAGTCCATTATAAAGGATATCAAGTATTTCATTTTTCTTAAGAGGATGATCAGGCAAAGCATTAAGTAATCGGCGAAGCCTCCCCCAAGCTTGTGGGAGACTCTCTTCTTCAATTTGCACAAAATTATATATTTCCCTTAAGGCAACTTGTTTCTTATGAGCGGGGAAATATTTAGCAGAGAAGTAATAAATCATATCCTGGGGACTACGCACACAACCAGGATCAAGAGAATTTAACCATGTTTTAGCATCACCTTTTCATGAGAACGGAAACAACTTAAGGATAAAGTAATAGCGAGTTTTCTCATCATTAGTGAACAGGGTGGCTATATCATTTAATTTAGTATGATGTGCCACAATAGTTTCAGATTCATATCCATGAAAAGGATCAGATTCAACCAAAGTAATTAACTCAGGATCGACAGAGAAATCATAATCCTTATCAGTAATAAAGATAGGTGAAGTAGCAAAAGCAGGGTCATATTTCATTCTAGCATTCAAAGACTTTTCTTTAAGCTTAGCTAATAATTTCTTAAGATCAGATCTATCATTGCAAGCTAAGAAGTCTCTAGCAGTTTCTTCATCCATAAAATAACCCTCAGGAACAACAGGCAATTCATATATAGGGGGAGAATCTTCATCATCACTTTCATCAATTAGGTCTTTTTAGATATTTTTTGATTCATTCAACCGTGAAGTACCATAGGTATCTAGGAAATAGTTACTTCCAAGTGAAGCTTCCCTAGATACCTAAAATCCATTTTATTATGATTCATTTCGTGATGTCGCAAGTTTACTCAAAACAAAAGGTGAATCAAGTGCAGAGCTAGATGCCAGTTCCTCACCTCCCCTCGTAGTTGAGGGAAAAATCTTGGTTCTTTGATCTTTCAAGTTCTTCATAGTGATAAGCAGATATAAATCCCAAGTGACTCAAAGAATAGAGCTATGCTCCCCGGCAACAGCACCAGAAAATAGTCTTGATAACCCACAAGTACAGGGGATCGCAATAGTTTTCGATGGTAGAGTATTCAACCCAAATTTATTGATTCGACACAAGGGGATCCAAAGAATATTCTCAAGTATTAGCAGCTGAGTTGTCTATTCAACCACACCTGGAAACTTAATATCTGCAGCAAAGTGTTTAGTAGCAAAGTAATATGATAATAGTGGTAACGGTAGCAAAAGTAACGGTAGCAGTTTTGGTTTTTTAGTGATTGTAACAGTAGCAACGGAAAAGTAAATAAGCGAAGAACAGTTTATGGAAAGCTCATAGGCATTGGATCAGTGATGGAGAATTATGCCGGATGCGATCAATCATGTGATAGTTATAACATAGGGTGACACAGAACTAGATCCAGTTCATCAATGTAATGTAGGCACATATTCCGAATATAGTCATACGTGCTTATGGAAAAGAACTTGCATGACATCTTTTGTCCTACCCTCCCGTGGCAGCGGGGTCCTATTGAAAACTAAGGGATGTTAAGGCCTCCTTCTAATAGAGTACCGGACCAAAGCATTAACACATAGTGAATACATGAACTCCTCAAACTACGGTCATCATCGGTAATGGTCCCGATTATTGTCACTTCATGGTTAACGGATCATAACACATAATAGGTGACTATAGACTTGCAAGATAGGATTAAGAACTCACATATATTCATGAAAACACAATAGGTTCAGATCTGAAATCATGGCAGTCGGGCCCTAGTGACAAGCATTAAGCATAGCAAAGTCTTAGCAACATCAATCTGAGAACATAGTGGATACTAGGGATCAAACCCTAACAAAACTAACTCAATTACATGATAAATCTCATCCAACCCATCACCGTCCAGCAAGCCTATGATGGAATTACTCACGCACGGCGGTGAGCATCATGAAATTGGTGATGGGGGAAGGTTGATGATGATGATGGTGACAGATTCCCCTCTCCGGAGCGCCGAACAGACTCCAGATCAGCCCTCCTGAGAGAGTTTAGGGCTTGGCGGCGGCTCCGTATCATAAAACACGATGAATCCTTTTCTCTGATTTTTTTCTCCCCGAAAGTGAATATATGGAGTCAAGGTGGACGTGGTGGAGCGTCAGGGGGCCCATGAGGCAGGGGGGCGTGCCCAGGGGGGTAGGCGCGCCCCCACCCTCGTGGACAGGGTGTGGGCCCCCTGACGTGGATTCTTCTACCAATATTTTTAATATATTCCAAAAATAATCTCCGTAGATTTTTAGGTCATTCCGCGAAGTTTTATTTCTGCACAAAAATAACACCATCGCATTTCTGCTGAAAACATCATCAGTCTGGGTTAGTTCCATTCAAATCATGCAAGTTAGAGTCCAAAACAAGGGCAAAAGTGTTTGGAAAAGTAGATACGATGGAGACGTATCAAGAACCGCCTCTGCCCCATAATCCATGAAGAAGGGTGTATAACCTGTAGACCTGTTGGGGGTTGTGCTGATGCTCCATAACACTGAAGGTAACTCCTCCACCCAATAACCCGACGTTCTCTGTAAAGGAACCAGAAGCCGGGGCTTGATACCTCATAGAATCTCCTGATTTGCTCGTTCTACCTGTCCATTGGTTTGAGGGTGAGCTACAGAAGAAACATCAAGCCAGATGTGTTCCCGTTGACAAAATTCTTCCATAACTCCTTTAGAAAGATTAGTGCCATTATCCGTTATGATGCTGTGCGGAAAGCCAAAATGGAAGACCACTTTCTTCATGAATTGAACCGCCATTACCGCATCACATTTACTAACTAGCTCTGCTTCAATCCACTTAGTAAACTTATCAACCGCCACCAAGAGGTGGGTTTTCTTATCCTTGGACCTTTTGAAAGGCCCAACCATATCAAGCCCCCAAGTTGCAAATGGCCAAGTAATTGGAATCATCCTCAATTCTTGAGCCAGCACATGAGCTCGTTGTGCAAACTTCTAACTGCCGTCACATCTACTTACCAAATCCTCAGCATCAGCGTGAGCCATTAGCCAATAAAACCCATGACGAAAAGCCTTGGCTACCAGAGATTTAGAGCCGGTGTGATGACCACAATCTCCTTCGTGGATTTCTTGTAAAATCTCACACCCTTCTTCAGGAGAGATGCAACATTGAAATGCTCCTATAATGCTACGATGGTGCAATTCTCCATTGACAATCGTCATTGACTTAGACCGCCGAGTTATCTGCCTGGCCAAGACCTCATCCTCTGGCAGCTCACCCCGGGTCATGTAAGCCAAATATGGAACCGTCCAATCAGGAATAACATGGAGAGCCGCCACCAATTGTGCTTCTGGATCAGGAACATCAAGGTCCTCCTCTGTAGGCACTTTCACAGATGGTGTAAGCAGAATATCCCAAAACGTATTAGGCGGCACTGGTTTATGCTGAGATCCTAGCCGGCTTAAAGTATCAGCTTCCTCGTTCTTCCGGTAATCAATATGTTCAACTTGATAACCCTTGAAATGACCTGCAATGGCATCAACGTCTCGGTGATAAGCCGCCATAAGAGAGTGCTTGGAATCCCAAGTGCCTGGAACTTGCTGAGCCACCAGATCTGAATCACCAAAGCACCTCACCCGCTTAAGCTCATCTCCTTAGCCATCTGAAGACCATGGAGCAAGGCCTCATACTCCGCTGCATTGTTAGTACAAGGGAACATTAACCGGAGAACATAGGAGAACTTGTCACCTCGTGAGGAAATCAAAACAACTCTAGCCCACGAGCCCTCTAGTTGTCTAGATCCATCAAAATGAATAGTCCAATATGTGTTGTCCGGCTTTTCCTCAGGCGCCTGCAACTCCGTCCAATCAGTGATGAAATCCACCAATGCTTGGGACTTGATGGCCATTCGTGCCATATACTTTAAACCTTGAGGACCGAGCTCAATGGCCCATTTAGCAACCCGTCCTGTGGCTTCTCTGTTTTGAATGATATCTCCTAAAGGAGCAGAACTTACCAAAGTGATAGGATGACCTTCAAAATATTGCTTAAGTTTCCGTCTTGCCATGAAAACCCCATAAACAAGCTTCTACCAGTGTGGGTACCTCTGTTTAGACTCAATAAGCACCTCGTTGATATAATAAACCGGCCGTTGAACCAGATACTCCTTGCCTGCCTCCTTCCTTTCCACCATAATGGCTACACTGACAGCCCGGCTATTACCAGCCACATATAACAACAAAGGCTCTTTATCAATAGGGGCAGCAAGCACGGGAGGCTCAGCCAACTGTTTCTTCAGATCCTCAAACGTCCGATCAGCAGCATCACTCCAAACAAAATGATCTGTCTTTTTATCATCTAGTAAAGGGGAATAGCCTTCTCACCCAGCCGGCTTATGAACCGACTCAAAGCCGCGATACGACCCGCTAGTCACTGAACATCATTGATACACGCCGGTTTAGCCAAAGATGTAATGGCTTTGATCTTATCCGGGTTAGCTTCAATGCCTCTGTTGGAAACCAGAAAACCCAATAGCTTGCCTGCTGGCACATAATAATGCATTTGGCCGGGTTAAGCATCACCTTGTAGATCCGGAGATTGTCAAATGTCTCTTTCAAATAATCAATCAAGGTCTCCTTCTCTCTTGACTTCACCACAATGTCATCTACATAAGCATGAACTTTGCGCCAAATCTGATTGTGAAGGCAATTTTGTACACGCGCTGATAAGTCGCCTGAGCGCTCTTGAGCCCAAAAGGCATAGACACAAAGCAGAAGGCTCCAAACGAAGTAATGAAGGTTGTCTTCTCCTGGTCCTTATTCCTTAACTGCCATTTTGATCCGACGATAACTAGAATAGGCATCCAAAAAACTCAAATGCTCACAACCCGCCGTAGAATCAATGATTTGATCCATACGAGGGAGAGCAAACGGATCAGCCGGACAAGCCTTGTTTAAGTCCGTGTAATCCACACACATACGCCAAGTGATGTTTTTTAGTACCAGCACCAGATTAGCCAACCACTCAGGATGAAAAACTTCAATGATAAACCCGGCCGCCAAAAGTTGGGCCACCTCCTCACCAATCGCCTTCCTCCTCTCCTTGTTAAACTGGCGAAGAAATTGTTTGACCGGTTTAAACTTCGGATCAATATTAAGAGTGTGCTCAGCGAGTTCCCTCGGTACACCTGGCATGTCAGAAGGCTTCCATGCAAAGATGTCCCGGTTCTCACGGATGAACTCGATGAGCGTGCTTTCCTATTTCGGATCCAGATTGGCGCTGATACTGAACTGTTTAGATGAATCGCCAGGGATAAAATCAACCATCTTAGTATCGTCTGCCGATTTAAACTTAAACGAAGGATCATGCTCCGTGGTTGGCTTCTTCAAGGATGTCACGTCTGCCGGGTCAACATTATCTTTGTAAAATTTTAGCTCCTCCGTTGCACAAACTAATTCAGCATAAGCCGCATCTCCTTCCTCACATTCCAGGGCCACCTTGCGACTCCCATGCACTGTGATGGTGCCCTTATAACCCGGCATTTTAAGCTGCAAATAGACATAATAGGGCCTCGCCATGAACTTAGCATAAGTCGGCCGCCCAAACAGAGCATGATAAGGGTTTTTGATCTTGACTACTTTGAAGGTTAACATCTCAGATCTGGAATCATGCTCATCTCCAAAGGCTACTTCCAATGAAATCTTACCCACCGGGTAGGCTAATTTACCCGGTACGTCACCATGGAAGACAGTGTTTGACGGCTTAGGATTCTTATTTGTCAGTCCCATGTGTCACAAGGTCTCATAATATAGGATGTTAATGCTGCTACCTCCATCCATGAGCACCTTAGTAAACTTATAACCTCCAACTTGCGGTGCCACTACCAAAGCCAAATGACCCGGATTATCGACCCGGGTCCGATGATCCTCTCGACTCCAGACAATAGGCTGCTCCGACCATCGTAGATAACATGGGACTGCCGGCTCAACTGCGTTCATAGCTCTCTTGTGAAGCTTCTGATCCAGTTTACACAAACTGGTGGTGAAAACATGGGACTGCCTACTGTTTAATTGTTTCGGATTGCTCTGATAACCGGACTGCTGCTACTGTTGATTCCCCTGATTACTCTGCTGATTATAACCACCTTGGTTACCGTGACCTTGAAAGCCAGAACTTGAACCGCCTCCACCATGACCCGGACCATGAGAACCGGACCCTGACCCGCCATTTGGGCCATGGTGGCGCTGGATGGATTCCCGAAAACTTCTCATTATGCTGCAATCCGTCCATGAATGAGTAGTCGGCTTACGTTCTGTTCCGTGTTTTGGACATGGCTGGTTTAACATTGCTTCAAGGTCAAATCCTGCCCTTGAAAACGGCGGCCCATGCGGTCCCTTACGACGTTGATTATCATTGCGTGCACCTGTGTTATCCACGAAGTCATCAGCCCTGCGCTTATCGTTGCCCCCCTGACCGGTAGAGTTATACTGTTGTCCCTTCATGCCATTACTCTTCTTTCCCTTTCCCGATCTTTCATCCTATGAATCGGGGTCTTTGGTACCATCAGAGTCGGCATACTTGACTAGAGCCGCCATCAGCTCACCCATATCGTTTTAATGACGCTTGAGCCACCCAAGTTTCTGCTTGAGCGGAATGAGCCGGAAATTCTTCTCCAACATCAGAACCGCTAAGCCGACATTGATATTATCTGAAGAATGTATGGTGGTCGAGAACCGGCGTACCCAGCTGGTCATAGATTCGCCCTCGGCCTGAACGCAAGAAACCAGATCCACAATCGACATAGGCTTCTTGCACGTGTCTTTGAAATTCCGGATAAACTGTGCCTTCAAATCCACCCATGACCCAATGGAATTAGCCGGCAATCCCTTTAACCAGGTACGAGCCATTCCTTCTAGCATCATGGTGAAGTACTTGGCATAAGCAGCTTCACTAACATCCAACATCTCCATGGCCATCTCATAACTCTCCACCCATGCCTCAGGAGGTTGATCGGCTGTGTAGTTTGGCACCTTACGAGGGCCTTTGAAATCCTTAGGCAGATGCTCGTTTCGTATAGCTGCCGTTAGACACGGTACACCGAAAGCCTTGGAAGTCACTCCTGCCTCAATTGAAGCTGTCGTAAACCGGCGCATGCTGATGAGCCGCCAGCTCAGCCTCCCGATGTGCTCTGGCTTGATCCACCAAATCTTGTGTGTTAGCTCCATTGCGTATTGGGTCATGAGGTTGGTTACGGCGCCTACTTGAGACCACCGGCGAGTCAATGTGCCTGTTGTAGCTCCGGCTCAGGCGAGGGGTCTCATGAATCCGATCGCGGCTATAAGAATAAGCCTGCTGCTGCACCAGAGCTATTTGAAGAAGCTCCCTGGACCTTCGGGTTTCAACCACCGCTGGAGTTTCACCCTCATCGGGCAGTGCCACCAATCGTGTAGCTGCCGCAATCATGTTGTCCAAAGGGGTGGAGTAATGACCCGGCGGTGTCGTCACATACTGAGGCGAAGTGCTGTTTATACGTGGCTGGCCTGGCGGTTCAACTATCCGGCTCACCACCGGCGGGTTACTGGCCCCAGCTCCAGGGGTGTTGAAGAGGTCCCTTGACTCATAAACCGAAGGCAAACGACTATGTTGCTTCCTCCTCAAGACTTCATGTGAAGCATTCTGATCCACCCTAAGCCGATATGATTCTGCTTGAATCCGCTGTGCTTGGGCATCCAAAACAGCATGTTCTGCGGCCATCCTAGCATTCTCTACTGCTAAGTCTGCCTTAGCTTGCACTATTCCATCACGAAATTTAGCCACTTCTGCCTTCTGTTTCCCATGGTTTTCTGGGGTTACCTCAACCTCCATCAGAGTCGCAAGAGCATCCAACAGATCTCCTAAGATTTGAGCCGGCGGGCGAGCTGGACCGCCAGCCCTAGCTTCCATGACCGCAACTGCTCCTGAAGTTATAGCCGCATCAGCTGTCGAGCCAAGAGCCGGTTGTGTGCCCGCCATGAAGATCGCCGCCCTGTTTGGTGGCTCATGAGGGTCCGAAATGGTGTCGCTGTCGGAACAGCCCCCAAGCCTCCCATCTTGTAGCTAATACATTGAATTAGTCTAGCCCGTGGACTCATCATCAGAGAAGACCTCCGTCTCACCGCCGGAGACGGAGCCTTCCAACTCAGCCCCATGGGTGAACCCAATGAAGACGTGCTTTATGGCTGGCTGAGCCGGGGCGGGTCGTGCACGCTGAGCCGTCTCAAAGATGTTGGTGCAGATGTCTGGCTCAGGGCCCGGCTCGCTGATCTTGCCGACGAAGATGTGGATTCCGCTGAAGGGGACCCGGTACATGTACTCAATTGAGCCGGCCTCGGGGACCCAGCCTGCATCGTCGATATAGAGCCTGCCGCGACGACTCTTGGTCATTCGACCCACAACGTATCCCTTGAGCCCTTCGAAGCTGCCCTTTAAGAACTCGAAACCACCGTGCGCTGGCCCCACGGCAGGCGCCAACTGTCGTGGAAGTGTCACGGTAGATGTCCTCATGGGAGGACTTAGTTGCGGAGCCATTGCGACAAGGTTAGCTTAAAGGGGTTAAACGAGACAAGGGACACAGAGAGTTTATACTGGTTCGGCCCCTTGCGGTGAAGGTAAAAGCCTACTCCAGTTGAGGTGGTATTTCTAGGGTTTCGATTACGAGGGAGCAAACACAGTTTGCCTGGCTCTTGATTTGATGTTTCTTGCCCTAAGCCGCTGCCGGGTCCTCTCCTTATATACACAGGTTAACGCCCTGCGGCCTACAGAGTCCCGACCGACTCATACAACGTGTCTGGCTTGGTGACATATCTTACGTGCCTTACATTATAAGTCTATACATTCATGCCGGTTTATACTTACGGGCCTTAAGCCGCCTCTGGGCTTGGGCCTCTTACAAGCCTAACTGTGAACCGCCATCTTGTATACTCTTGGGCTTCATACAGGTGAACCGCCATTGTGGTTGACCCGGCCCCTCCTGGGCAGGTCATATCTGGTAGTCATATCCCCAACAGATTCCCGACACCACCACCTACGCAGGAGTCGCAGACACATGAAGCTGAAGTGGAGTATGACCGCGGTATTCGCATAACTCGGCCACCTAATCGCTTGTCGCTTTTCGGTCGTAAGGAAAGGCCAGGTGGTCAGCTTCGACTAGGGTGATTCATCTATCCACGTGTGCGACCCATTGTATCTACATATGTCAGTATCAGACTTTCCAATTTAAACATCTATGTATGCTGAAATAAAAATGCACCAGTCAGAATTCCCGCCTATATCTCCCGCCATACTATCCCGCTTCACACTTCGGCTTAAGTTAGGCCGAAGTGATTTTTTTATTTTGGCTGATGAATACTGTGCAACCATTGCCGATCTTAGACATTCAAAAAATATATTTTTGTGCAACCCTTTCCCCTCAATATTTTCCCGCCAACTCTTTCACTCCATATGTTCCCGCCACCCGTTTCCCGCCATATGTTCCCGCCAACCCTTTCCCGCCATACCGCAGTCGTTCTTTCCCGCCATTTTCTCCTCTCTACCTATAAAACCCCCTTCAGATGGAGCTAGATAAGCATTCGAGTGTAGTGTAGTCGAGATGTCCCATTATTCTTTCAATCATAGTTTTCACCCTGGGATGAGCAGGACTCTTCTGAGGCTAGCTACCGATTTCAGGATGGAGAATAGGATAGTTTCATGGGACGAACTCGCCGGTAGTGACACCATAATGAATGACTTGGCTCACAAATTACGTAGGTCTAGGTGGCCTAAAAGGACCTATTGTTGGGGAACGTTGCAGAAAATTACAAATTTTCCTACGGTTTCACCAAGATCCATCTATGAGTTCATCTAAGAAACGAGTCTAGGGAGAGAGTTTGCATCTACATACCACTTGTAGATCGCGTGCGGAAGCTTGCAAGGTGATGATGTAGTCGTACTCGACGTGATTCAAATCACCGATGACCAGCGCCGAACGGACGGCACCTCCGCGTTCAACACATGTACGGGACGGGAGACGTCTCCTCCTTCTTGATCCAGCAAGGGGGAAGGAGAGGTTGATGAAGATCCAGCAGCACGACGGCGTGGTGGTGGATGCAGGGCGTCACAGCAACAGGGCTTCGCCGAGACTACGAGGGAGAGACGTAACGGGGGGAGGTGGAGGCGCCAGGGGCTGGTGTCTGAAGTCCCTCCTCTCCCCCACTATATATAGGGGTGCCAGGGGGGCGCCGGCCCTAGTAGATGAGATCTACTAGGGGGGGCGGCGGCCTAGGGGAGGTTTCCCTCCCCCCCAAGGCACCTAGGGGTGCCTTCCACCACTAGGACTCCTCCTAGGGGGAAACCCTAGGCGCATGGGCCTATAGGGGCTGGTGCCCTTGGCCCATGATGGCTAAGGCGCACCCCCTACAGCCCATGTGGCCCCCCGGGACAGGTGGCCCCACCCGGTGGACCCCCGGGACCCTTCCGGTGGTCCCGGTACAATACCGATAACCCCGAAACTTGTCCCGATGCCCGAAATAGCACTTCCTATATATAATTCTTTACCTCCGGACCATTCCGGAACTCCTCGTGACGTCCGGGATCTCATCCGGGACTCCGAACAACATTCGGCTTTCTGCATATACATATCTTCATAACCCTAGCGTCACCGAACCTTAAGTGTGTAGATCCTACGGGTTCGGGAGACATGCAGACATGACCGAGACGCTCTCAGTCAATAACCATCAGCGGGATCTAGATACCCATGATGGCTCCCACATGCTCCTCGATGTTTTCATCGGATGAACCACTATGTCGAGGATTCGATCAAACCCTGTATGCAATTCCCTTTGTCAATCGGTACGTTACTTGCCCGAGACTCGATCGTCGGTATCCCAATACCTTGTTCAGTCTCGTTACCGGCAAGTCACTTTACTCGTATCGTAATGCATGATCCCGTGTCCAACACCTTGGTCACATTGAGCTCAATATGATGATGCATTACCGAGTGGGCCCAGAGATACCTCTCCGTCATACGGAGTGACAAATCCCAGTCTCGATCCGTGTCAACCCAACAGCTACTTTCGGAGATACCTGTAATGCACCTTTATAGTCACCCAGTTACGTTGTGACGTTTGATACACCCAAGGCACTCTTACGGTATCCGGGAGTTACACGATCTCATGGTCGAAGGAAGAGATACTTGACACTTGCAAAGCTCCAGCAAAACGAACTACACGATCTTTTATGCTATGCTTAGGATTGGGTCTTGTCCATCACATCATTCTCCTAATGATGTGATCCCGTTATCAACGACATCCAATGTCCATAGTCAGGAAACCATGACTATCTGTTGATCACAACGAGCTGGTCAACTAGAGGCTTACCAGGGACATAGTGTGGTCTAAGTATTCACACGTGTATTACGATTTCCGGATAATACAGTTATAGCATGAATAAAAGACAATTATCATGAACAATGAAATATAATAATACTTTTATTATTGCCTCTAGGGCATATTTCCAACAGTCTCCCACTTGCACTAGAGTCACTAATCTAGTTACATTGTGATGAATCGAACACCCATAGAGTTCTGGTGTTGATCATGTTTTGCACGAGAGAGAGGTTTAGTCAGTGGATCTGCGACATTCAGATCCGTGTGCACTTTGCAAATCTCTATGTCTCCATCTTGAACATTTTCACGGATGGAGTTGAAACGACGCTTGATGTGCCTGGTCTTCTTGTGAAACCTGGGCTCCTTTGCGAGGGCAATTGCTCCAGTGTTGTCACAGAAGAGTTTGATCGGCCCCGACGCATTGGGTATGACTCCTAGGTCGGTGATGAACTCCTTCACCCAAATCGCTTCATGTGCTGCCTCCGAGGCTGCCATGTACTCCGCTTCACACGTAGATCCCGCCACGACGCTCTGCTTGCAGCTGCACCAGCTTACTGCTCCACCATTCAACATATACACGTATCCGGTTTGTGACTTAGAGTCATCCAGATCTGAGTCGAAGCTAGCGTCGACGTAACCCTTTACGACGAGCTCTTCGTCTCCTCCATAAACGAGAAACATGTCCTTTGTTCTTTTCAGGTACTTCAGGATATTCTTGACCGCTGTCCAGTGTTCCTTGCCGGGATTACTTTGGTATCTTGCTACCAAACTTACGGCAAGGTTTACATCGGGTCTGGTACACAGCATGGCATACATAATAGATCCTATGGCTGAAGCATAGGGGATGACACTCATCTCTTCTTTATCTTTTGCCGTGGTCGGTGACTGAGCTGAGCTCAGTCTCATACCTTGTAACATAGGCAAGAACCCCTTCTTGGACTGATCCATTCTGAATCTCTTCAAAATCTTATCAAGGTATGTGCTTTGTGAAAGACCTATGAGGTGTCTCGATCTATCTCTATAGATCTTGATGCCTAATATATAAGCAGCTTCTCCAAGGTCCTTCATTGAAAAACACTTATTCAAGTAGGCCTTAATGCTGTCCAGAAATTCTATATTATTTCCCATCAGGAGTATGTCATCTACATATAATATGAGAAATGCTACAGAGCTCCCACTCACTTTCTTGTAAACGCAGGCTTCTCCATAAGTCTGCATAAACCCAAACGCTTTGATCATCTCATCAAAGCGAATGTTCCAACTCCGAGATGCTTGCACCAGTCCATAAATGGATCGCTGGAGCTTGCATACTTTGTTAGCGTTCCGAGGATCGACAAAACCTTCCGGCTGCATCATATACAGTTCTTCCTTAAGATGCCCGTTAAGGAATGCTGTTTTGACGTCCATCTACCATATCTCATAATCATAGTATGAGACAATTGCTAACATGATTCGGACGGACTTTAGCTTCGCTACGGGAGAGAATGTCTCGTCGTAGTCAATCCCTTGAACCTGTCAATAACCCTTAGCGACAAGTCGAGCTTTATAGATGGTAACATTACCATCCGCGTCCGTCTTCTTCTTAAAGATCCATTTGTTTTCTATCGCTCGCCGATCATCGGGCAAGTCTGTCAAAGTCCATACTTTGTTTTCATACATGGATTCTATCTCGGATTTCATGGCTTCAAGCCATTTGTTGGAATCCGGGCCCGCCATTGCTTCTTCATAGTTCGAAGGTTCATTGTTGTCTAACAACATGATTTCCAGGACAGGGTTGCCGTACCACTCTGGTGCGGAACGTGTCCTTGTGGACCTACGAAGTTCAGCAGTAACTTGATCCGAAGTACCTTGATCATTATCATGGTTTTCCTCTTCAGTTGGTGTGGGCATCACAGGAACGATTTCCTGTGCTGCGTCACTATCCCGCTCAAGAGGTAGTACTTCATCGAGTTCTACTTTTCTCCCACTTACCTCTTTCGAGAGAAACTCTTTTTCCAGAAAGCATCCGTTCTTGGCAACAAAGATCTTGCCTTCGGATCTTAAGTAGAAGGTATACCCTACAGTTTCCTTAGGGTATCCTATGAATACGCATTTTTCCGACTTGGGTTCGAGCTTTTCAGGTTGAAGTTTCTTGACATAAGCTTCGCATCCCCAAACTTTTAGAAACGACAGCTTAGGTTTCTTTCCAAACCATAATTCATACGGTGTCGTCTCAACGGATTTAGACGGTGCCCTATTTAAAGTGAATGTAGCTGTCTCTAGAGCGTATCCCCAAAATGATAGCGGTAAATCGGTAAGCGACATCATAGACCGCACCATATCCAATAGAGTGCGATTACGACGTTCGGACACACCGTTTCGCTGAGGTGTTCCAGGCGGCGTGAGCTGTGACACGATTCCACATTTCTTTAAGTGTGTACCAAATTCATGACTTAAGTATTCTCCTCCACGATCTGATCGTAAGAATTTTATCTTTCGGTCACGTTGATTCTCCACCTCATTCTGAAATTCCTTGAACTTTTCAAAGGTCTCAGACTTGTGTTTCATTAAGTAGACATACCCATATCTACTCAAGTCATCTGTGAGAGTGAGAACATAACGATATCCTCCGCGAGCCTCAACGCTCATTGGACCGCACACATCGGTATGTATGATTTCCAACAAGTTGGTTGCTCGCTCCATTGTTCCGGAGAACGGAGTCTTGGTCATTTTGCCCAAGAGGCATGGTTCGCACGTGTCAAACGATTCATAATCAAGAGACTCTAAAAGTCCATCGGCATGGAGCTTCTTCATGCGCTTGACACCAATGTGACCAAGGCGGCAGTGCCACAAGTATGTGGGACTATCGTTATCAATTTTAAATCTTTTGGCATCTACAATATGAACATGTGTAATATTACGCTCGAGATTCATTAAGAATAAACCATTGACCATCGGAGCATGACCATAAAACATATCTCTCATATAAATCGAACAACCATTATTCTCAGACTTAAATGAGTAACCATCTCGTATTAAACGAGATCCAGATACAATGTTCATGCTCAAACTTGGCACTAAATAACAATTATTAAGGTTCAAAACTAATCCCGTAGGTAAATGTAGAGGCAGCGTGCCGACGGCGATCACATCGACTCTGGAACCATTCCCGACGCGCATCGTCACCTCGTCCTTCGCCAGTCTCCGTTTATTCCGCAGCTCCTGCTGTGAGTTACAAATATGAGCAACGGCACCGGTATCAAATACCCAGGAGTTACTACGAGTACTGGTAAGGTACACATCAATCACATGTATATCAAATATACCTTTGGTGTTGCCGGCCTTCTTATCCGCTAAGTATTTGGGGCAGTTCCGCTTCCAGTGACCCTTCCCCTTGCAATAAAAGCACTCAGTCTCAGGCTTGGGTCCATTCTTTGACTTCTTCCCGGTAACTGGCTTACCAGGCGCGGCAACATCTTTGCCGTCTTTCTTGAAGTTCTTCTTACCCTTGCCCTTCTTGAACTAGTGGTCTTATTGACCATCAACACTTGATGTTCTTTCTTGATTTCAGCCTCTGCTGACTTCAGCATCGAGAACAATTCAGGAATGGTCTTTTCCATTCCCTGCATGTTGTAGTTCATCACAAAGCTCTTGTAGCTTGGTGGGAGCGACTGGAGGATTCTGTCAATGACCGCCTCATCTGGGAGGTTAATGTTCAGCTGGGTCATACGGTTGTGCAACCCAGACATCTTCAGGATGTGCTCACTGACAGAACTGTTTTCCTCCATCTTACAACTGTAGAACTTGTCGGAGACATCATATCTCTCGACCCGGGCATGAGCTTGAAAAACTAGTTTCAGCTCTTCGAACATCTCATATGCTCCGTGATGCTCAAAACGCTTTTGGAGCCCCGGTTCTAAGCTGTAAAGCATGCCGCACTGAACGAGGGAGTAATCATCAGCGCGAGACTGCCAAGCATTCATAATGTCTTGGTTCTCTGGGACGGGAGCGTCACCTAGCGGTCCTTCTAGGACATATTGTTTCCTCGCAGCTATGAGGATGATCCTCAGGTTCCGGACCCAGTCCGTATAGTTGCTGCCATCATCTTTCAGCTTGGTTTTCTCTAGGAACGCGTTGAAGTTCATGTTGACGTTAGCGTTGGCCATTGATCTACAAGACATATTTGCAAAGGTTTTAGACTAAGTTCATGATAATAAAGTTCTAATCAAATTATGAACTCCCACTTAGATTAGACATCCCTTTACTCATCTAAGTGTTACACGATCCGAGTCGACTAGGCCGTGTCCGATCATCACGTGAGACGGACTAGTCATCGTCGGTGAACATTCTCATGTTGATCGTATCTTCCATACGACTCGTGTTTGACCTTTCGGTCTCCGTGTTCCGAGGCCATTCTGCACATGCTAGGCTCGTCAAGTTAACCCTAAGTGTTTTCGCTGTGTAAAACTGTCTTACACCCGTTGTATGTGAACGTAAGAATCCATCACACCCGATCATCACGTGGTGCTTAGAAGCGACGAACTGTAGCAACGGTGCACAGTTAGGGGAGAACACTTCTTGAAATTTTATAAGGGATCATCTTATTTACTACCATCGTCCTAAGTAAACAAGATGCATAATACATAACAAACATCACATGCAATTATATAGTTGTGACATGATATGGCCAATATCATATAGCTCCATTGATCTTCATCTTCGGGGCTCCATGATCATCTTGTCACCGGCTTGACACCATGATCTCCATCATCATGATCTCCATCATCGTGTCTTCATGAAGTTGTCACGCCAACGACTACTTCTACTTCTATGACTAACGTTTAGCAATAAAGTAAAGTAGTTTACATGACGTTATTCAATGACACGCAGGTCATACAAAAAATAATGACAACTCCTATGGCTCCTGCCGGTTGTCATACTCATCGACATGCAAGTCGTGAATCCTATTACAAAGAACATGATCTCATACATCACAATTCATCATTCATCACAACTTCTGGCCATATCACATCACATGATCAATCGCTGCAAAAACAAGTTAGACGTCCTCTAATTGTTGTTGCATCTTTTACGTGGCTGCAATTGGGTTCTAGCAAGAACGTTTTCTTACCTACAAATCACCACAACGTGATTTTGTCAACTTCTATTTACCCTTCATAAGGGCCCTGTTCATCGATTCCGCTCCAACTAAGGTGGGAGAGACAGACACCCGCCAGCCACCTTATGCAACTAGTGCATGTCAATCGGTGGAACCGGTCTCACGTAAGCGTACGTGTAAGGTTGGTCCGGGCCGCTTCATCCCACAATACCGTTGAGCAAGAAAAGACTAGTAGAGGCAAGTAAGATGACAAAATCCACGCCCACAACAAAGTTGTGTTCTACTCGTGCAAAGAGAACTACGCATAGACCTAGCTCATGATGCCACTGTTGGGGAACGTTGCAGAAAATTAAAATTTTTCCTACGGTTTCACCAAGATCCATCTATGAGTTCATCTAAGCAACGAGTCTAGGGAGAGAGTTGGCATCTACATACCACTTGTAGATCGCGTGCGGAAGCTTGCAAGGTGATGATGTAGTCGTACTCGACGTGATTCAAATCACCGATGACCAGCGCCGAACGGACGGCACCTCCGCGTTCAACACATGTACGGGACGGGAGACGTCTCCTCCTTCTTGATCCAGCAAGGGGGAAGGAGAGGTTGATGAAGATCCAGCAGCACGACGGCGTGGTGGTGGATGCAGGGCGTCACAGCAACAGGGCTTCGCCGAGACTACGAGGGAGAGACGTAACGGGGGGAGGTGGAGGCGCCAGGGGCTGGTGTCTGAAGTCCCTCCTCTCCCCCACTATATATAGGGGTGCCAGGGGGGGCGCCGGCCCTAGTAGATGAGATCTACTAGGGGGGGCGGCGGCCTAGGGGAGGTTTCCCTCCCCCCCAAGGCACCTAGGGGTGCCTTCCACCACTAGGACTCCTCCTAGGGGGAAACCCTAGGCGCATGGGCCTATAGGGGCTGGTGCCCTTGGCCCATGATGGCTAAGGCGCACCCCCTACAGCCCATGTGGCCCCCCGGGACAGGTGGCCCCACCCGGTGGACCCCCGGGACCCTTCGGGTGGTCCCGGTACAATACCGATAACCCCGAAACTTGTCCCGATGCCCGAAATAGCACTTCCTATATATAATTCTTTACCTCCGGACCATTCCGGAACTCCTCGTGATGTCCGGGATCTCATCTGGGACTCCGAAAAACATTCGGGTTTCTGCATATACATATCTTCATAACCCTAGCGTCACCGAACCTTAAGTGTGTAGACCCTACGGGTTCGGGAGACATGCAGACATGACCGAGACGCTCTCAGTCAATAACCATCAGCGGGATCTGGATACCCATGATGGCTCCCACATGCTCCTCGATGTTGTCATCGGATGAACCACTATGTCGAGGATTCGATCAAACCCTGTATGCAATTCCCTTTGTCAATCGGTACGTTACTTGCCCGAGACTCGATCGTCGGTATTCCAATACCTTGTTCAGTCTCGTTACCGGCAAGTCACTTTACTCGTACCGTAATGCATGATCCCGTGTCCAACACCTTGGTCACATTGAGCTCAATATGATGATGCATTACCGAGTGGGCCCAGAGATACCTCTCCGTCATACGGAGTGACAAATCCCAGTCTCGATCCGTGTCAACCCAACAGCTACTTTCGGAGATACCTGTAATGCACCTTTATAGTCACCCAGTTACGTTGTGACGTTTGATACACCCAAGGCACTCTTACGGTATCCGGGAGTTACACGATCTCATGGTCGAAGGAAGAGATACTTGACACTTGCAAAGCTCCAGCAAAACGAACTACACGATCTTTTATGCTATGCTTAGGATTGGGTCTTGTCCATCACATCATTCTCCTAATGATGTGATCCCGTTATCAACGACATCCAATGTCCATAGTCAGGAAACCATGACTATCTGTTGATCACAACGAGCTGGTCAACTAGAGGCTTACCAGGGACATAGTGTGGTCTAAGTATTCACACGTGTATTACGATTTCCGGATAATACAGTTATAGCATGAATAAAAGACAATTATCATGAACAATGAAATATAATAATACTTTTATTATTGCCTCTAGGGCATATTTCCAACACCTATGAGGAGGTACGTAAAGAAATTCTTAGGTTGCATGCAAGGTGGAAGAAGGTAGTGGAGCCGAAGAGTGAAACTTTCAGAAGGACTGCAGAAAAGCATCGATTTTTATGGACTGAAGACAGCGAGGACAAAGTTGATATCTTCATGCCGCCGCTTCCGGGTTCTGCATCGTCAAAGGGCAAGAGTTCTGCATCGTCCAAGGGCAAGAGTACCACATCCTTGAAGGGCAAGAGTTCTGCTTCGTCCAAGGGTAAGAGTTCTGCATCCTCAAAGGGCAAGAGTTCTGCATCGACGGAGGATGACGATGACGCCTTCATGTAGTTTTTAAGCTCTATTCCAGTTCTACCGTTTAATTCAGATGTACTTGCATTATTATTTTGTACTCTCTTATTGTAGGGCATTATATTCTATCTTCATTTCATTTTGTAGTTGTTGCACGATGTTCGATAATTAGTGGAGGGAAAGAAAATGCCACTACTTTATTCTAAAACTATATATTTTTTCCATTACGACACGGTACAACTGAAAATAAGATACATCGGAGAATCGAAATAAAGCTACATTTAACTACTGAAATAAAGCTACATTAAACTGCAGAAATTAAGATACAAATGACTGCGAAATTTAAAATACTACCACAGGAATCTACTGAGTCCAGTGTGGATATTTTCCTTTTCCATCGCCAGCTTCTTCTTCTGCCTTGGCCTCACGAGCATCGGATTCCCGCCCGTGGAAATGAGCGTCGTCGCGTGGGAATCATGGCCGTCCGCCACAGCACAGGCTGTCGGGCCGCATGCATGGGAATCGTCGTGTGAGAATCAATCACCATAGTCTACAACAGGGACGCTGTCGCGCGTGCAGCAGCAACAGAGGTGCCGCCTATAGGTTCCCGCAGCGTGTGAGTAATTCCCGCAGTGCCGTCGCATCCACTAAGGCAAAAGAAGCAAAAGCCGGAGTGATTCCCGGGCAGCAGCACGTCATTAGCATAGCAAAAACAACCAGTGTCGGCAAAAGGGCTCAAAATCCACAGATTCCCGCCCATGAGAATTAGCGGTGCACGGGAATCAGCGTCGTCTGCAACAGGAAAGATGCCGCCTCCTCTAGTGGCGGCCTGGCCCACGCCTCGGCCCACGCGTAGCAGGGCTGTCGGCCAGGGAGCGGCAGTGGCAGCACTCGCCGCCTCGCCTAGTGGCGGCCGGGCCCGCCACTCCTGGCCCGTTCCGTCCCAGCTGCGCCATTGTGTGATAACCCATTGTGCCCCGCGTGATCGCCTCCTAGCGTGGCGACAAGTGACACGTGTCGCCTGCCGTGCTCTGTCGCCATTAGTGAGGGGGTCCTTTTTGACAATTTTATCTGCAGGTAGTCCTTTTTGGCAATAGCATTCGTCAGGGGGTCCTTTGGGACAAAAAATCTCTACCTCCTTGTTGGAGTTGACGATGACCCCCCCCCCATTCTTGATGAATATCGCCCGCTCCACCTCGACGAGCTCCGAGTGCTGGTGGCGGAGGTCCTCCATGTAAGCCTCTGAGGCGGCCTCCATCGAGAGGCGCTCCCTCGCCTCTTGGTCCTCCCGCAGGACCCGCACCATCGCTGCACTCACCACCCCCGGCTCTGGCAGGACGAGGTGGACCGGCGTCGTCCCGAACAGGAAGTCAGCCGGGTGGCGGCGCGTCATGAAAAGTTTGGTAAACCCCTTTTCTGAAAATAGAAATTCAATTTAAAGGGGTACCACCCAAGCTAAATAAGGCCTTATAAATCAGAGCATAGAAAAAGGTGCGGCTGGCTAATTAAATGAAAGGATTTTGAACCAAAATCTTTGCTAATTCGACAAGGATTGTATTCTTTAATTATTTCTCTATTTTTTATTACTTAATTTTAGAATAAAAATTATTCTAATAAATTTTATTCTTCTTCTCCGGACTCAAAATAGAAGAATAAAAGAATAAGTAGAAGAATTAAGTTAAGTCAATCCAATGTGGTACCTGACTTGCCATCGATCGTTTTCCATGGTCGTGAGTTTCATCGTGTGGAATGACCTGATCCACTTCTGTTGGTGGCTCTTCCGGTCGTGGATCTCCTCCACCCACGTTCCCCACGAGCGTTGTCGAACGCGAGGTAGGTCCTCGTCGGTGGCCGCGACGGAGGGAGCTCCGGGAAGTCGGCGAATCGGTTGGGGCAGGCGGATCGGGCGAGAGGCAGCGACTCGAGTAAACGCCAGCAGACGATGACCCTCGGGCGTGGCGGCGCGGATCCGCTCTGTGGATCGGCGGTGGGGACCTCCGGTCATAGTGTCCAGTCATTGGGAGGAGAGGGGACGGCGGGGAAGGGTGGATCTGGCGCACCGGCGGCGGGGCAAGGGGAAGAATAGGAGGTAGAGGAGTGGAAGAGAGGGAGAGAAGTTCTACAATAAAAAATATGAGGTAAAAATATATTCAATGATGAATCTAATGTTAATATTTTTCTCTATACAAACTTGGTTAAATTTTGTATGTTTGACTTTAGACAAAGCTAATATGCGGATTAAATAAAAACGGAGGGAGTCCACTACTGCGCTGGTGACGGAAATGGAATGGATGGGGTGCCACCAGAGCACAATGTGCATGATGATGCTTGATCTATGTATTCTGATGTTGAAAGAGCAGCTCAAAACTTTATAAATGAAGCTGTCAATTTTCCATTGTTGGAGCTGGTGGTGCTGTTGTACCCATGTTTTTTTTTTGAGAAACAAGAGTTACAGACTCAAGTAACGGGGCAGTATTCAGACTGCATCAATTCTCTCAGCCTATCTGGGACTCCTGCAATAATCCGAAAATTTCCTTGCATCTTCGTCTCAATCGCCAGCTCATGAGCCAACCCATTGCACTTCCTTCCAGCAAAGCACACTCTGTATGAGGTGAAACCCTCAAGCAATTGCCTTATTCAGTTCCTCCTCGTACTAGACTAGGAAATTGACAGAATGACGGATCAGCTCGTTTCCTTTGCCATGTGCGCAATCATCTCGCAGGTGCCAGCATCTCCAGAGTAAAAGAAGGATCTTCGCCTGCATGTCCTCGGAGCAATTGCCAAGCAGATGCTGAAGCCAGTCAGTGCCAGTATACCTAAAAGCTAGCTCGGAGGGGAGCTGTCTCATTTCATGCCTTAGAGGCCTGCTTCTGGTGCATTCAACTACTGCATGAAATTCATTTTCCACTCCATTTTTGTAGATGTTACACCCAGGGTCGAGAGCAAGGTTACGTCTAAATTTGTTCTGCTTTGTTGCGAGAGTATTAGTTGCAATCCTCCACCCAAAGATTCTAACTTTCGGAGGGACCCCAGCCTTCCACACGAAATCCCAAATACTCTGATCGTTTGCCTCCCTCGTAGAGCTAGATAAAATCTGACTAATCTGCTGACCAGCATAAGCCAATTTGTAGGTGCTTCTTACTATGAATATTCCATTCTTTTCGGGGTGCCAGGCAATACAATCCTCCACTTCCGAATTTGCTATGGGGATCTTGCAGATTTCATGAGCATCAAACTCTTGGAAAATTTGATTTAAGAGTTCCACGTTCCATTGGTTTAATTACCCACCGGAGACGCGAACGCCTCTTGAAAGAAAATGTTTTCAAACCCTCCTTGCGAGGAATCCATTGATCCCACTTAATTGAATCTTTCTTCCGTCCCCCACTCTCCAGATAATCCCTTTCTTCAGTAACTCTAGACCCGCCTCAATGCCCCTCCACACGGGTGATGCATCCGATGAAAAAAACATGTCCAGCAGATTCTTGTGGGGGTAATATTTCGACTTAAGCACTCTTGCACAAAGACTGTCTGGAAAAGCCTCCAACCTTGCTTTGCTAGGAGTGCTAAGTTAAAAAGATGCATATCTCTGAAGCCAATACGCCCGCACGCTTAGGTCAAATCATATGCTCCCATGACATCCAGTGGACCTTTCGGTGACCCTCCTCGTAGGGATGGCAGTTTTGCCCATGGGTATGGGTACCCGCGGGTACCCTACCCGAAAACAGTGGGCATGAATAAGACTTTTTACTACTTCATACCCATGGGTAATGGGTATCCGTACCCGCAAAATGCATGGGTAGGGTATGGGTATGAAATTATACCCCTGGGTATCCCAATGGATACCTAGAAAAATTAATAAATTAATTAAACCCTATAATACCTACGGTGATTGGCATTGCAAGTTTGCAAACTTGTTTTTTTAAGTTAGTTTGTAATGAAGATTAAGACATTTGTGTGTCAATCCACATTGTAAAATTTTGATGTAAGTGCAAACCGGATTGTGATGGCCGAGTACCTAAATTTAGTTTTAGGCCCTTTTCTTGGCTTACCTTTATCATGCCAATGTTAGATACTATACCCATTGGATATCTATTGGGTATAATATACCCGATGGGTATGGGCATGGGTACCAATTTGTGCCCATGGATATTGAAATGGATGGGTGTAGAAAAAAGATTTGGGTATGGGTTTGGGCAGAAAAAGGTCGTACCCGCCCATACCCTACCCATTGCCATCCCTACCTCCTCGTCACCCGACCAGAAGTTTCTGACCATCTTCTCGTACTTTTCGCAAAAACCTTTGGATAATAGGAAGACACCCATGATGAAGCATGGGAGTGCCTGGACAACCGATTTGACATGAACTTCTTTTGCAGCATATGCCATGAATTTCTCTGACCAATCACTGCATCTTTTCCTGAATCTATCCATAATTGGCTGGAAATTCTCATCCTTCATTCTACCTTCTGAAGTTGGTAGACCCAAATACTTACTCTCAAATGATGATGACACCACACCCAGGGTCTATTTTATACTATCTCTAACTTCCTCGGAACACTGTTCACTAAACAACAAAGAACATTTACTCTCACCCAGCAACTGACCCGTACATCTCTGAAAAATGGATAAAACCCTTTTCATTGTTGCAGCTTCTTCCACCGTGGCCTTGAAAAATATCAAGCTATAATCGGCAAACAAGAGGTTTGAAATGCCAGGGCTGTTTCTAGCAATTTTGTATCCATGTTGTTGCTCTCTGATACTCCGTTCCCAATTTTGATTGGTTGCATGCTTCGTGCTATATATACACCTCAGATCATGGAAGCCCCTTTTTCTGCTGGGGCTTGTTTCCCAGCTAATCATTTTGCCTGTTTCAGATATCAACTCAATTCCTTTTGGCTTGCTATATATTCTATCATGGATTACACCCGAGACTGACACCGGAGAACTGCTTTAATTCCATGTTTGTTTATTGATGCTAGGATCTGGGAACATGCTGCGCAGATCTTGGATGTGAACTTGATAGTGCCTTGCTTTGTTTCTATTTTTTTAGGGTATGCTCTGTTTTTTATGAATTCCCCTTTTTCTTGCATTTTGACGCCAATTTATCTGATGATGAGCCTTTGACCATAGTTCTGGGCTAAGTCAAGTTGGCCAATTTATTTCAAATGTGCAGGGACGAGGGTTGGCTCCTTTTGGATCTCGGCCCGCAGTTGGACGCACTGCTCTTTAATTCATAGTTCTGGGCTAAGTCAAGTTGGCCCATTTAATTCATCTTTTTCAATAAAGCGTGATTTTACTGATTCAAAATGAAATATCAAGAAAGATACAAACACAATTATAATACACCCAGTCTTTGCATAGTAAAGATGCACACGGCCAATACCAACACACTCACATTAAAAGAACACATACGTAAATAGCAAAGTGGTATGGTGTGTCATGGTGTTACAAAGAGGCGCCCTAAAAGGATCAGTTGCCCCGCGCGCCGACAGCATGTGTTTAGCGGCGGGTTGGGGCGGTGCCGCGCTGACCGCAGCTTGGTGGGACTGGGGCCGGGGGAATCGTTTCTGCAACGGTATGCTTGTTGCAGGAATTAAGGAGGAGGAGTCCGGGCGTGCATGGTAGAACGGACGGCTATTAGCCTGGAAATCCAATGGCCATCGATGCGGCGGATGATTTTAACTCATCCGCCGGCCGACATTGTAGCACGCCTCTTAAAGTATGCACATTTAACCGTACTATACTATACTATACAACAACCGCTCGGTTAGTTGTCTCGTCCTCGGTTCCTCCTATGGTTGGCTTGGCTCGTTGCTTGCTTCGTCTGTAGTCTGTACGCATTGGAATTCTTGCATGATGAAGACTTGACGAGGCGACTTCGAAATCCCTGAGTGTGGCTTAGTTAGCTGGCCAGTTGTATGGTCAAATCAAGACACGAGAGGCCATGGCCATGGATTGCTTCATCCTCGCGTCCGGGCTGGCCATGACCTACATCGTCTGCATCGGCAGCACGGCCATGTTTATCATCGCTTTCATCAACCTGGCGCGGAGCCCTCACAGCAAAGGCTCCATCGTCAGGTTCTCCTTCTTTTTCATCTTCTGGGTCACCATCGTCGCCGGTGAGTGCACGGTCATGTGCATCTTCATCTTCCAGCAGCCGGCGGTGCGTCGGTGCCTGGCCTTCGCCCACGGGGCACTCCGTGGCGCGGGCCGGCTTTTTTGCCAGCCGTGCCGGTGCGCGCGCCCCCGCCGCGCTCTGCCGCAGTTTCTGGACCAGACACCGAGTCACATGCCCGTGCTGGCCAGGGAGCCACCTGTGGATGGCGGCGCGCGGACGGTGACGGCGTATGATATCCCGGCGTACGAGCAGCCAGAGAGCGGCGGCGGGTGGGAGTGCGCGGTCTGCCTCGGGGAGGTGGAGAAGGGGGACGCGGTGAAGCGGCTGCCGGTGTGCCTGCACGTGTTCCACCAGCAGTGCGTCGACTCGTGGCTGCACGAGCACTCGACGTGCCCGGTCTGCCGGTGCAACCTCTTAGCGCCGTTGCCGGCCCAAATGGTATGACCGTACGCTGGTGATGAGAGAGAACTGAGCGCAGAGAAGAGAACTCAAAAATACAAATGTACTACTACTACTGAATGCCAGTGAGGCTTCTCCAGTCAGAAGCATGTAAGTATACATTGTCTTTTGGATATTGCAACAATCCAAACCCAAACGGGAATGTAACATGGGGAAAACTTGAAATCTGTTTGTTTCATGGATGTATGTATGTATGCAAAGGTGTTAAAACCGGATCCGCGCCTTGCCACACCGTTCTTCTTTTTATGGGACCTACTAGTTCTATAGCTTATTGTTGGTCTCGATCTTTGTTGGGCATTTTTTTGGGTGGTATCGGTCTTGTTGAGCTAAGCGCATTATTCTCTCACTTGGTACTTCTGTTTTTTTTCTACATGAAATTTGGTGGACGAGTGGCAGCACGAATCCATCATAACTTTCTAGATTGAAATGCTTCCTGTCCGGGTTAATTTTCTCTGTGCTCTTCTAGTAGCCCATATATAATTCGAATCACTTGTTCAAACTCTAGATGTAAAAGCTATTGCTAATAGTACTACACAAAAGGCAAAACTGCATTGTTTGTGCCATCTGTTGGCATGTGCCGTCATAGCTTGTGCAGCCGTTTTGCAGCTCTGTGTTTCATGTCGGTGGCCAGGTTGGGCAATGGTGCCCATTTTGTGGGCTGAATTGTGTCGGTTTTAGCTTGGGTTTCCGTCAATTAACCGGGCAATTTTCACTCTTCTTAATCAATGAAATGGCAAGTCTTTTGCCTTGTTTAAAGAAAAACTGCATTGGTAATTATAATTCGGAAATATACAAATATAAACATCGGATAGAATCCGACGAACAATACCTTCCTAACCTTTATTTGTATTTTGCCATCAATTTTTGGAAACTTGTCTCGAAAAGGAGAAAAATAACGGAATCGATAACCTCCGAACGTCCGGTGTTTTCGTCGTTCGGTCCGAACGTGCCCATCGCCGTCAGATCGCCAGTGCAAATCTTGACACAACGTTTCTGCCACGTCGGACAGCGCCGCGCGGTCGGGCTAACCGACGCTCGCCACGAACGCCACCACCATCGTCAACTGCTCCTCCTATCCCAGTATCAACTGCATTCGCTCTCTTGCCGTCGCGCAACCACCCGCACTTACTCTATCCCGTCGTCTCCGCCTCGCATATCCGTTACACTCCCCCAATCTAGCGCCCTTCTCCACGGTTATTCCCGCAATCTAGCGCCATCCGCCGTGGTGACGCATCGGAGGAGCTCGAATCCGCCGCCGCCGCCGGCGTTTGTGTCCTCCCGCAATCGATCCGGCGTCGAGCGGCTTCGCAACGATGGGGTATCCAAGTTGTGCATGAACGGGCGACGGTCACGGATATCCCTCGAGATCGTCTATGAGAGGTGTTGTTGGTCGGCGGCTTTCTGCATCTGCAACATCGTCGTCACCGACGGCATCGACTGTTCTTCTGCGGCCTGAGGTTCGTTTTCGCAGATCTGGGCATCTCTCCGTCTCTCCCCCCTTGTCATCATGACGCAGCCACTCCGCTTTGTCCCGGAGTGTTACAAGGTTGCCCACGGCTGCATTTTGGTGCGCCGTCGAGGTTATAGGTTCACCGCGCGTCCCATATGAGACATCTCCATGGGGTTGTACATGGCGATATGTTTTTCAGTGTGCGATTTTGTGCTCACGTAGGTTTGTGTGCGCCCAACTACTCGTTCAGATTCATGTTGTTTTTGTGTCAATTTCTACTGTGGCACGTGTAAGATCTCATAACTACTGCCATCTTGATGGCTTAATTCTCGCTATTTGTATCATTTTTTACTGAAGGTCACCTCCATCGTGCACTCATGTAGTTCTATGCCATCATGATCTTAGTGGAGTAGACTGCCATTTACTTGGAAATCTGCAACATAGCTCCATTTCTTACAGTGATGGTATTCATCCCGAACCTTTTCACATGGCAACTTTAATTCATAGGGGATGGCAACTTTACTTCATAGAGGATGGCAACTTCGTGCTTCTTCGTTTTTTTGTCAGAAAATTGTCATGTTTTCCTACTCTCATTATCAATACCGTCTTTTGTTTGCTGATATGTTTCATTTGTTATTGTTTACTTCCAGAGAAAATGGGCCGCAACGCGCATGATGATGATGCCGACGATTTCATGCCTGATAAAAGGGACGATGTGGATGCTGGTAAACGAGCTCCGAAGAAGGTATTTTTGTTGCCTGATGTGTAGTCTTCGTACACGTGCGTGACATGGCAATTTTCAGTATTTTTGTCAGATGGCAAGTTCCTGTTGCCAATTGTATCGTTGTTCGTAAGCGCGGTGTTGTATTTCCTTTTTTTCCTCACAATGTGTGATGCTTACTTACTTTGGCTGGAGGTGGCAACTCTTCCCATTATGGGATGGAAGCTATTTTTTGCAATAAACTGTTCATTATGCTTCTTCCATGGTTAGTTTTGTTGGTCTCAGGAGGCAACTTTTAAACGCAATGTGATTCTAGTTATTGTTAGAACTCTACCACATGGTCAATTTAGTTATTGTTAGATGGAAACTTATTAGCAACACTTTTTTCCTTCTGGGTCTACCGACAGATATGTCAGAACAGCCGATGTTTTCCTCACACGAGCTAGGTGATGAAGACATGTACCTAGGATAGGGACACGGACCTGACCAAAGAGTCCTACTCTAGGACATCCCTAGGAGAAGTCACCTTTCAATCGACTTGAAGGTATCCCACTCAACGGGTTCAAGACACTCGACCAAGAAGCTATCACTCGACCATGAAGCCAACCACTTGACTGCTAGGAGACCTAAAGTCACTCCACAGGTAAACGGTCGGCTGTTAAGTAGTCTTTATGATTATTATAGCACTTTATTAGGGACGTTATCAGAAACGTCCAACCTTAAATGTACTTTAAACCCTGCATTACTGAGAGCAGGAGGGGGCCGGCGAACTCTATATAAGCCACCCCCTCCTCAGTATGAAGGGTTCGCACCCCTGTAATCCATACACGCATAATCCAGTCGATCGCCTCCGGGCTCCGAGACGTAGGGCTATTACTTCCTCTGAGAAGGGCCTAAACTCGTAAACCTCGCGTGTAACAACTTCCCAATAGCTAAGATCTAGCCTCTCCATATTCACCCCCTACATCACTGTCAGAGTTAGAACCACAACAGTTGGCGCCCACCGTGGGGCAGGAATCTTAGCACTTAGTTGGAGAAGTTGCGATCTTTTTCGATCCCTTTGATCATGTTTTCTTGCGGAGTTTTGGTGGAGGACCGCGAGATCCGTCTCGGCGCGCTCACCTTCATCGTCGATGACTCCGCCTGGCTTCAGGAGGCACCACTCGACATCGACGCGCTCCCCGTCCGCGGTGCGACGCACTTCCGTGCATGCATTCGTGGCGTCCTCCTGCGGCAGCCATCGACCCAGTATTGGTCGGCCCCTGCGTCGTCTCCCCGCCCTGTCTCCCACCAGCGCAAGCGCTCCGGTCGGTCAAGACTTCAGCGGTGGGTGAGGCATGCCGTGGCCCGCCAGTCGGCAGCCCCACAAGTCGCGGCAATCGAGCCCGTCGAATCCCTCTACGGCCTGTTCGACCTGTCGACTGGCTTCGTGGAGACCGCATCTGAGTGCGACAGTAGCGACCCAGCGGCTGAGGTTCTGGCGGTCGATGGAACACACAGTCCCCCCGGTTTCCCTCGCACTGACGGAGGCGCGGGTGGGGGCGACCCGTCGCGTCCCCACGACGAGTATCTCCCCGAACCTCTCACATCATTACAGCGAGAGGAGCTTCGCCGCCGGAACATGGACGCGCTCCACACTCCTATCGTCGGAGAGACCCCCGAGGCCCGGGCCTTGGAGGACGCGCGTTTGGCCAACTTGGCCGAGCGCACTCGACTGGAGAATCTCCAGCGAGCACTCGACGAGCAAGCGCATCAGCGAGCTCCCGAGTAGTCGACGCCAGCTCTTCCCGCCGACGCAGGTATATGGAACCCCAATTCAGAAATTGGCCGCCGCGGCCCGTATAGCAGAATTGATTCAGCCCTCCCAGTCGGAGGCTGGCAGGGGCTTGTTACAGATCAGAGCATTGCTCCGGGCGGCGGGAAACCAGAATTCCGCTGTCTCTCAGTCGCGGAATAGGATCCACAGTCAATCTGTTGCAACAGATACAGTCGAGTCGCCTCACAGCCCAAGATCGCCCCCGAGGCGTGAGGGACGTGGTGACCGGCATGATCAGTACAGGAGAAATGAGCAGTATGATCACCGATTCGACCGTGATGATCGACGTCGAGTGCCAACCCCTCCCTCGAGGAGTGGGTCATATGCGCCTCGACGGCAAGATGACAGACGCCCTCATAGTGTTGGGCAGAGGATTCCAGTCAACCCTAGAGACCCAGGCTTTGATGCGAGATCCATCCTCGTTCAAGGTTTGGTTGACAGGAACAGAGCTCATCGAGAAGGCCACAACAGAGATGCGCCTGCCAGCAGCAGAGTGCGTGCTTCAGGGCCAGAGTGTTTCAGTCGAGCCATCAGAGCCGCAGTGATTCCTCCCAATTTCAGGCTGGCGACTGGAATCAGCAAGTTCACCGGTGAATCTAAGCCTGACACCTGACTCGAAGATTACCGAGTGGCTGTACAGATTGGCGGTGGCAATGATGAGGTGGTCATAAAGCATTTGCCTCTCATGTTAGAGGGCTCGGCCAGAGCGTGGCTAAATCAGTTGGCACCCAGCAGCATTTACACTTGGGAGGACCTCTCCCGAGTGTTTATCACAACCTTTGAAGGAACATGCAAGCGACCTGCAGGCCTTACAGAGTTGCGGTCTTGCGTGCAGAAGCCGAATGAAACTCTGAGGGAATACATCAGAGGTGGATCACGCTGCATCACTCGGTTGAGAATGTGCCAGACCATCAAGCAGTTTGTGCCTTCAAGGAAGGTGTTAAATACAGAGAGTTGAATCTGAAGTTTGGTCGAACTGGAGAGATGTCTCTGAATCGGATGATGGAGATTGCCACCAAGTACTCTAACGGAGAAGACGAGGATCGACTCCGGAGTGGCAAGCACAAGGCAGTCGCCCAAGAAACCGAAGGAAATTCCAGTCGGAAACAGAAGCGGAAGGCCGAGTCAGTCGCTCCTGGGGAGGCCCTGGCCGTAGCCCAGGGAAACTTCAAGGAAAAACCCAAGGGCACCTGGAAGCCCAAAAAAGTCAAGGATCAGGGTGGAAACGATGTTTTGGACCTGCCGTGTCACATCCACACTAAGAAAGATGAAGAGGGTAATTTTATTTACCCAAAACATACCACTCGACAGTGCCGGCTCCTAATCCAGCAGTTTCAAGGCAAGCAGTCCAAGGACAAGGAAAAAGAGTCGGACAGAGTTGAGGACAAGGAAGATAGTGACGATGGATACCCCCAAGTCAATTCCACCCTGATGATTTTTGCCGATGTCGAAAGCAAATGTCGACTGAAAGTCATTAACCGAGAGGTGAACATGGTTGCCCCGGCAACACCCAGTTACCTGAAGTGGTCTCAGACTGCCATCACATTCGACCAGTCTGATCACCCGACGCACATTGCCACCCCTGGGAGGCAAGCTTTGGTGGTCGACCCAATTGTTGAAGGCACTCGACTGACTAAAGTCCTGATGGATGGTGGCAGTGGCCTGAATGTACTGTATGCTGAAACATTGAAAGGAATGGGCATTCCGATGTCCAGGCTCAGTACTAGTAACATGAGTTTCCACGGAGTCATTCCTGGGAAGAAAGCCCAATCACTCGGCCAGATCGCTCTTGATGTGGTTTTCGGTGATTCAAAGAATTACCGCAAGGAAAAGTTGACATTCGAGGTTGTGGATTTCCAAAGTGCTTATCACGCCATTTTAGGCAGGCCAGCTTACGCACGCTTCATGGCCCGGCCATGTTACGTGTATCTCAAACTGAAGATGCCTGGCCCCAAAGGTGTGATCACTGTTACGGGCAATCGGAAGAAGGCGGAAGAGTGCTTTCAGAAGGGCTCAAAGATTGCAGATGCTCAGATGGCAGTGGTCGAGCTGCAAGAGTACTAAAAGACTGCCGATCCAAGCGAGTTGCTACGAGCCAAGAAGCCTGCTTTAGAATCAGCTTTTCAGTCGTCCGGTGAAACAAAGACAGTCCACATTCACCCGACTGACCCCGATGCTGCCCCGACTCACATCTCAACGACGCTTGACTCCAAATAGGAAGAAGCGCTCATCCAGCTCCTCCGTGAGAACTGGAACATCTTCGCATGGAAAACCTCTGACATGCCTGGAGTTCCCAGGGGGCTGGCTGAGCACCGTCTACGAGTCGACCCAAAATTCAAGCCTGTGAAGGAACATCTTCGACGGTCCGCCGTCCAGAAGAAGCAAGCCATTGGCGAGGAGGTGGCTCGGCTCTTAGCAGCAGAGTTCATCCGAGAAATTTACCACTTCGAGTGGCTCGGCAATGTCGTCATGGTCCCCAAGAAAGACAAGTCACTTCGCATGTGCATTGATTTCAAACATATCAATCGGGCCTGCCCGAAAGATCATTTTCCTTTCCCTCGCATCGACCAAATAGTCGACTCAACTGCGGGATGCGAGAGGTTGTCTTTTCTAGATGCTTATTCCGGGTACCATCAGATCCGTCTGTATGGACCCCACGAAATCAAAACAGCTTTCATCACCCCATTCGGATGCTTCTGTTATGTCACCATGCCGTTCGGCCTCAAGAATGCCGGAGCCACGTTCATGAGAATGATTCAGAAGTGTTTACTCACTCAAATCAGTCGGAATGTGGAGGCATACATGGATGATATTGTGGTCAAGTCACGGAAAGGTTCCGACCTGCGGGCTGACCTCGCTGAAACCTTTGCCAACCTCAGGAGGTATGATATCAAGCTCGATCCATCAAAGTGCACGTTCGGAGTTCCAGGTGGAAAGTTACTCAGTTTTCTCGTTTCCGAACGGGGAATCGATGCCAATCCTGAAAAAGTTGGCACCATACTCCGGATGAAGCGTCCTGTACGCGTGCACGATGTCCAAAAGCTTACAGGCTGCTTGGCCGCTCTAAGTCGATTCATTTCTCGTCTCGGTGAAAAGGCGTTGCCTCTTTACCGACTGATGAAGAAGTCTGACAAGTTCGAGTGGACTCCAGAAGCTGACGCAGCATTTGCAGAGCTCAAAGCTCTGCTCTCCACCCAGCCGGTGCTTGCTGCCTCAATCAGCAAAGAGCCTCTGCTTCTTTACATTGCAGCCACAGGACAAGTTGTCAGCACAGCACTTACGGTCGAGCGGGAAGAAGAAGGAAAGGCCTTCAGAGTTCAGCGCCCAGTCTATTATCTGTCCGAAGTTTTGACCCCTTCAAAACAAAGATACCCTCACTACCAGAAGCTTGTATATGGGATTTACATGACCACGAAGAAGGTTGCACATTACTTCTCTGACCACTCCATTACAGTCGTCAGCGATGCCCCACTGCCAGAGATTCTGCATAACAGAGATGCAACTGGTCGAGTGGCCAAGTGGGCGATTGAACTCCTTCCCTTAGATATCAGGTTTGAAGCAAAGAAGGCTATCAAGTCCCAAGCAATCGCAGATTTCATCGCCGAGTGGATTGAACAGCAACTTCCGACTCAAGTTCACTCGGAGCACTGGACCATGTTCTTCATTGGATCTAAGATGTTGAACGGTTCCGGTGCTGGGGTAGTTCTAGTCTCCCCCCGAGGAGATAAGCTCAGATATGTTCTCCAGATTCACTTCGATTCCTCCAATAATGAAGCAGAGTATGAAGCACTTTTGTATGGGTTGCGCATGGCCATTTCACTGGGTGTCTGTCGCCTCATGGTCTATGGCGACTCAGATTTGGTGGTTAATCAGGTGATGAAGGAGTGGGACGTCAGAAGTCCAACTATGACTGGTTATTGCAGTGCAGTGAGAAAGCTAGAAAAGAAATTCGAGGGGTTAGAGCTTCATCACATCCCCTTACTGAAAAATCAAGCAGCTGATGATCTGGCAAAGATAGGCTCCAAGAGAGAAGCCATTCCCAGCAATGTGTTTTCGGAGCACATCCGCTCGCTGTCAGTCCAGGAGGATCCTTTCACAGAAGAAGCCCCACAATCGAAAAGTGCCACAGATCCGACTGAAGTCAAAGTTCCTGCTGTGGTCGACCTAATCATGGAAGTCTTGGCAATCACTCCCGACTGGACGATACTGTACATCGCGTATATCCTAAGGAAAGAGTTCCCAGAAGACGAGGAAGAGGCTTGACAGATCGTCCGCCGATCCAAGGCCTTCACAGTCATAAAGGGGCAGTTGTATAGAGAAAGCGCGACTGGAATCGGTCAGAAGTGCATAACACCAGAAGAAGGTCGGATAATCCTTGATGATATCCACTCGGGGACCTGTGGCCACCATGCGTCCTCTCGGACCATTGTGGCTAAAGCATACCGAGCGGGATTTTACTAGCCTAGAGCAAATGAGATGGCAAAAGAGATAGTCGACAAGTGTGGAGGCTGCCAGTTCTACTCCAACATGTCACACAAGCCTGCATCAGCCCTGAAGACCATTCCACTCGTCTGGCCATTTGCTGTCTGGGACTGGACATGGTTGGTCCACTAAGAACAGGCAGGAGCGGATTCACGCATGTGCTTGTGGCAGTCGACAAGTTCACCAAATGGATTGAAGCCAAGCCTATCAAGAACCTTGATGCTGGCACTGCTATCAGTTTCGTCAGAGGACTAACATTCAGATATGGAGTCCCTCATAGCATCATCACTGACAATGGGTCAAACTTCAATTCGGACCAGTTCAGAGCTTTTTGCGCCTCTCAAGGCACACGAGTCGACTACGCGTCGGTCGCGCATCCTGAGTCGAATGGACAAGCTGAAAGAGCAAATAGTTTGATTCTCAAAGGACTGAAGCCTCAGCTGATGCATGATCTCAAGCACGCAGCAGGTGCTTGGGTCGACGAGCTTTCGTCAGTTCTGTGGGGATTGAGGACCACCCCTAACCGGTCGATTGGAAGAACTCCATTCTTTCTGGTTTATGGAGCCGAAGCGGTTCTGCCAAGTGATCTTCACAACGCGCCCCGAGTCGAGCTTTACACCGAAGATGAAGCAGAACAGGCCCGGCAAGACGCAGTCGACCTCCTAGAAGAAGAGCGGGAGATGGCCATGATCAGATCGACCATTTATCAGCAAGACTTGTGTCGATTCCACGCCCGGAATATGAAGAGTCGAGCCTTCCAAGAAGGAGACTTGGTCCTCCGAGTGGATCAACAGAAACCACACAAGCTTGCTCCTACTTGGGAAGGCCCCTTCATTATCACCAGAGTCCTCCACAATGGAGCGTATCACCTCTTCAATGTTGATCGCCAGATCGACGAGCCTCGAGCTTGGAATGCAGAACTACTCCGCCCTTTTTACACTTGAGCTCTCCCTTGGACGAGATGTAATAAGAAAAATTTCTGCAGTTCGTTTTTATCAAAGGCAAGAGTGTTCCATTAATTGTTGTCACTTTTGTTTACATACGAAATCCCCTAGTGGGTGACTTAGCTGCGAATCCGTTTCGCCTAAGTTTGAAAAAATCCTACCGAGTGGAGAGCAAACCTCCCACTCGGGGCTTAGCTGCAGCCCAGTGCTCGCCTAAGTATTGAAAAAAAAATCCTACTGAGTGGAGAGCAAACCTCCCACTCGGGGGCTTAGCTGCAGCCCAGTGCTCGCCTAAGCGTTTGAAAAAATCCTACCGAGTGGAGAGCGATCCTCCCACTCGGGGGCTTAGCTGCAGTCCAGCACTCGCCTAATTTCTCTCACTTAGAGACTTGGCTGCAGTCCCGCACTCGCCTAAGTTTGAAAAAATCCTACCGAGTGGAGAGCGATCCTCCCACTCGGGGGCTTAGCTGCAGTCCAGCACTCGCCTAAGTTC
>NC_041384.1:654942702-654971761 GCF_002162155.2 Triticum dicoccoides | reverse complement strand
TGAAAAAATCCTACCAAGTGGAGAGCGATCCTCCCACTCGGGGGGCTTAGCTGCAGTCCAGCACTCGCCTAAGTTCTCTCGCCTAGAGACTTAGCTGCAGTCCGGCACTCGCCTAAGTTTGAAAAAATCCTACCGAGTGGAGAGCAAACCTCCCACTCGGGGGCTTAGCTGCAGCCCAGTGCTCGCCTAAGTGTTTAAAAATTCTACCGAGTGGAGAGTAAACTTCTCACTCAGAGGCTTAGCTACAGCCCAGTGCTCGCCTAAGTACAAGACTCGACCCAATCCGCGAGTCGACCGCTACCTTCTCCCTCGGAGCTGCGTCGCAAATACAAGATTATTCCAAGTGAAGATCAAGTTCCACTCGACAAATCAAACCGTGAAGATATCCAACGAGAAATCAAGTTCAGAAAAAGCCCAAAAGGTCCCAGACCTCAAAGCACTCGAGCCCTCGGCTCGGTGGAGTTTAAACGGTTACAAATCCACTCGGCATCCCGAGGTAAATTCAAAGTTTTTCACTCCTCGGGAGGAGGACTGGAAGGGGCGACAAACTCATCCAAGTCGATCCCGTCGGCAATGCGGGTGGCAGCAGCGATGAAGGTAGTCTTGAAAGTTGTGCTTCCTGGTATTGGCAACTTGGATGGCCGCCAGCTTTTCTTCTCGCGCCTCCTTGCAATGGACGCGGACCAGAGACAGAGCGACATCAGCACCACATCTAGCAGAAGATTTCTTCCATTCCGCCACTCGACCTGGGACTTCGTTAAGTCGGGCCATCCGAGACTCGAGGTCGTTCTGAAGCATCGTCCCAGGCCAGAGTGATGTGTCGATCCGCGACATCGCCACTTTCAGCCGAGCCAGATAGTCAATGACGCTGGCAGTATGAGACTCCAGACGGAGCACGTTCATTGCAGCCTCGTCCTTCACAAGAGAGTTAACAGGGTCCAAGCTTGGCTCCACTCGACTGGTCTCCTCTTCAAAATTCTGGCAAAGCTCTGCATACACGATTCAAGGATAAGACAATTTTCATAGACTGAGTCGACACAAAAACCAGTCGGAACTGAATGTGCACCTTCAAGCTTAAGAGCGGTCTTCAGCTTGGTATTCTCTTCTTCTAAGTGGTCGACCGAAGCCAGCTTCTGTGCGGCCAGAGCGGTCTTGTCATCAGCCTCCTTACGGGCAGCAGCCAAGTCCTGATCCTTCTTCGCCAGAGCTTCGTTCAGTTTTTCTGCGAAGAATTGATGATTGAATCGGAAATAACAAAAGGGTACTCAAGCCTAAAGACTAACCAATCGACAAAGTCGCCTTACCTGTGGAGCCGTCTCTGACTTTCTGCAGCTCTGTTCTGGCCAGCTCCAAATCAAGGTTCAGTTGAATCTTCTGCTTCTCCAACTCAGTATAGCGAGCTACGAGTTCGCAAGATTTTTGTAAAAGCAAAATCAGTCGATAGACGTCCAAGATAAGTTGCTCCCGAGTAACTTAGAGACAATGACGACGTTTCTAAGACCGCAGCCGAATCAAAAACATTCGACAGTAGTCTCGGGGACTACACCCACTGGGTGCACTCAGCGTGGCCTTACTGGTTCGACCAAAAAAACAACAAAGAGAAAGAGAGAAAAAGTCGATTGCCCGCAGTCGACCGGATACAGTTCCACTCGACCTGGCCCGACCAAACCGAGTGAAGAAATACAGCTACAGCAACACAATGTAAAGACTACAGTCGACTGCCAGCAGTCCACCGTAGTCTCGGGGACTACACCCAGTGGGTGCACTTAGCGTGCCCCCACTGGTCCAAAGGATTGGTCAGACACACCCACTGGGTGTACAGATATAGATGCAAAAGATCTTCGGAAAAGAGACTCTTCAAACAGCATATCATAACAGACCAAGTGTCGAGTCGACTGACCTGGACGTTGCTCTGAAGAGCCGAACTCGCGTCATAGGCTGCTTGGCTGGCCTCCCGAGCCATCTTCACTTGCTCCATCATGATCCCCGCCTGGCGTATAGCCTCCTTTGCAGCAGCCGCTTGGTCCTCAGGGACGGGGTATGTGGCAAAAAGCGAAGACGGATCCGCAGTCGACGACGAAGGCCGCGCACTCGCCAGAGGAACGGCGAAGGTCACTGAAGCCCGAGTGGTGTCACCACCATCTCGAGCCTCGGCCTCAGACGCCGGAGCGGATTGGGGGGGTCTTGTCAGTCGACGCCCTCTTGTGCCTCCTCACTCTCAACGGTTCGTTGTCTTCATCGTCCGGGAGGTCGATAACATGAGGAGGAGCTACAAGGAAAACATTCAATCGACCAGAGTAGCAATAAAGGTTCAGTCGACTCAAAGGCAGGACGCCAGCAATTGTACCAGTGTTGGAGGTAACAGTGTCCTCCATCTCTTGGTCGTCGTTCTTGGCGGAAACCTCAGAAGTAGCACCGCTGCAAATCTCAAAAGTCAATCAGTTGGCTCAGTGAATCAACCAAGGATCCATCCACGGCCGACAAAGGAAAGCAAGTCTTATTATTACCCGGAAATGGTAGGAACAACTATCTTCATCTTGGGCAGGGCCTTGGGCGGCTTGGATGGCGTCGCTCGTGGATGCTTGGGAGCCTTCCCATTCGGCGGAGGAGAAGAAGTCCGAGGGCGTTTCGACGACTGCCCAACAGGAGCAGTCGCCTTGCCACGTTCCCGCGTTGGATCGTGGGTGAGCTTGGATCGCCCCTCCGGGCGGGGGGGTTCAACCTCCTCCTCCTCCCCTTCGCTGGAGAAGATGTCGTCGCCTCCCTCTCCCTCACCGTCGGACTCCCACTCGCCTTGGTCGTCCCCGCTCTCGCCTCCGCTCGCCTCCCCTTCCTCAGTCGACCCCTGTGCCCCGTTGGGCGTCGAGTACATCTCGGTGGTCGCCTGGAAAACAACAGACAAGACGAAAGTCAATCGACTTATTCAAAGAAGACCAATACAGAAGACAAGATATCAGTCGGGAGCACAAATACATACCTGGTCCACCTCATACGAGTTGTCGAGTGGGATTACCCTCCTGGCTCCTCGGGGGTTGTCTTTGTTCCCCGTGATGCTCTACAGCCACCCCTCCACCATCTCGTCGATGACCTCCTCCGGGTGGACCCGAGTGGCGTTGTCAAGACCCGAATACAGCCACATCGGGTGGTCGCGGGCCTGGAGCGGTTGGATGCGCCTTTGAAGGAAGACCTCCAGCAGGTCCATACCAGTCACGCCCTCGCGGACAAGCTCAACCACTCGACCTGCCAGCACCTTGACTTGGGCCTTTTCCTCCGGCGCGACTTTCAGAGAGGCAGGCTTCTCGGCTCGGTCGAGGGAAAAAAGAGGAAGACCAGTCGACTGTCCTGGGGTCACCTCGTCCTTGCAGTAGAACCAGGTCGACTGCCAGCCACGGACCGACTCCGGGAAGGTGATAGATGGAAAACAACTCTTCCCCCTCGTCTGGATCTCCAGGCCCCCGCACAGCTGGATCACCTGCGTCCTCTCGTCACTCGACTTAGCCTTCTTGACCGACTGAGAACGACAGGTAAAGATGTGTTTGAAGAGTCCCCAATGGGGTCAACAACCCAAGAAAGCCTCACACATGGAGATGAAAGCAGCAAGGTAGACAATGGAGTTGGGAGTGAAGTGGTGGAGCTGCGCTCCAAAGAAATTCAGGAAACTCCGGAAGAAAGGATGGGGCGGCAGAGAAAACCCTCGGTCGATGTGGGTGGCTAGGAGCACGCACTCACCGTCGCGGGGTTGAGGTTCGATCTCTCCCCCCGGAAGACGCGCAGCTTCGTGGGGAATGACTCCCCCCTCGACCATGTCGTCAAGATCCTCTTGCCGGAGCATCGATGGCATCCAGTCGCCCTGGATCCAACCTTTGGGCAGAGCGGTCCTGGAGGAGGATCCGCCCCGAGCAGACCTCTTCCCTTTCCCCACCGCCGCCGCCTTCTTCGCGCGCTCCAAAAGCAGTGGTCTTGCCCTTCACCATCGTCGCCGGTGAGATCTCACACGGGCTCGCGGCGCTAGGGTGAGAGCGGAGGTAGCGGGAGGACTGGCGAAGGGAGAGAGGAAGAAGGAAGGAGAAGAGAGCGCACGGCTTGGAAACCCCGAGCCGGCAACTTATAAGGGGCCGCTCCCGAGTGGCTGGCTGGTAGGCCCAGGCTATCCAGTCAAATCCCGCAGCAGACGCGTGCGCAGTACGTGGCGAAAAAGGCGACGCGGAGATCGAGGAACTTCCGCTTTATCGCTTCCGATTACTGCGGCTGCTCCCATCCCGCGCGCTTCCCAAAATCCGAATCCCGCGACATCCGCGGGCCGTAGAACAACTTGCTAAAAACAGAAGACCTCGATCACGCCGGCGCTCGGTATGTCACAAACAAAGAAATTCACTCGACGAAAGGCCTGGAATGGATCAAGGCGACTGAAAAAGGTTGGCAACGTCATCCGTGACGATTGACCCAAAACGAGCCGCTCACATAGCCCGAAGAACCAGTCGGAAAGATCTCCAACTCTTTCCCCACTCTAACCTCGATCCATTCGGGGGCTAATGATGAAAACATGTACCTAGGGTAGGGACACGGACCTGACCAAAGAGTCCTACTCTAGGACATCCCTAGGAGAAGTCACCTTTCAATCGACTTGAAGGTATCCCACTCGACGGGTTCAAGACACTCGACCAAGAAGCTATCACTCGACCATGAAGCCAACCACTCGACTGCTAGGAGACCTAAAGTCACTCCGCAGGCAAACGGTCGGCTGTTAAGTAGTCTTTGTGATCATTATAGCACTTTATTAGGGACGTTACCAGAAACGCCCAACCTTAAATGTACTTTAAACCCTGCATTACTGAGGGCAGGAGGGGGCCGGCGAACTCTATATAAGCCACCCCCCTCCTCAGTATGAAGGGTTCGCACCCCTGTAATCCATACACGCATAATCCAGTCGACCGCCTCCGGGCTTCGAGACGTAGGGCTATTACTTCCTCTGAGAAGGGCCTGAACTCATAAACCTCGCGTGTAACAACTTCCCAATAGCTAAGATCTAGCCTCTCCATATTCACCCCCTACATCACTGTCAGAGTTAGAACCACGACACTAGGGGTTTGACCAGTTTAGCTGTTTGTAGGTGGCAAGTTCCCCATAATGTTTTCATGGAATCAACTATTGTCAATTGTTTCCCCAAGCTCAACAACTTTTACGAACCCATTCCATACCTTTGTAAACATCACGTTTGCACTGTAATTTTTTTAGCAACTTGAGTGATGGCAACTTTATCCTCTTTTTACGATGCTAATGCCCCACTTTTCTGCTGCCAAAAAATCCCACGTAATAGGGGATCGCATGAGCGCCTAACAGAGCTCTACAATGAGTTCAATGATGATTAGAAGGCAACTGCTGACACCATGGGTATGCGCACGCTCATGAACCCACTTTGCACCAACTTGAATAACAGCGTATGCGACTGGCTTGGGAGGACATACAATCCCGCGTCCAAAGAATTTGTCATCCCTCGCCATGGAAGGATCCCTCTGGACGAGGACGCTGTTTACTGCACTCTAGGTGTCCCAAATGGTGGAGTGGATGTTCCATACAAGGTGGACCGTGAAATCCAGGACCGTCTTTTCCCTGAAATGTTTTCGGGTATGACTTCAATGCCGCTCACCTACGTTGCAGCCACTATGCTTGCTGAGATGGACAGCAGTGGTGAAGAGTTCAAGAGGTTACTGCTAATGTACCTCATTTCAACTGTTTTTGCGCCGATGACATCCACGCACCTTAGTAGCAGATGCTTTCCAGTACTTGTAAGTATATGTGTTGCTCAACTTTTTTCCACCTTTCTACCATGACTACTTTTCTCCTGTCTGTTTTGTTTTACGTGCACAATTCTTGTTTCAAGTTTTCATGACTCCATTCTCTTGTCGGTTTTCAAAATGCAGGCCAACATAAGCAATGTTGCCAACATGAACTGGTGCAAGGATGGTTTCCTCCATACCGCACTTTCTAAAGGGATATACAACAAAGGGTGCCGTCTTCACCTCATGGCAAGTTTTCACCATTTTTAGGAATTTAGTCTCCAATACCATAATCCTTTTTTGTTTTCTGCATTCGATTTTTCCAAGTAATAATTTTTATGTGCTCACCACCTTCTATGTTTTTTGTTTTCAGCTTATGTATCTTGATAACCTCGACCTAAGCACTGTGGAACTGACCGCCGTTGGTGGCCTACCTGCACCACACAAGTTCGCTGCTTCTGCTTGGACCGACGCTGCCATAAAGGCTGTTCTTGCTGCAGATGCAAACTCTGATGGATCGTTCAGCAAACTGCATGCTAGATTTTCTTTCACGCACTACTGATTTTGTAGTCCACACCGGGCAATGTTTGCTGTCATCTTTTGTTTGGTGTAATTTCCCACTTCTGCTCATCTATTGTTTGGCATGGCACACGTCCTTGTACATAAGTGCCATTTTTATATGAATAAATATGGCAACTTCTTTCCCGCCTAGTTATGCATTTCATTAGTTACACTTGTCACTCCTATGTGATTTTCCAAGTGCTTATCCACTTTCATTCTCACCCGCAGATGCTAACTGCGTGTCGACAAAACATGCAAACTTCCTCATTATTTTACAATTCAAACTGTACATTTTACGCTACTACACATATGGCAACTTCACACACACCTTTCATATCCACTTCGTCTAAACTAATGGCAACTACATGTTAATGTTCATGGCAACTTCACATTCAAACTCGTCAATCCTTTTAGCTTTTCCACATGTTTGCTGGACATTTATGTTGCATGGTTTGTGGCCACACCCACGCAAACCACTTTTCCCTTTTTTCTACTGCTCACATTTTTTGTATTCAACACTGACCCTTCATTTTTCCTTTTTTTCTCTTGTTTAAAACTTGCAGCTAATGGCGAAACATTTTGTTGACTTCAGTTTCTTTGGAGGCCCACATAATTTCTCAAAATGGATGGACGTTCATACTAGTGACGCATGCTCGTCACAGGTACCGTCATCTCTTTTGTTTCCTTCCCCTCACATTATACTTGACACCACGGTCCTTTATTCATTTGATCACTTTTTTTGGAAAACCCATCTATCATGCTCAATTTCTATGGAGTACACGGTTTTTTAATCTTCTTTTTTTGTTCATTGCATGCAGGAAAGAACTAATGTTGAAGCGTTGGTCGCAAATTTTGCGTCTGGCATGTCCAACCTCCTTGGCAACCTAGTGCAGGGTTAGGCGGCTATGACGACTGGCGATGGTGTTGAAGTTGCCAACCAGTTCCGCAATTTTGTTCCTGGTGGCACATCCCGACCAATTGGGTCGCGAGACAGGTACAACTACAATGACTCCCAGGAGTTGCCTGACAGCCAGGAGGTATTTATGAATGATGTAGTCGAATCCGATCAAGATGATTCTGTTCGTGTGAACGATGGTGGCACCCGTGATGTCCGCACGGATAATGTCCAGTCTGACCCTATTCCGCAGTCACGGAGAGTTGATGATGTCGCACGTGCTGGAAAGGTCTCAGCACCTTCTTCGACCGGTGCACCTGATACAAGCAAGGCTTTTGTTGGAGCGCCAAAGTGGGCTAGGGCTTTCGAGGATAACGCTTGTGATGTTTCTAGGAATCGCCCCAAGTTTGACCCAGTTGCTACTCGGAGGAGGTTGGTTTCTTTATCTTTTTTGGTCATTCTGCATAATTTTTTTGTCAATTTATTTTGACTAATGTTTTTTTGCCTTTTCACTTCTAATCATGTTTCTTTCTTGGTATTCCTCTTTTCTTATTAGTGAGGCGATTGGTGGTGGCAGAGCGGCCAAGGATGCAAAACTTGACCAACCTACCCACTCACCTACGCGCCTCGACAAGGGAACCTCCACGGCAGGTGTTTCAGACCGTGAAAGAGGTCAAACAACTACTCGGTCGTCACCCCGGTTTGCTTCTTCCAACACAGGAGATCCAGTTGTTCTCATGGACAGAAGGTACATACTGCTTTGCCAATTTCCGTTGCCTCGGCATGACAACTTTAGTCCTTTTTTGTTAATTTCACGGCAACTTTTCATTTCTTTTAAAAAAATTGATTTCCATCAGTGTTTCCTTGCTTTCTTAGTCGCACATGGCTAACTCATCTACACACAATGGCAATAACATCTGGCATATGCATTTTTCCACCACTCCTGCGATACTGGCATGGCAACATTAACATACACCCATGGCAAGAACAATGCCACCTTCATGGCAACTTCAATTTATGTAGGACGTTCCACACCATCGTACATGCATGGCAAGTTTCTCAACCATGGGTGGCAACAACTCTGCCACCCATGCATTCATGTCATGTCAATTTTTCCACAAATCAACGATGTTCTTGCTTTCTTAGTGCGTCATTGCTTTCTTAGTTGCACATGGCAAACTAATCTGCATACTATGGCATCAACATATGCCATATGCATTCCTTCACCATTCCCACAATAATGGCAAGTTCTTTTGCACATTCATTCGCAAGTACGTCACCCATGCACGTCATTAACACCATACAGATGTGTGGCAAGTTCAGTTCACACATACATGGCAAATATCATTGCACATACATGGCAACATCATTGTGCACACATGGAAAATTCAAATTTCATAGGCACTCCACCTCATCGCATATGCAAGCCATGATTTGCATACATGGGTGGTAAGGGAAGTTCCACTGATGTATGGCATGGTACGGCAATATCAGCATAGACACATGGCAAGAACACTGCCGCCCACACGACAACATCATCATCATACAATGTATGGCATTGCTGTCAAACATGCGTTCCAAGACATGTGTCACCCTACATGGCAACACCTTTCACATGTATGATGAACAGTGCCACCCTACATGCCAACACCTTCACACACCCACGACAAGAACAGTGCCACCTATGTGTCAACCTCCTCACACACGCATGACGAACTATTTTTTCTGCCACTTTTTCAACGCCAAACACGCTTGACAACCACCTGCTTACGCCATCAATGGCAGTTTCCTTTTGCATGACTACATTCCTTTTTTATTTTCACTCACAACTTTTGTACACATGCAGGAAAAAGTGTCAAGCAAAGAAGGCTACTGCTTCGGCTAAATCCAAGGTTTTTGCCCCTCCGTATCGAGCGCGCATGCAGCTCCCCGTGTCTGAGAATGCTGCGACTGATAAGGCATCTAACATGGGTGATGCTCCTACTAGCTCGGCTGCACCGGCTACCTTTGTGCCCTCTTCCGCTTCTATTTTGTGCACCAACCGAGGTGCATTTGCAAAAGGGTCTGATGACGAGGCAAATAAATCTTCACACATTGATGCACCAACGGCTCAACCGGTTCCTCACTCCAATCCGTTAGGGGCAAACCTATCTGCCAAAAGGTCTGACTGAGCTCACCCTTCTACTGAAGCTGGCACACCTGTTATTCGAGCAGTTGTTGCGCAAAACACCGTGCCTGTTGTCACGCATCAACCAGATCAGGCGGGCCCTCATGATGCACCCGTCGTCACAAATGTTGTGCTGAAAACAGCACCAAATGTTGCCCCATGGAAATTTGTGCAAACTGTTGTCGGTTCAAGGAAGAGTCCCCAGAAAATTTCAGCTGGAGGAATTGTGCATGAGCAGCACGTGAAAGACGATGGTCCTACGTATGTATCTGCTACAACGTTGTTCCCACCTGTTGTACATAGCAACCCCGCTAATACCGTTCAAACGAAAGGTAATGCTGATGCAAATTTTCAGCAACCGAGTGCTTCTGGAGTGGCCAAAGTCAAACATACACCAAGTTTGAAGCACACGCGTGTCCCATTGGACATGGGTGTCCCTTACACACCAACAATTGAGCATCCTGGGAAAGGATCGGGCAACAAGGTTGTTATCGACATTGCTAACACCACGCCCCACCGTCTCGGGAGACCTAAAGCAGCTGGAGCAGATGACACTGAAATGTTCGTTGATTTGTCTCTGTTGGCAGCATCAGTTGATGTCATTGATAAGCAGAATGTTCCCATTGCGAGGCATCCTCTAGCTTTCACGCCACCACCCTGCAGTCTTGGACTTGACCTAAGCCAACGCAACGAGGCAGTCGACGCTGTTCTTGTCTCTTATGCTTTCCCGGCAGCACCCGTCCCAATGATGGCACAACCCAATGTCGGTGGCAAGAAAGCTATGAAATTTGCTGAGCCCATTGTTGAAAGTAAGATTTTTAGGTTTCTCATTGTTTCGTACCCGCATAAAGTATTATGCATTTTCAACATTTTGTTTTTCCATTTTTTAAAAGAGATGTCGACATCTTTCTTACCACCCCATATGTGCCATTTTTTATTCTGCAAGCATGGCAACTTCCTCATTTCATTTTTACAAAACTTTTTGTATACCAGCAAATGCATACATCAATTTCTGTTTTACATACTTGGCAAGTAATTTGTTCATTTGCTCATTTTTAACTCCATATATCTTATGCTTCTTTTCCCTTTTCTTTTTTTGAAGGATCCACTGATGACATATCGTCACCCTTGCACAAAACAGACTTCAACATGGATGAGGATGTTGATAAGTAGAAAAAATCAGGCAGAAGTTACCTCCAGCTCTGGTGTAGCACAAAGCCCTCCCTTTGAGGACGTGCACAATAGTGCCACCCTAGGTTCCATGCGACAGGCTAGGGTCGTGCAGGCCCCTAATGCTGACGATGTTGATCCTCCAATAAAGGCTACAAAGCAGCAGCAAGCATTTTATGACATCATAAGGTGTTTTGGCAATGCACGGAGCAGTGGCAAAAACATGGATGCCATCAAAGAGTAATTACTTTTCACAAATTTGTCTTTCTTCCAAATTCTTATCATTGCACATTTCATTTTGGAATCCAATAACTCCTGAAAGTTCATAGGGGATGGCAACTTTGGTTCATAGGGGATGGCAATTTTGGTTCATAGGGGATGGAAACTTTCTCCTTCTTTGTTTCTTTGTCGGAAAATTGCCATGTTTCCTTCATCTCACGCAAACTAAACTTGCCATCTAAACCCGTTCGGGCAAACTAAACTTGCCCCACACACGGGCAAATCTTCAATCCTTTCGATGGCAAGTTGAACAATTTTTTCACCAACATTCTATTCCTCCCAAACTATGCCATGACAATTTCTCTAACAATAACATGGCATGTTCTTTTTCTTCTGGCTCTATGCGGCATTTCTTACTGCCAACCATACGACGACTCAATTAAAAAGAAAAATAGTTGTCTACTTTAATGTTCATGTCCGATTCATTACTTTCTTGATTTCTTATTCATTCCAGCTCCTATTTGGACAGAACAAAAATTATCCAAAGCTCTTCGGCATACGTTGACCTAGGTGATCTTGCTAAGTCACTCATGCCCAATGGTAGACTGTCCCGGAATGTTGTTGCTGGTATTGATTTCATAAAAGAAAAAGTTGACATCCACTGCGACAATATTATCATGTCCCCAACCATTACCAGGAGAATCTGGGAGGGAGATTTCTCTCACCGTGAAGTCCGCAAAGCTTTTGCTCAGCATGGTGACTCGAAGCTCACATTGAAGAAATTTGTACGACCCTGCCCCCCTTTTCACATTTTTTACTAGTACTCTGGTATATCGTATGCACTGGTCAATACTTTTTTAAAAAAATTATGCAATGTTCACTTGCATTTACCATGTCTTCATCTTTTTTCAACAACTTGTTTCAACTTACTCATACCCTATTTACTTTTTCTTTTCTTTTCTGAAAATGTGCAGGTGATGTTTACCATGTACCAAGAACTCACTCCCGATTACCCGGTGGACAAATGTGGGCATTACTACACCGTGTGCATCAACCTGAGGATACAACGATTTTATGTCCTTGACTATCTCCGTTGGGGAGATGACGAGACTCTTCGCTCGCATGTAGAGTTCTTCATTGAAAACTTGAAGCAGACCTGGTTGCGTCACTACGAGAGTTGTAAGGTGCAGATCAATGATTTTCCTATTGAGTACGTCAAGACGGGGAAGAAGGGGACAACGTAAGCGTTTCTTTCTTTCTTTTTCACACCAATTTTTTATCCCCTTCTTGCCAATTGTCATTCAGGCTCCTCAGTCCACTAGACTGTAACCGATATGTCTATCCTGATGGTGTACACATTAAATTTCAGAAACTTTGGGTATCTTCTAGCTTTTTTTCCTACTACCTTGGAAGCTGCTATTTTATCTTTTTCTCTGTCGTTCACTTTTGCCATGGCAACTTCATAACGTTCTACAACGGCAACTTTACTGGTTACAACATGGCAACTTCTTGTTGTACTCAAACACGCGCATGCGCGCACACACACACACACACCTGTTTTTTCACCACTTCTACCATGCTTGTGTACACTATTTTTAATTCTATGTTCTCTTCAATTCCACATTGGTGTACCTTCTACATAAAATGTCTTAGCTTTTGTCTGCCATTCACTTTTGCCATGGCAACTTACTCATGATATACAATGGAAACTTTACTGTCTACCACAAGGCAATTCATCTGGTTTTCCTATGGAAACTTCATGTTGTCTACCACACATCTTCCCACACCTCCTACTCAAGTCACCACCCCCATGCATTTTTCCAATCACAATTACATGAAAACTACACTATACATCAGTTTTTTTATTTTTCAGAATGATGAAAAAGATAACGCCTTTTTCTTTAACATTTTGTTCCTTATTGTTCAAATCAGTCGTGACTGTGGCATCTACCTACTCAAGTACCTTGCTAAATGGAAAGGAAGGAAGTTACCAACACTCAACAAGGAAATAGTATAAGAGTTGAGGAAAATCCACCTGTAGAACTGGGTGACAAACGTTGACTTCAACAAGTGGGATGGCGCAAAGATTGGGTCGAGGGCGCTGTCAAAAATGCTATGAAGAGATACCGCTGAATACGTCATGAACCAAGCTTTTCCGCTTTTTTTTAGTACTTACATTTTGTTTGTTCGGATGACTGTAAGGTACTTCTACCTAAATCACCCCGACTTTTACGCTTTTTTCCGTACCTTTACGTGTGTGTCTTCTATAGCGACTTTATGGTGCGTGTCAAGACCCTAACATATTTGTAGTTTCCAACATACAAACTTTTTAATGTCAAATGTTGTCACTCTTTTTGCTCGTTAAACCGTAACGCATTTTCTACTATCCCAACCCCCTGGTGCAGCCCTCCTTTGTTTGTTACCTTTCCACATATATTCTGTTTGAACAACCTTCTTTCAATTTTTACCATTTCCTGAAGTTTGTATTTTTTTCAAACAATATACATTTTCATGCAAAATAGTGGCAACTTTTTCGAAACCACATGTGCAACAATTCTACATGAATCCGACAACTCCCGAACGTTTGGATTTTGAGCATTTCGTATCGAACTTTTGTACATGTTAACTTTAGTACGTAGGGGTTGGCAACTTCAGTTCATAGGGGATGGCAACTTCAGTTAATAGGGGATGGAAACTTCAGTTCACATGGGTTGGCAACTTCTTTCCTTTTTTTGTTTTTTCTATCACAAAATTGCCATAAAACAACATACAATTTCTCATGCAAGACGGTGGCAACTTTCTTAAAACCATGTTCAATAATTCCAACTAATGTCTAATATTCTAAACAAAAAGCAACACCATGAACTGGTCATTCCACATCCAATGTTTGTTACATATTAAAATGTTTTTCCCATACAAAAAGAAACACTCTGCCGCTTGCGTGTTGTCAAGCTAGTTTTGTGTCACATACTGGCAATATTCAGTTTTATAGGCATGGCAAGTTTATCATTTCTCCATCACAGAATTCATCTTAGTGCGCACCATCATTCAAATTCCCCATGATTCACATTGTTTCGCATGCACATCCTTGCACACTAATCTTTCCGAAACTGATTACTTCGTACCCTTCTTGTGCTTGCCTTAGATCTCAAGCGCTGCCTTGAACCTAATCTGCTTCGGTCGCCCTTTTGTGAGTGTCCTGGGAGGGTTCTGGACGTGTGTGTACATGTTTGATGCGCCAGAGCCCACCTCGAAGTTATCAGTTGGCGGCCCTGTTGATGTAGTTGTAGCAGTTTTGGACTTTTTTGGGAATCGATGTAGAGCTTCCTCGGCCATCCTCTTCTTGATTGACTCTAGTTCCCTCTCTAATGCTTTTGTGTGCCTTTCTACGGCCCTGCTCATTTCTTCATGCTTGCATGCATCATCTGCTATGTGGGCAAATCTTCTTGTCATTACCATATGCCTCACTGTGTCCATACTTGTGTTGGGACCATCTTCATGCACCGCGATCACTTCCTTGGCGCCATGGGGGCAAAGTGCTTCATCAGCATTCCAAGTCCAGCGCTCCAGTATGTACCTAGCTGGCACCTTCTTCACAGCACTGAAGTCCATGACCCTTAGTATGTGGCAGCAGAGCATCCCGTCTCTTTCAAACTTGCAACATTGACAGTAGTACACACCATTTGATATGTCTGTTGTCACCATGTAGTTTCTTCCCTTGTCCGGGTCCTCATTTTTTGAGTCGAACAGGTCTCACAGCGTACAAACTTTATAATTGTACTCATCAATTCTAAGCATAGTGTACCCGCTGCACAGCCTTAGCTCATGCTGAAACCTACAAGGAAATACCTTTAGTTAGCTACTACTACATGGCAATTTTCAGTAGTATATACATGACAACATTTTATTCTTTCGCAAATGCACGGCATTTTTTTAGTCCACATGACTGGTAAGATCATTGATTTATGCATGGCAAGTTCATTTACCTTATGCCTGGCAAGTTCATTGCCACGTGCATGGCAACTTCAATGCGCTCACATGGCAAGTTCACTCTGACTCATGCAAGCCATCTTTTCCAACTCATTTTTCATGGCAACATCAGTGTCACATGCATGGCAAGTTCATTCTGCATTTGCATTACATTTCTCCATAGATTAGCAGCTTGCGACATCGGTAGTCACTATTTGGCAAAAAAACATGTTGGCACGTGCACGACAACCACATTATCATATGCATGGCAAAATTCGTGTGTCAACCGTTTTTTGAATTTTTCAGAATGATGCATTCATTTTCCAAGGGAAGTACAAATTGAATGGCAAGGCCACTTAGCACATGCATGCCAATGTTAATTTTCTGTTTGTATGCATGGTAAGAATATTCTACATGCTTACCTATATCAGTGATTTCACGTACGCTTTACAAGAGAGACACTAACCTGTAGAAAATTTGCCGTGTGTATGTTCTCATCATTTGTCTCTACCATGGATTGCATGAGTATAGTTGGGGGTCTTTGAGTGTTGTGTTATCTAACTATTGTAGCTCCGCTCCTAGAATTTTTTATTGTATTGCGCTATACTGCTGGACAAATCTGAGAATTGAATTGCTAGGGTTCACATACCTTCTTATAACAGCGTTAAATCCCTCACTGCGTTGTGTAGTCTGCAGGAAGGGGTAGAAACACTGCATAAAATAAGCTAGCACCCAGAATATTCTCCTATTCCAAAGATTTTGTAGTGTATCATTGTCTTGGACTTGGTACTTTTCTATCATTGCCTTCCAACTCGTTTCGAATTCTTCTGGGGTTAAGGTGTGGTCCACACATAATTCAAATGCTTTGTGGAGTTCCGTCCTGTCAGCAAAGAAGGGCCTAATGTCTCTTCTGCCCTTTTTATGACATGCCACCTATAGTGTCTGTGTATGGTTGTTGAGAACACTTCCTCAATGTCTCCACGCATCCCGAAATCCTGGTCCGTCATCATGTTCATTGGCGCGAGGCCGCCCATGCATTTCAGAAATGTTTTGAACAGCCAAACATAGCTGCCCGTATCCTCGTTGCGAACAAAACCGCATCCGAACTGCAGTGACTGGTTGTGGTTGTTTATGCCAATGAACGAACAACATGGCATCTTGTACATGTTTGTTAGATACGTTGCATCGAACGACACACATTCGCAAAAGTGCTTGTAAGCCCTGCGTGCTGCACCATCTATCAAGTACATGTTCACAACGCGGTCCTCATCATCCAGTTTTATTATGTAGAAGAAGTCAGGATCGTCTTTCTCCCTCTGCATGAAGTATGCAATTGTGTTGTCCATGTCTGATAGTTGACTTTCCCTGCGATACTTTGCTACCAGGTTTACCACATGTGAAGGCATGTATGGCAGGCTGCTTAGCTTGCCGCTTTTGCTATGAATCATTGAGAGGATGTGCACCATTCTCCCAGGCTGGAGGTTGCAGTCATGCAGCAAGTTCACGAACTGTTCCTCTTGCGGGGTGAACCCATGGTGAGCGCTCAGAAACTTCACAAGGCCAAATGTCTTTATCATGTCATGGTTGTGGTGTCCAACATATTTTGTTACCACCCACCAAGCCCCTTCCACGTTCAGCTTCATTCGGACAGGCCAGTTTGTTCTCACCATAACATCTCGTCTGCGTTTCGGGACTGCTGGACCATCACCTTCCTTTTTTGGTTTGTTCCTCCTAGACTTGTGACACCTCATCCCTGCCCGGTTGTACTCTCCAGTTTTCTTAAGCGTTCTTCGATGATCTGTGTATATAGCAAAACCGTTGTATTTTGCATAATGCTGATAGTACTCCCTTGCATCTTCAAATGTAGCAAATTTCATCCGCTCGTACGGTGCTACTGGCGGCGCCATTGCGGACTACATCTCGTCCTCAAGCTGCTCTTGTTGATCTTCACCATCAGGTTCGTCCCGTATCTCTATATCCGAGTTTCCATCATCAGATCCTTGGTTGCTTACTTCCGTCTCAACAGTGTCATATCCAGTCGCACTTGACGTGCCTACCATGCTGGTAACAACCGGTCCTGTTTGCTTGACTGATAGGTCTGTTGTCTGTGTAAATGTGAAGTAGTCATGGCAGTCGCTGCCCCTTGGTGTGAAGTACCAGTCCCTGCAATTTGCAAGTATGTAATTCACATTTGTGTCAAACATTTTTTTTCAGTACACGTGGCAACTTGTAGTATTGACGAAATGGTAGTCGTTCCACTGATGCATCATTTTTTTGCTGCAACACCGGTTGTGTTTTCTCAATTTCATTTGGCAATTTCAAATGTTCAAACATGACAACTTACATGATATTTTTGACACTCCAATTTCATTGACACGGTTCTGACAACCTTTGTTTCACACACACATGGCAAGTTTCTCTCCACACACCCCTCCCACACGCACACCCCATTTTTGTGTTTCCCTTACTTTTTTAACTCCAAATGCGGTTATTCATGTGATCGACGATGCAACAACCTCACTAAAACCCCATAACATGGCAATTTTTATCGACCTTCGTTAATGGCGACTTTTATATACATGTGGTTGTGATACGTCTCCAACGTATCTATAATTTATGAAGTATTCATGCTATTATATTATCAACCTTGGATGTTTTATATGCATTTATATGCTATTTTATATGGTTTTGGGGGCTAACCTATTAACCTAGAGCCCAGTGCCAGTTTCTGTTTTTTCCTTGTTTTTGAGTTTTATAGAAAAGGAATATCAAACGGAATCCAATTGACGTGCCAATTTTTGATGATTTTTTATGGACCAAAAGAAGACCCCGGAGTAAAAGAGTTGGGCCAGAAGTGTCCTGGGCTGTCCACGAGGGTGGGGGGCGCGCCCACCCCCTGGGCATGGGCCCCTGGCTCATGGACGCCTCGGGCACCTCCTTGACGTGAGACCGGCGCCAAAAATTCCTATAAATGCAGAAACCTCGGAAAATTAACCTAGATCGGGAGTTCCTCCGCCAGAAGCCTCCGTAGCCACCGAAAACCAATCTAGGACCTCTCTGGCACCCTGCCGGAGGGGGCCATCATCACCGGAGGGCATGGAGGAGGATCCCGGAGGGGCCATCATCACCATGAAGGCCAAGGACCAGAGGGAGAACCTCTCCCCATCTATGGGGAGGCCATGGAGGAGGAAGCACAAGGGGGAGAACCTCTCCTCCTCTCTCTCGGTGGCACCGGAGTGCCATCGGGAGGGGAATCATCGCCGCGGTGATCGTCTTCATCAACATCACCATCATCATCATCACCCTCATCTCTTTTACGCGGTCCACTCTCCCGCACCCCGTTGTAATCCCTACTTGAACATGGTGATTTATGCCACATATTATCATCCAATGATGTGTTGCCATCCTATGATGTTTTGGGTAGTTATCCTTTGTCTTTGGGTTGATTTATGGTCTAGATTGGTATGAGTTGTATGTTTTACTTTGGTGTTGTCCTATGGTGCCCTCCGTGTCGCGCAAGCGTGAGGGGTTCCCGCTGTAGGGTGTTGCAATACGTTTATGATTCGCTTATAGTGGGTTGCGTGAATGACTGAAACACAAACCCGAGTAAGGGGGTTGTCGCATATGGGATAAAGAGGACTTGATGCTTTAATGCTATTGTTGGGTTTTAACTTAATGATATTTAGTAGTTGCGGATGCTTGCTAGAGTTCCAATCATAAGTGCATATGATCCAAGTAGATAAAGTATGTTAGCTTATGCATCTCCCTCATATGAAACTGCAATAGTGATTACCGGTCTAGTTAACAATTGCCTAGGACAATTCCGCACACCGATCCACCATTATTCCACACTCGCTATTTATAATATTTAGTAATATATTCTAACTTCATGATAACAGCACCTACTTTTATATTTTAGCTCTCCGATATCATACAAAGTTATCCTCTTCATACCCACAACATAGTTTTATTTCTCGTTGCTAGTTGGAAGCAAACTTTTGGTGTACGTAGAGTCGTATCAGTGGAAGATAGGGCTTGAGAGAATATTGATCTTACCTTTAGCTCCTTGTGGGTTCGACACTCCATACTTATCACTTCCACCTTTGGAAATTGCTACGATGATTCCTTGCACTTGGGGATTATCAAGCTGTTTTCTAGCACCGTTGCCGAGGAGCAATAGCATGGGGTTGATATTCTTGTGTGTGCTTGTTTGCTTTCTTCACTAAGTAGATTTTGTTTTTCCTTTTTTTTATGTTTAGTCGTGGGTGAAACATACAAAAAATTTATTACTTGCCTCTCATGCCTAAAAAGTTTTTCAAAAAGAGAAGTGATTGGAAAGTTATGCATTGAAGAAGGGAGGGTCGACCTTGAGCACTTGTGTTCATGCTCACGGAAACAATGTAGAATTTTTCATGGAAGTTTCTCTGTAAATAATTATCCCCTTGTATATATCCATTGTATTATAAAAATAATGTGCCAAGCTTTGGTTTTAGGATGATTAGATTGCTTGTTTACTATGTGCAGAACAAAAACAGAAACTTTGGCTGTAGCGCGTGATTTTACATTTTTTACTGGAAAGTCAAATGGGTCTGAAACATTTTGCACATTACTTATGTATAAATTTCTCAAATTTTCAAATTTATTTCATAATTATTGGAGTCACAGAAGTTTACTTAACTTCCAAATTACTACAGATTGTCCTGTTTTAGACATGTTTTGTTTTCTATGTGTTGTTTGCTTATTTTGATGAATCTATGAGTAGTATCGGAGGGAATGAACCATGGATGAGTTTGAATACAGTAGATATTACACCAATATGAATTTAGAATGAGTTCACAATAGTACCTAAAGGTAGTGATTTGCTTTATTATACTAACGGATCTCACAAAGTTTTTGTTAAAGTTTTGTGTGGATGAAGTGTTCGAAGATCGAGGAGCTATCAATATGAGAAGAATAAAGAGAGGCAAGAGCTCAATCTTGGGGATGCCCAGGGAACCCCAAGTAAATATTCTAAGGATACTCAATCATCTAAGCTTGGGGATGCCCCGGTTGGCATCCCATCTTTCTTCTTCAACAATTATTGGTACACCTCGGTTTTTGTTTTGTTCACATGATTTGTGTCCTTTGTGTTTTTATTTTTCTTTAAGAACCATGCTAGTATGAGATGTCCCTTCATCAATTTATAGAATACTTCATGTGCTTCACTTATATCTTTTAAGTATGATCTTATAGAATTTCTCTTTGTGCTTCACTTAAATCTTTTGAGTATGGTTTTGTAGAATGCTTCGTGTGCTTCACTTATACATTTTGAGCTTGGACATTGGTTAGTTTATATTAATTGTAGAATGCTCCATGAACTTCACTTATATCTTTTGGAGTATGAGTAATACTATCATCTAAAGCGGGTTTGGAAGAGTGTCAACTCTAGGAACCAGTGATCCCGGTATTCCGAATGAGAAGAATTTTGCTTATGTGAAGAGTAGAAAATGTCTATGCTTGTAGCTCATGAAAAGAATGCTTTATGTGATGGTTATTTTGTTGAATTAATTCATGGTGCTACTTAAAATTATTATGATGGAGGAATATATGCTTGTAGGAGTTGCAATAATATGAAGTTTCCTCTCTATGTGCTTAAAGGTTTGAAGTTATCCTTGTTTTTCCTTCCTATGCTAGTTGATTCTTGTTCCCATAAGTTGTGTACTCACAAAATCCCTAGGCATAGGACGTGGGTTAGGTTTAAATTTTTTAGTCATATTCTTCAAGATGCTCTCTTTATGTTTAAATTCTTATCTTTTATGTGAGCATCATTGAAATCATCATGCCTAGCTAAAAGGCATTAAAGAAAAGCGCTTGTTGGGAGACAACCCAATATTTAACCTTAATGTTTTTGTGTGTTCTCATGATTAAGCTACTGTATTAATCATGTTTTATAGCTTTTGTTTCAATAAAGTGCCAAGTAAGACCTTTGGGAAGACTTGGGTGAAAGTTAATGTGATCTTGCTGTAAAAAAACAGAAACTTTGCGCTCACGAGATTTGCTGCCATTTTTTATTGGAGAGTGTGATTAGGTTGATTATTTTTGAAGAAGATTAATAGACAAATTCATCACGTCCACCAATTTATTTCATAACTTTTTAGTAGCATAGGTATTGTTAGTGTTCAGATCATTACAGACTGTTCTGTTTCTCACAGATTCTGTTTTCATTGCATAGTTTGCTTGTTTTCTAGTTTCTATGACTTATATTTCTCAATATAAATTGTAGAAATGATATGGTACAGTAGGCATTGTGTGAGAACAATTATGATCTTTGTCTTTGACAGTACCAAGGTGAATGGTTTACTCTTTATCATACTAACCTATCTCACGAAGTTCCGTTAAGTTTTGTGTGATTGAAGTTTTCAAGCTTTGGGTGAGATATCGATATGAGGAGAATAAGGAGTGGAAAGAACCTAAGCTTGGGGATGCCCAAGGCACCCCAAGGTAATATTCAAGGAAGACTCAAGCACCTAAGCTTGGGGATGCCCCGGAAGGCATCCCCTCTTTCGTCTTCAAAACTATCGGTATACCTTACTCAGAGCTATATTTTTATTCGTCACATGATATGTGTTTTGCTTGGAGCGTATTTTCAATTTTACTTGCCATTTGAATAAAATCGTTGGATCTGAAATATTAAATGAAAAATAATCCTCCCATGGCTAGTTAATTATTTGACTACTCAGTGTCCTTCACTATTATCTTTTGGAGTAGTTTGTCAGTTACTCACGTGCTTCACGTATATCCTATGAGTAAATGGTTGAATAATTGAACATCATAAATCTGAATTTATATATGTTTCATATGCTTATACCATGGGGAGTAATGACTTCACATAGAATAAGTATAGGCAGTAAACTTATTGAAAGTTAGCAAACGTAGAATTGGTCACTTGAACAATTCATGAAAGAATATTGAAGGAAGAGAGATTTCACATATAAATATAATATCTTGGACATCTTTTGTAATTGTGAGCACTCATTAAAATGTGACATGCTAAAAGGTTGATGTCGGACAAGGAAGACAATGTAATGGGTTATGTTTTCTTATATCCGAAATAAAGTATATTGTCTTGGATCATCCAACATGTTGAGCTTGCTTTTCACCCTCATGCTAGCCAAATTCTTTGCATCAAGTAGAGATACTACTTGTGCTTCCAAACATTCCTTAAACTAGTTTTGCCATGAGAGTTGATACGTCTCCGTCGTATCTACTTTTCCAAACACTTTTGCCCTTGTTTTGGACTCTAACTTGCATGATTTGAATGGAACTAACCCGGACTGATGCTGTTTTCAGCAGAATTACCATGGTGTTATTTATGTGCAGAAACAAACATTCTCGGAATGACCTGAAACTTCACGGAGCAACTTTTTGGAAAATATAAAAAATACCTGCAAAAGATGAAGGCCAGGGGGCCCACCACCTGTCCATGAGGGTGGGGGCGCGCCTGCCCCCCTAGGGCGCGCCCCCCTACCTTGTGGGCCCCCTGGAGCTCCTCCGACTCCAACTCCAACTCTATATATTGTGTTTCCGGGAGAAAAAGATCAAAGAGAAGAATTCATCGCATTTTACGATACGGAGCCGCCGCCAAGCCCTCCATTCGGGGCTCTGGAGAGGGGAATCCGTCGCCATCGTCATCATCAACCATCCTCCATCACCAATTTCATGATGCTCACCGCCGTGCGTGAGTAATTCCATCGTAGGCTTGCTGGATGGTGATGGGTTGGATGGGATCTATCATATAATCGAGTTAGTTTAGTTAGGGTTTGATCCCTAGTATCCACTATGTTCTGAGATTGATGTTGCTATGACTTTGCTATGCTTAATGCTGGTCACTAGGGCCCAAGTGCCTTGATTTCAGATCTGAACCTATTATGTTTTCATCAATATATGAGAGTTCTTGATCCTATCTTGCAAGTCTATAGTCACCTATTATGTGTTATGATCCGTTAACCCCGAAGTGACAATAATCGGGATACTTACCGATGATGACCGTAGTTTGAGGAGTTCATGTATTCACTATGTGTTAATGCTTTGTTCCGGTACTCTATTAAAAGGAGGCCTTAATATCCCTTAGTTTCCGTAAGGACCCCGCTACCACGGGAGGGTAGGACAAAAGATGTCATGCAAGTTCTTTTCCATAAGCACGTATGACTATATTCGGAATATATGCCTACATTACATTGATGAATTGGAGCTAGTTCTGTGTCACCCTAGGTTATGACTGTTACATGATGAACCGCATCCGGCATAATTCTCCATCACCGATCCATTGCCTACGAGCTTTCCATATATTGTTCTTCGCTTATTTACTTTCCCGTTTCTATTGCTATCATCACTCCAAAATACCAAAAACATTACTTTTACTACTGTTACCTTTTGCTACCGTTACCACTACTATCATATTATTTTGCTACTAAATACTTTGTTGCAGATACTAAGTTTCCAGGTGTGGTTGAATTGACAACTCAGCTGCTAATACTTGAGAGTATTCTTTGGCTCCCCTTGTGTCGAATCAATAAATTTGAGTTGAATACTTTACCCTCGAAAACTGTTGCGATCCTCTATACTTATGGGTTATCAAGAGTCCACCATACCTACCTATGGATTGAGTAAGATCCTTCAAGTAAGTTGTCATCGGTGCATGCAATAAAAATTGCCTTCTAAATATGTATGATCTATTAATGTGGAGAAAATAAGCTTTATACGATCGTGTGATGTGGAAGAAATAAAAGCGATGGACTACATAATAAAGGTCCATATCACAAGTGGCAATATAAAGTGACATTCTATTTGCATTAAGATTTTGTGCATCCAACCATAAAAGCGCATGACAACCTCTGCTTCCCTCTACGAAGGGCCTATCTTTTACTTTTATCTTCTACCATTATGCAAGAGTCATGGTGATCTTCACCTTTCCTTTTTACATTTTATCCTTTGGCAAGCACATTGTGTTGGAAAGATCCTGATATATATATATATATATCCAACTGGATGTAAGTTTTCATGAACTATTGTTGTTGACATTACCCTTGAGGTAAAACGTTGGGAGGGAAAACTATAAGGCTCTATCTTTCTCTGTGTCTGATTAAAACTTTGAACCAATAAATATCACGTGAGTGTCAGCAATTGTGAAAGACTAAATGATAGTTGAGTATGTGGAGTTTGCTAAATCAAAGCTCTGACATAGACCCTTCCTGAAAGAAAGACGAATTGCAATTGTTTGATGACTGAGAATATAGTTTGTTAGTTTCAAGAGAGTTTATGATCTATACTTTAACATGTGAATAGCTTGTTACTTGATCATGAAAAGTTTTATGAAAATGAGCTACTGTTATGATATATAATGATGCTAGAAAAAGTGATTGGAACTATCATTGATGAAACTTATGCACTTGATAGCATTCACACTTCATAAATTATTTCTTTTATCATTTACCTACTCGAGGACGAGCAGGAATTAAGCTTGGGGATGCTGATACGTCTCCAACGTATCTATAATTTATGAAGTATTCATGCTATTATATTATAAACCTTGGATGTTTTATATGCATTTATATGCTATTTTATATGGTTTTGGGGACTAACCTATTAACCTAGAGCCCAGTGCCAGTTTCTGTTTTTCCTTGTTTTTGAGTTCTACAGAAAAGGAATATCAAACGGAGTCCAATTGACGTGCCAATTTTTGACGATATTTTATGGACCAAAAGAAGACCACGGAGTAAAAGAGTTGGGCCAGAAGAGTCCCGGGCTGTCCACGAGGGTGGGGGGCACGGCCACCCCCCTAGGCATGGGCCCCTGCCTAATGGACGCCTCGGGCACCTCCCTGACGTGGGACCGACGCCAAAAATTCCTATAAATACAGAAACCTCAGAAAATTAGCCTAGATCGGGAGTTCCGCTGCGAGAAGCCTCCGTAGCCACCGAAAAGCAATCTAGGCCCTCTCTGGCACCCTGCCGGAGGGGGCCATCATCACCGGAGGGCATGGAGGAGGATATCGGTGGGGCCATCATCACCATGAAGGCCAAGGACCAGGGGGAGAACCTCTCCCCATCTAGGGGGAGGCCATGGAGGAGGAAGCACAAGGGGGAGAACCTCTCCTCCTCTCTCTCGGTGGCGCCGGAGTGCCATCGGGAGGGGAATCATCGCCGCTGTGATTGTCTTCATCAACATCACCATCATCATCATCACCCTCATCTCTTTTATGCGGCCCACTCTCCCGCACCCCGCTGTAATCCCTACTTGAACATGGTGCTTTATGCCACATATTATGATCCAATGATGTGTTGCCATCCTATGATGTTTTGAGTAGTTATCCTTTGTCCTTGGGTTGATTTATGATTTAGATTGGTATGAGTTGTATGTTTTACTTTGGTGCTGTCCTATGGTGCCCTCCGTGTCGCGCAAGTGTGAGGGGTTCCTGTTGTAGGGTGTTGCAATACGTTTATGATTTGCATATAGTGGGTTGCGTGAGTGACAGAAACACAAACCCGAGTAAGGGGGTTGTTGCGTATGGGATAAAGAGGACTTGAGGCTTTAATGCTATGGTTGGGTTTTACCTTAATGATCTTTAGTAGTTACGGATGCTTGCTAGAGTTCCAATCATAAGTGCATATGATCCAAGTAGAGAAAGTATGTTAGCTTATGCCTCTCCCTCATATGAAACTGCAATAGTGATTACCGGTCTTGTTAACGATTGCCTAGGACAATTCCGCACACCGATCCACCATTATTCCAGACTCCCTATTTATAATATTTAGTAATATATTCTAACTTCATGATAATAGCACCTACTTTTATATTTTAGCTCTCCTATATCATACAAAGTTATCCTCTTCATACCCACATCATAGTTTTATTTCTTGTTGCTACTTGGAAGCAAACGTTCGGTGTATGTAGAGTCGTATCAGTGGCAGATAGGGCTTGAGAGAATATTGATCTTACCTTTAGCTCCTTGTGGGTTCGACACTCCATACTTATCACTTCCACATTTGGAAATTGCTACGATGATTCCTTGCACTTGGGGATTATTAGGTTGTCATTTCCAATTCTGTTTTTTTCCAACACACATGGTAAGTTGAACCAGCCATTTTTATACAAATGCCCCCCTCATTTACAAGTGAGTTAAATAATTTCCTTTTCGGACATGGCAAGTTCACACACGCTTGCATGGCAATTTTACAGCACTACCCATTTTTGGACACCGTCAACACTGAAGGCAAGTTTCCCCACATTTTCTCGTTACTTTGAACTTTATACTTATGTACACGACAAGTATTATGTCCAACACATGGCAACTTCTATTAATGCACTTTCATTGTATTCTCTCTTTTATGTGAACTACATTGTAATACAACTTCTAGTTTTTTCCACAAAGATGTCAAGTACATTCACATTACCATAACAAGTTAGTTTTGCTATAGACCCCTCACCTGCGTAAGATGGTGTAGGCGTTGCTGCCACCCATGTCCTCCCTGCGACATCATCTTCTGCTCCTGCATTTTCTTAAAACCATAAGTTTTCTTGCCTGCGAACCTACTTCTTTCGTTCTTACAATATGTATTCTTCTTTAAAATTCCAAGCTCACCACATAGCGCTATTGGGAACTAGTGTTGTTGTATTGGTTGCGTGCTGCCACCAGGCATTCCTTGTTCATTTGTCCCGTACGCCATTGGAAATCTGATTCGCTAGAAATAAAATGCGTTCAAACCACCTCACTTTATTTCTAGCGAATCAGATTCTCGTTCGTACGTAAGGTCTTTTCCAAACTATTTTCTTAGTGTATTTTTTATGCATATCAAGTGCCTTTGTCCATGTATTGCTGCAGGAGTGGCAGCAAAGGTCCATTTGAGTTTAGATCCTCATAATCCTGCACACCCCATGGTGTTAGTTGTAGTGAGCCATAGAACCAGGGGTTCCCTCCATTGTTTTGGTCCATCCTCGTTAGAACTGGCTTTTTTTTGTCCCCCCATCAAATATATGTGAAAAGAAAGCGTTAAACCATTTCTCTTTTCAGTACAACATGGCAATATTAGCACCACACACATGCCAATATCATGGCAGTTTCAATTGTCTACAAGTGCCAGTATTCATCATATCATGGCAATATTAGCATCACACACATGGCAATTTCAGTTGTTCACACATGGCACCATTCAGTAGATAATGGCAATATTAGCATGTGCCAGTATTCACCATATCATGGCAATATTAGCATCACACACTGTAGCGACCTGACCTCAGATGGTCAAGTCTCTATGCTTCAGTGTCATCCCTGGATCGGTAATGCTGACACACACAGTACTCGAAGGATTTATAACAGAGTAGCCATCACACACTATTACATCGAATGTCTCCAAAGAGAACTTATTACAATAATATGGCTTAAGGCCATCTAATGTGATAACAGCGGAAGGCTTGGAAGATAAGGTGAGTCCATCAACTCCAACGACATAGCTGAGCTGCACGGCAAAGACCTAACGAACCTTACTCCTCGTCTGATAAGTCTGCAACATAATACGTTGCAGCCCGAAAACAGGTCAGCACATGGAATATGCTGGCAATATAACACAGTAGAGCAGAAACAGAATAATGTTATCACTACATGCATATATGGCTGGTGGAAAGCTGTATGGTTGTAGTTTTGCGAAAAGCCAATTTTTCCCTACAACAACGGAATAGATTTTAATTTTACTATCATGGTGGTTGAAACATCATTGAGAAGGTATCCCCAACTCAATCCCAATTAAAGTGAATTAACATCACAACAGTATTAATTAAGCATGGTGAGATACATGTGATAACCCAAGTACTAGATACTCAAGAATTGTCCATAATCGGGGACACGGCTAACCATGATTAGACTGTACACTCTGCAGAGGTTTGCGCACTTTTCCCCACAAGACTCGATCGCCTCCGTTGGATTTCTCGCACTACATGGTGTTTGAGAAACGGATGACCGAGACACAGTCTTTCAGAAACGTTAACTCTCTACTCTGGGTAGACCATACGAAACCTACAAACCCCACTACCTGCTGATCTACCTCTTCAAGAGCTTCATGTAACTTACTCAACTATGCTAGAGCCCATAATAGCTTGTGGCTGCACACGGAAGTTTCTAGCATGAATCATCTCAGTTCCCTTTGAGCCTGGGTGGCGGTCCATAGGAAGATCACACGGGTACCCCAGGATTTCCAAAAAAACAGACAACACTGGGTTCCCCAGGTGCCTCAATCCACCCAGTTGTTTGATTAAGTTGCCACCTTAAGTTGAACCATTAATTAACAATCTCACATCTGACATGAATTTCACTCAAACCCAAACCACGTCTACGAGCATAGCATAGCAATAAGCAATATGTAGAACTAACTCCCAAGGGTTTGAATGTAACAAGGCAATAGGTTCTACCTCAGCAACTACTTCCCAACCCACAAGTTAATGACATCCTAATCAGGCAATGTTTGAGGATTGGAACTAATGCATAAAAACTGGGTAATAATGGGATATGATCAAAGTGTTACTTGCCTTGCTGACGATTCGCGAATCCTAGAGACTCGTAGTAACACGCTTCGCACTCCGGGAATTCTATCGCAAGCAAACAATAACATACATAAGTAACAAGCAACGATGCACAAGCAAAACTCAAATAAGAGAGGTTGACCAGAAAGTTCAAATTAAGAACTTCGGTTTGCAAAAAGAATCAAAACAAACAGAGCAATGAAACTCAAACGGCGAAAGAAAGAAGCTTCATTTACTAATCTGAAACTATGTCAAATTTTACAGTAGCAAAAACTTGTTTGAGTTGGTTAAACGGAAAGAGGGTTTCGAGACGAAACTCTAAGCGCTTGAATCGCCTCATTCCGTTAAACGAGAGAAAAGATAAACAGAAACTAAGATCGGATCAGAAATCACGATCAGAAAAATCGCGGAATAAATCCGATAAAAGAAAACTCACGAACAGACTAACGGACGAGCGTTCGTTAGTTGTTTCTAACGAGCGAGGAACCGTTCTTTAAAACGAACGTTCGGACGAATGTCCGCTAACTAGAAGAACCGAGAAAAATCGGCGAATCCAAAAAAAACGGATCTAGGGTTTCTGAAAAAAAGCCGAACGGTTTTTATAAAAAAACCGGCGGCAGGGCACGGTGGCTACCTCCGGCGAGAGGCTCCGGCGGGGCGGGGTGCGGGGCGGCGGCTCGCGGGGCGGTGGGGCTTGGCGGCGGTGGGGGGCGGGGCTTGGCAGCGGCAGCGGCGCTAGGCGGCGGCGGC
>NC_041384.1:654925311-654942024 GCF_002162155.2 Triticum dicoccoides | reverse complement strand
GCGCGCAGAAGGGGCGGCGGGGCTAGGCGGCGGCGGTGGTGGTGGTGTTGGGTGCGGGGTGGCGACGTATATAAAGGGGCGGGGGCGGTGACTTGGAGGAGGGGGCAAGGCGCGGCGGAGGCGGAGTCCAACTCGGACTCCGGTCCGAGTGGCGGCGGCGGCAGCGCGCGCGCAGGAGGCGGCGGCGGCCTGGCGCGGCAGGGCCTTAGGCCTAGTCGGTGCGGAACCCTTTTTTTTTTAAACTTCGCCGATCGAAATAAAATCCTAGAAAAAAAATAAAAACCTAAAAATGCCAAAACAATCTTTCACCATCTAAATAAAATATTTAGAACAAGATGAACATTTTTTGGCCCTAAAATGCAATTTTGAAAACATGCAATTTATCTAATGCAAATAAAATTCGAATAAAATCCAATAAAAATCGATTTAATGGTTTTAATATTTTTCCTCCAATATTTCATTTATTTTGGAGAAGTCATATTATCTCCTCTCTTTAATTTTTAATGTGAAATAATTTTCAAAGAGAAATAATTAAAATCAAATCCTCTTTTCATTATTTGATAAAATAATCAAATATGAAGACCGGGAAATCCCCAACTCTCTCCGAGGGTCCTTGAGCTGCTTAGGATTTCGAGGATTACGGAACGGAAAAGCAATAAAACATGATATGCATGGATGATCTATGTATAACATTCCAAATTGAAAATTTGGGATGTTACAGACCTACCCCCCTTAAGATGAATCTCGCCCTCGAGATTCGGGTTGGCTAGAAAATAGGTATGGGTGGTCCTTGCGGAGATCATCCTCTCGTTCCCAGGTAGCTTCATCCTCGGTATGGTGGCTCCACTGAACTTTACAAAACTTGATAACCTTACTGCGGGTGACTCTGCTGGCAAACTCAAGAATCTTAACTGGTTTATCCCCGTAAGTCAAATCACTGTCCAACTGAATCGCCTCCAAGGGTACTGTATCTCTTAATGGTATTTCCGCCATCTCAGCTTGACACTTCTTCAGCTGTGAAACGTGGAACACATCGTGGACTCCTGACAATCCCTCAGGTAACTCCAACTTGTAGGCGACTTCTCCCATCCGTTCCAAAATGATATACAGTCCTACAAATCTCGGGGCTAACTTTCCTTTAACTCTAAAACGTTTCACTCCTCGCAAGGGCGATACTCACAGATATGCTCTGTCTCCAATTTCGTAGGTTACCTCCTTGCGATTTGAGTCTGCGTAACTCTTCTGCCTGGACTAAGCAATCTTCAGTCAGTCTCGGATCAGTTTTACCTTCTCCTCAGATTCTTTAATCAAGTCTGGTCCAAATAACTGTCGGTCTCCTACCTCATCCCACATCAACGGTGTTCTGCACCTGCGTCCATACAAGGCTTCAAACGGTGCCATCTTCAAGCTGGCTTGGTAGCTATTATTGTATGAGAACTCTGCATACGGCAAATTGTCATCCCTACTGGATCCATAATCTAGCGCACAGGCTCTCAACATGTCCTCCAAAATTTGATTGACTCTCTCAGTCTGTCCGTCTGTTTGCGGGTGAAACGATGTACCGAACTCCAATCTCGTTCCCAAAGTCTGGTGTAACTGATGCCAAAACTTGGAAGTAAATTGTGTTCCTCGATCCGATACGATGGTCCTCGGAACTCCATGCAGACATACGATCCTGGACATATAGATCTTGGCCAACTTTGCACTTGTATAGGTGGTTTTCACTAGGATGAAGTGAGCTACTTTGGTCAAACGATCAACTACTACCCATATGGAATCATATCCTGCTTTAGTCCTGGGTAATCCGATGATAAAATCCATGCCAAGTTTATCCCACTTCCATTCGGGTATCGGCATAGGTTGTAACAGTCCTGCTGGCTTCTGATGTTCTGCCTTAACTCTCTGACATACATCACATATGACTACATACTCGGCAATATCCTTCTTCATACCAGTCCACCAGAAACGTTCCTTCAAATCCAAATACATCTTGGTGTTTCCGGGGTGTATCGAGTATGGTGAGTCATGGGCCTCTTGAAGTATTAACTTCCTGATCTCCTAGTTGTTGGGCACATAAACTCGGTCCTCAAACCATAGGGTATCGTGCTCATCCTCACGAAAACCTTTGGCCTTTCCTTTGCCCATCTTCTCCTTTATCTCGGCAATCTCTTTATCATCTTTCTGAGCTTCCCGAATCTTGTCCAGCAATGTCGACTGAACCTCCATTGTGGCAATGAACCTTCTAGGTACAATCTCTAACCGAAGTTCCATGATGTCATTTGCTAATTCCTTCGGCAGTCCTTTAATTCAAGGGTATTAGCATAACTCTTCCGACTCAATGCGTCTACTACGACATTGGCCTTTCCTGGATGATAGTGTAGCTTCATGTCATAATCCTTTATAAGCTCCAACCATCTCCTCTGCCTAAGGTTCATCTCCTTCTGGATGAAGATGTACTTCAAACTCTTGTGATCCGTGTACACATCACAACGGTTTCCAATAAGGTAGTGTCTCCAAGTATTCAACGCATGCACTACGGCTGCTAGCTCCAAATCATGCGTAGCATAATTCAACTCATGAGGTTTTAGTTGTTGTTAGGCATACGAAACAACTCTTCCGTGCTGCATAAGCACACATCCAAGTCCTAAGCGAGAGGCGTCGCAATACACTTGGAACTCCTTATGTATATCTGGCAGTACTAGCACTGGGGCTATAGTCAAACGTTCCTTCAACTCCTGGAAACTTGCTTCACAATCTTCTGTCCATTTAAACTTGGTATCCTTCTTCAACAGTTCAGTCATTGGTTTTGCAATCTTGGAAAAATTCTCAATGAATCTCTGGTAGTATCCTACGAGTCCAAGAAAACTGCAGATCTCGCTAACTGAGGTGGGTGCCAACCATTCAGTGACTGGCTAAACCTTGCTGGGGTCTACTACTATACCTTCTCCTGATATAACATGTCCAAGGAATCCGACTTCCTTCAGCCAAAACTCACATTTGCTAAACTTAGCATACAACTAGTGTTCCGTGAGCTTCTCGAGAACTAAACGCAAATGCTCTTTGTGCTCCTCCTTGTTCTTCATGTATACCATGATATCATCAATAAACACCACAACAAACTTGTCCAAATACTCCATGAACACCTGGTTCATCATGCTCATGAAATAGGCAGGGGTGTTAGTCAGTCCAAACGACATGACCATGTACACATATAATCCATATCGCGTTGTGAACGTCGTCTTTGGTATGTCCTTCTCTCGTATCTTCAACTGATGATACCCCGATCGCAAATCGATCTTCAAAAACACTTTAGCTCCTTGCAACTGATCAAACAGATCGTTGACCATCGGCACTGGGTACTTGTTCTTACTCGTCACTTCATTCAATGCTCGATAATCAACAACCATCCTTAGGGATTTATCCTTCTTCTCAACCAAAAGTACTGGGGCTCCCCAAGGTGATGAACTTCTTCGGATATATCCTTTCTCCAATAACTCCTTGATCTATTTCTTAATTTCTTCCAGATCATTTGCGGGCATCCGATAGGGTCTCTTGGATATTGGTCCTGTTCCTGGTAACAGCTCTATCAAAAACTCAATATCTCTGTCCGATGGCATGCCTGGTAACTCCTCTGGGAAAACATCCGGGTAATCCTTCACTATAGGCATTTCCGCCTGAACAACTCCCGTAAGGGCATTCACTTGACTCCTCCTAGGCACATGCCTAGATACATACTTAATCCTTTTTTCCTTCCGGGTTGGTGAGATAAATCGACTTACTAGCACAGTCAATGCTTCCTCCAAACTTTGACATCCAGTCCATACCCAATATCACATCCAATCCTTGTGACTCCAAGATAATTAGGTCGGACGGAAAAACATGTGTACCAATGGTTAAGGGTATCTGGTCACACCATCGGCTAGCCATATACTCTGCTCCGGGTGAACTCACTAAAAGAGGGGTCCTAAGGGTTTGGGTTGGTAGTTTAAACTTATCCACGAATCCCCTTGATATGTATGAATGCGATGCACCAGTATCGAAAAGAACAAGAGCGGTAAATGACTTAACCAAAAACTTACCTATTACCGCGTCTGGCTGCTCTTCAACCTCCTCCATGTTAACGTGGTTCACTTGTCCATTGTTGAATGGATTGGGCTTCTTCCCAGTGCTTCCATTTCCGTTTCCATTCCTTCCTTCGGGGCAATCATTGTCATAGTGCCCTTTCTTCCCGCACTTAAAATAGGTAACCCGACTTAAGTCTCTTTTGGCGGGAGTGGACGGGTTGGAGCGGTTCTGATTGTTGTTAGCTCCGTTCCCATTCCCATTCTTAGCACCACTGTGGTTATGTGATCCTCCTCCAGTGTGGTTGTGACCTCCATGGTTGTGAACAAGTCCTCCCGTGTTCGGGGTTAGGCGAGGCTTCTGCTGAGCTCCTGAGTTATACTTCCCTTGTCCATACTTTCTCTTGCGGCTCTCAATCTGCTGCTGTTTCCCTTCAATCATAAGAGCCTTATCTACCAACTCTTGGTAGTTGTTGAAGGTTGCTACCATCAACTGCATGCTCATCTCATCATTCAGCCCTTCCATAAACTTCTCCTACTTCGCGGCATCTGTGGCCACGTCATTAGGTGCGTAGCGAGATAACTTGCTAAACTCATCCACATACTGAGCCACAGTACGGCTCCCCTAGCGTAAGTTGCGGAACTCCCGCTTCTTCATTTGCATAGCTCCAGTGTTGACATGGGCTGTGCGAAAAGCTTGCTAAAACTAGTCACAAGTGACATTGGCTATAGGAAAAGTGGCTGTGTAATTCTCCCACCATGAGGCTGCTGGTCCATCCAATTGATGTGCGGCAAAGCGCACCTTCTCAGCATCTGTGCAACCTGCGGTGTTCAACTCCCTTCCAATTCGGCATAGCCAATCATCAGCAACTATAGGCTCGGTGCTACTGGAAAACACCAGCGGCTGTAACCTTAGAAAACGGGCTAGGTTGTCCACTGGCGGTGGGTTGTTGTTGTTGTTGTTGTTGTTGTTGTTGTTGCCCTGGTTCTGAACTAGCAATTGCATCAAGGCATTCTGCTGCTGGATCAACTGGGTGAGCTCCGGCGGGAAGCAAAACCGGGGTCACGTCTCGGAAGCATCTGAGGGGTTTAGATGGGAGAGATTTAGAATATAAGAGGTCTAATGAGAAAACACTACCCATATGCACATGAGACAAACACAATCATTTCACTCAATCAATCAAGCAAGGGCATACAAACGGTCTAGAACTATCGCAAAAGTGCTCACTACTACTATATACATGGGGGAATACTACTAATATATGGTAGTCATCTAGAAATTTTGATCGGTGGAAGACTCCATGATGTCTGCTCCAGCTTCGTCTTCAAAGTCATCATCACTAGGGTTGGATTCGGTGTCGTCGATGATGATGTAGTCCTCGGGGCGTATTTCCTTGGGTTCTTCTTCTTCTTCTATTGGTGCTGGTCCTCCCATGAATACTCCGATCTTCTTGACTAAGTCGTCATTCTTCTCCAGTAGGGTCTTGATTTCCTCCTCATATCCATCGCGGGTAAACTTGAGTTCTTCCTCCAGCTCGATGATCCTAGTCTTCGCCTTCTTCAAGTCCATCATGTCCGCACACATCTGGTTCTCCTGACGTCGAATGTGCTGGTTTAACTCCTGGATGAAAGCTGCAATGGATCTATCCTTCTTAGTGCTGATTACTTCCCATTGCTCGTCTCGGCGCCCAGATATTTGGTAAATAGTGTCCTTAAGCTCCCTGTTTTAAACTTCTCCAATGCGTCCCATGGTGATGTGAGCTGCCATACTCTTTCCTAAACTCCAGGTTGGTGCGTCGAAGGAAAATTCTATGGGTTTAGAAGTTGGCGAGAACATCCTTCCTGGAACTTGTACTTGAATCCTCCAGCGCTCCTCTTCAGGTAAAGTGGCGTTGTACATCCCGGTGAAGCTTGGTATTCCAATGTTCAAGTACCTAGTGACTTCCTTCAAGTGGCGTCCAAAAGGTGTGTCTTCATCCGGTTGTGCAAACTTGTTCTTCATCTCCGTCATCCTAAAGAGTAGAAAACGAAGACGAGTCAAAAATGAGAAGAGAAGTGTGACCTAGGGTTTATCTTAGTGGTCGTGTCCTACACTCAGCGTGTGCTCTGATACCATCTTGTAGCGACCCGACCTCAGACGGTCAAGTCTCTATGCTTCAGTGTCATCCCTGGATCGGTAATGCTGACACACACAGTACTCGAAGGATTTATAACAGAGTAGCCATCACACACTATTACATCGAATGTCTCCAAAGAGAACTTATTACAATAATATGGCTTAAGGCCATCTAATGTGATAACAGTGGAAGGCTTGGAAGATAAGGTGAGTCCATCAACTCCAACGGCATAGCTGAGCTACACGGCAATGACCTAACGAACCTTACTCCTCGTCTGATAAGTCTGCAACATAATACGTTGCAGCCTGAAAACGGGTCAACACATGGAATATGCTGGCACTATAACACAGTAGAGCAGAAACAGAATAATGCTATCACTACATGCATATATGGCTGGTGGAAAGCTGTATGGTTGTAGTTTTGCGAAAAGCCAATTTTTCCCTACAACAACGGAATAGATTTTAATTTTACTATCATGGTGGTTGAAACATCATTGAGAAGGTATCCCCAACTCAATCCCAATTAAAGTGAATTAACATCACAACAGTATTAATTAAGCATGGTGAGATACATGTGATAACCCAAGTACTAGATACTCAAGAATTGTCCATAATCGGGGACACGGCTAACCATGATTAGACTGTACACTCTGCAGAGGTTTGCGCACTTTTCCCCACAAGACTCGATCGCCTCCGTTGGATTTCTCGCACTACATGGTGTTTGAGAAACGGATGACCGAGACACAGTCTTTCAGAAACGTTAACTCTCTACTCTGGGTAGACCATACGAAACCTACAAACCCCACTACCTGCTGATCTACCTCTTCAAGAGCTTCACGTAACTTACTCAACTATGCTAGAGCCCATAATAGCTTGTGGCTGCACACGGAAGTTTCTAGCATGAATCATCTCAGTTCCCTTTGAGCCTGGGTGGCGGTCCATAGGAAGATCACACGGGTACCCCAGGATTTCCAAAAAAACAGACAACACTGGGTTCCCCAGGTGCCTCAATCCACCCAGTTGTTTGATTAAGTTGCCACCTTAAGTTGAACCATTAATTAACAATCTCACATCTGACATGAATTTCACTCAAACCCAAACCACGTCTACGAGCATAGCATAGCAATAAGCAATAAGTAGAAGTAACTCCCAAGGGTTTGAATGTAACAGGGCAATAGGTTCTACCTCAGCAACTATTTCCCAACCCACAAGTTAATGACATCCTAATCATGCAATGTTTGAGGATTGGAACTAATGCATAAAAACTGGGTAATAATGGGATATGATCAAAGTGTTACTTGCCTTGCTGACGATCCGCGAATCCTAGAGACTCGTAGTAACAAGCAACGATGCATAAGCAAAACTCAAATAAGAGAGGTTGACCAGAAAGTTCAAATTAAGAACCCCGGTTCACAAAAAGAATCAAAACAAACGGAGCAACGGAACTCAAACGGCGAAAGAAAGAAGCTGAAGGAAATATGCCCTAGAGGCAATAATAAAGTTATTATTTATTTCCTTATATCATGATAAATGTTTATTATTCATGCTAGAATTGTATTAACCGGAAACATAATACATGTGTGAATACATAGACAAACAGAGTGTCACTAGTATGCCTCTACTTGACTAGCTCGTTAATCGAAGATGGTTATGTTTCCTAACCATGAACAAAAGAGTTGTTATTTGATTAACGGGATCATATCATTAGAAGAATGATGTGATTGACATGACCCATTCCATTAGCTTAGCACCCGATCGTTTAGTATGTTGCTATTGCTTTCTTCATGACTTATACATGTTCCTATGACTATGAGATTATGCAACTCCCGTTTGCCGGAGGAACACTTTGTGTGCTACCAAACGTCACAACATAACTGGGTGATTATAAAGGGGCTCTACAGGTGTCTCCAAAGGTACATGTTGGGTTGGCGTATTTCGAGATTAGGATTTGTCACTCCGATTGTCGGAGAGGTATCTCTGGGCCTCTCGGTAATACACATCACATAAGCCTTGCAAGCATTGCAACTAATAAGTTAGTTGCGGGATGATGTATTATGAAACGAGTAAAGAGACTTGCTAGTAACGATATTGAACTAGGTATTAAGATACTGAAGATCGAATCTCGGGCAAGTAACATACCGATGAAAAAGGGAACACCGTATGTTGTTATGCGGTCTGACCGATAAAGATCTTCATAGAATATGTGGGAGCCAATATGAGCATCCAGGTTCCGCTATTGTTTATTGAGCGGAGACATGTCTCGGTCATGTTTACATTGTTCTCGAACCCGTAGGGTCCACACGCTTCAGGTTTCGATGATAGTTATATTATGAGTTTATAAGTTTTGATGTACCGAAGGAGTTCGGAGTCCCAGATGAGATCAGGGACATGACGAGGAGTCTCGAAATGGTCGAGATGTAAAGATCGATATATTGGATGACTATATTCGGACATCGGAAAGGTTCCGAGTGATTCGGGTATTTTCGGAGGTACCGGGGAGTTACGGGAATACGAGGAAGAAGCAATGGGCCTTAATGGGCCTTAGTGGGAAGGACCAGGAGGTGGCGCGCGCCCCTCCCAAGCCCAGTCCGAATTGGACAAGGGGTTTGGGGCGGGGACCCTCTCTCCCTTCCTTCCCCTCTTCCCCCCTTTCCCCCCTTCTCCTAGTTGGACTAGGAAAGGAGGAAACCTACTCCAACTAGGAGTAGGAATCCTACTCCCCTGGCGCGCCCCTCCTAGGGCCGGCCTCCTCCCCCCTTGCTCCTTTATATACGGGGGCAGGGGACACCTCTAGACACACAAGTTGATCTTCGTGATCATTCTCTTAGCCATGTGCGGTGCCTCCCCCCCTCCACCATAATCCTCGATAATATTGTAGCGGTGCTTAGGCGAAGCCCTGCGACGGTAGAACATCTAGATCGTCACCACGCTGTCGTGCTGATGGAACTCTTCCCCGACACTTTGCTGGATCGGAGTCCGGGGATCGTCATCGAGCTGAACGTGTGCTAGAACTCGGAGGTGTCGTAGTTTCGGTGCTTGATTGGTCGGGCCATGAAGACGTACGACTACATCAACCGCGTTGTCATAACGCTTCCGCTGTCGGTCTACGAGGGTACGTAGACAACACTCTCCCCTCTTGTTGTTATGCATCACCATGATCTTGCGTGTGTGTAGGAATTTTTTTGAAATTACTACGTTCCCTAATAGTGGTATCAGAGCCTAGGTTTTATGCGTTGATGTTGTGCACGAGTAGAACACAAGTGAGTTGTGGGCGATATAAGTCATACTGCTTACCAGCATGTCATACTTTGGTTCGACGGTATTGTTGGATGAAGCGGCCCGGACCGACATTACGCGTACGCTTACGCGAGACTGGTTCTACCGACGTGCTTTGCACACAGGTGGCTGGCGGGTGTCAGTTTCTCCAACTTTAGTTGAACCGAGTGTGGCTACACCCGGTCCTTCCGAGGGTTAAAACAGCACCAACTTGACAAACTATCATTGTGGTTTTGATGTATAGGTAAGAACGGTTCTTGCGCAGCCCATAGCAGCCACGTAAAACTTGCAACAACAAAGTAGAGGATGTCTAACTTGTTTTTGTAGGGCATGTTGTGATGTGATATGGTCAAGACGTGATGAGATATAAGTTGTTGTATAAGATGATCATGTTTTGTTGAAGTTATCGGCAACTGGCAGAAGCCTTATGGTTGTCTCTTTATTTCATAAGATGCAAGCGCTAAATAATTGCTTTACTTTATCGCTATGGGATAGCAATAGTTGTAAGAGCAGTAGTTGGCGAGACGACCATGTGACGACACATTGATATAGATCAAGATGATGGAAATCATGGTGTCATGCCGGTGGCGATGGAAATCATGACGATACTTTGGAGATGGAGATCAAAGGCACAAGATGATGATGGCCATATCATGTCACATATTTTGATTGCATGTGATGTTTATCTTTTATACATCTTGTCTTGCTTTGATTGACGGTAGCATTTTAAGATGATCTCTCGCTAATTATCAAGTGTTCTCCCTGAGTATGCACTGTTGCGAAAGTTCTTCGTGCTGAGACACCACGTGATGATCGGGTGTGATAGGCTCTACGTTCAAATACAACGGGTGCAAAATAGTTGCACACGCGGAATACTCAGGTTATACTTGACGAGCCAAGCATATACAGATATGGCCTCGGAACACGGAGACCGAAAGGTCGAGCGTGAATCATATAGTAGATATGATCAACATAGTGATGTTCACCAATGAAGCTACTCCATCTCACGTGATGATCGGACATGGTTTAGTTGATTTGGATCACGTGATCACTTAGAAGATTAGAGGGATGTCTTTCTAAGTGGGAGTTCTTAAGTAATATGATTAATTGAACTTTAAATTTATTATGAACTTAGTCCTGGTAGTATTTTGCAAATTATGTTGTAGATCAATAGCTCGCGTTGTTGCTTTCATATGTTTATTTTGATATGTTCCTAGAGAAAATTATGTTGAAAAATGTTAGTAGCAATGATGCGGATTGGATCCGTGAGCTGAGGTTTATCCTCATTGCTGCACAGAAGAATTATGTCCTTGATGCACCTCTAGGTGACAGACCTATTGCAGGAGCAGATGCAGACGTTATGAATGTTTGGCTAGCTCAATATGATGACTACATGATAGTTTAGTGCACCATGCTTAACGGCTTAGAATCGGGACTTCAAAGACGTTTTGAACGTCATGGAGCATATGAGATGTTCCAGGAGTTGAAGTTAATATTTCAAGAAAATACCCGAGTTGAGAGATATGAAGTCTCCAACAAGTTCTATAGCTAAAAGATGGAGGAGAATCGCTCAACTAGTGATCATGTGCTCAGATTGTCTGGGTACTACAATCGTTTGAATCAAGTGGGAGTTAATCTTCCAGATAAAATAGTGATTGACGGAATTCTCTAGTCACCATCACCAAGTTAGTAGAACTTCGTGGTGAACTATAATATGCAAGGGATAACGGAAACGATTCCCAAGATCTTCATGATGCTAAAATCAACGAAGGTAGAAATCAAGAAAAACATCAAGTGTTGATGGTAGACAAGACCACTAGTTTCAAGAAAAGGGCAAAAGGAAGAAGGGGAACTTCAAGAAGAACGGCAAGCAAGTTGCTGCTCAAGTGAAGAAGCCCAAGTCTGGTCCTAAGCCTGAGACTAATTGCTTCTACTGCAAAGGGACTGGTCACTGGAAGCGGAACTACCCCAAGTGATTGGCGGATAAGAAGGATGGCAAAGTGAACATAAGTATATTTGATATACATGTTATTGATGTGTGCTTTACTAGTGTTTATAGCAACCCCTTAGTATTTGATACTAGTTCAGTTGCAAAGATTAGTAACTCGAAATGGGAGTTGCAGAATAAACATAGACTAGTTAAGGGTGAAGTGACGATGTGTGTTGGAAGTGGTTCCAAGATTCATATGATCATCATCGCACACTCCCTATACTTTCGGGATTAGTTGAACCTAAATGAGTGTTATTTGGTGTTTGCGTTGAGCATGAATATGATTTGATCATGTTTATTGTAATATGGTTATTCATTTAAGTAAGAGAATAAATTGTTGTTCTGTTTACATGAATAAAACCTTATATGGTTACACACCCAATGAAAATAGTTTGTTGGATCTCGATCGTAGTGATATACATAATCATAATATTGAAACCAAAAGATGCAAAGTTAATAATGATAGTGCAACTTATTTGTGGCACTGCCTTCTAGGTCATATTGGTGTAAAGCGCATGAAGAAACTCCATGCAGATGGGCTTTTGGAATCACTTGATTATGAATTAGTTGATGCTTGCGAACCATGCCTCATGGGCAAGATGACTAAAACTCCATTCTTTGGAACAATGGAGCAAGCAACAGATTTGTTGGAAATCATACATACTGATGTATGTGGTCCAATGAATATTGAGGCTCGCGACAGGTATCATTATTTTCTGATATTCACAGATGATTTGAGCAGATATGAGTATATCTACTTGATGAAACACAAGTCTGAAATATTTGAAAAGTTCAAAGAATTTCAGAGTGAAGTGCAGAATCATCCTAACAAAAATAAAAGTTTCTACGATATGATCGCGGAAGTAAAATATTTGAGTTACGAGTTTGGCCTTCAGTTAAAACAATATGAAATAGTTTCACTACTCACGCCACCTGGAACACCACAATGTAATGGTGTGTCCGAACATAGTAACCGTGCTTTATTAGATATGGTGCGATTTGTGATGTCTCTTACCGATCTACCACTATCGTTTTGGGGTTATGCATTAGAGACAGCTGCATTCACGTTAAATAGGGCACCATCTAAACTGTTGAGACGACATCGTATGAACTATGGTTTGGCAAGAAACCTAAGTTATCGTTTCTTAAAGTTTTAGGTTGCAATGCTTATGTGAAAAAGTTTCAACCTGATAAGCTCAAACCCAAATCGGAGAAGTGCGTCTTCACAGGATACCCAAAAGAAAATGTTGGGTACACCTTCTATCACAGATGCGAAGGCAAGTTATTCGTTGCTGAGAATGGATCCTTTCTAGAGAAGGAGTTTCTCTCAAAAGAAGTGAGTGGGAGGAAAGTAGAACTTGATGAGGTAACTGTACCTACTCCTTTATTGGAAAGTAGTTCATCACAGAAATATGTTCCTGTGACTACTACACCAATTAGTGAGGAAGCTAATGATGATGATCATGTAACTTCAGATCAAGTTGCTACCGAACCTCGTAGGTAAACCAGAGTGAGATCCGCACCAGAGTGGTACGATAATCCTGTTCTAGAGGTCATGTTACTTGACCATGACGAGCCTACGAACTATGAGGAAGCGATGATGAGCCCAGATTCCGCAAAATGGCTTGAGGCCATGAAAATGGCTCCATGTATGAGAACAAAGTGTGGACTTTGATTGACTTGCCCAATGATCGGCGAGCCATTGAGATTAAATGGATCTTCAAGAGGAAGACAGACGTTGATAGTAGTGTTACTATCTACAAAACTAGAATTGTCGCAAAAAGGTTTTCGACAAGTTCAAGGTGTTGACTACGATGAGAGTTTCTCACTCGTATCTATGCTTAAATATGTCCGAATCATGTTAGCAATTGCCGCATTTTATGAAATCCGGCAAATGCATAAACAAAACTGCATTCATTAATGGATTTATTAAAGAAGAGTTGTATATGATACAACCAGAAGGTTTTGTCAATCCTAAAGGTGCTAACAAAATGTGCAAGCTCCAGCGATCCATCTATGGACTGGTGCAAGCATCTCGGAGTTGGAATATGCGCTTTGATGAGATGATCAAAGCATATAGTTTTATACAGACTTGCGGTGAAGCCTGTATTTACAAGAAAGTGAGTGGGAGCACTACAGCATTTCTGATAAGTATATGTGAATGACATATTGTTGATCGAAAATAATGTAGAATTACTCTACAAAGCATAAAGGAGTGTTTTGAAAGAAGTTTTTCAAAGAAAGACCTCGGTGTAGCTGCTTACATATTAAGCATCAAGATCTATAGAGATAGATCAAGACGCTTGATAAGTTTTTTCAATGAGTACATACCTTGACAATATTTTGAAGTAGTTCAAAAATGGAACAATCAAAGAAAGATTTATTGGCTGTGTTACAAGGTGTGAAATTGCGTAAGACTCAAAGCCCGACCACGGCAGAAGATAGAAAGAGAATAAAAGTCATTCCCTATGCCTCATCCATAGGTTCTATAAAGTATGCCATGCTGTGTACCAGATCTATTGTATACCCTACACTGTGTTATGCAAGGGAGTACAATAGTGATCTAAGAGTAGATCACTGGACAGCGGTCAAAATTATCCTTAGTGGAATAAGGAAATATTTCTCAATTATGGAGGTGACAAAAGGTTCGTCGTAAAAAGTTACGTCGATGCAAGTTTTGACACAGATCTGGATGACTCTAAGTCTCGATCTAGATACATATTGAAAGTGAGAGCAATTAGCTAGAGTAGCTCCGTGCAGAGCATTGTAGACATAGAATTAACAAAATACTTACGGATCTGTATGTGACAGGCACGTTGACTAAAATTATCTCACAAGCAAAACATGATCACACCTTAGTACTCTTTGGGTGTTAATCACATAAACGATGTGAACTAGCTTACTGACTCTAGTAAACCCTTTGGGTATAGGTCACATGACGATGTGAACTATGGGTGTTAATCACATGGTGATGTGAACTATTAGTGTTGAATCACATGGCGATGTGAACTAGATTATTGACTCTAGTGCAAGTGGGAGACTGAAGGAAATATGCCCTAGAGGCAATAATAAAGTTATTATTTATTTCCTTATATCATGATAAATGTTTATTTTTCATGCTAGAATTGTATTAACCGGAAACATAATACATGTGTGAATACATAGACAAACAGAGTGTCACTAGTATGCCTCTACTTGACTAACTCGTTAATCGAAGATGGTTATGTTTCCTAACCATGAACAAAAGAGTTGTTATTTGATTAACGGGATCACATCATTAGAAGAATGATGTGATTGACATGACCCATTCCATTAGCTTAGCACCCGATCGTTTAGTATGTTGCTATTGCTTTCTTCATGACTTATACATGTTCCTATGATTATGAGATTATGCAACTCCCGTTTGCCGGAGGAACACTTTGTGTGCTACCAAACGTCACAACATAACTAGGTGATTATAAAGGGGCTCTACAGGTGTCTCCAAAGGTACATGTTGGGTTGGCGTATTTCGAGATTAGGATTTGTCTCTCCGATTGTCGGAGAGGTATCTCTGGGCCTCTCGGTAATGCACATCACATAAGCCTTGCAAGCATTGCAACTAAAAAGTTAGTTGCGGGATGATGTATTACGGAATGAGTAAAGAGACTTGCAGGTAATGAGATTGAACTAGGTATTAAGATACCGACGATCGAATCTCGGGCAAGTAACATACCGATGAGAAAGGGAACACCGTATGTTTTTATGCGGTCTGACCGATAAAGATCTTCGTAGAATATGTCGGAGCCAATATGAGCATCCAGGTTCCACTATTGGTTATTGACCGGAGACATGTCTCGGTCATGTCTACATTGTTCTCGAACCCGTAGGGTCCGCACGCTTAAGGTTTCGATGATAGTTATACTATGAGTTTATAAGTTTTGATGTACTGAAGGAGTTCGGAGTCCCGGATGAGATCAGGGACATGACGAGGAGTCTCGAAATGGTCGAGACGTAAAGATCGATATATTGGACAACTATATTCGGACATCGGAAATGTTCCGAGTGATTCAGGTATTTTCGGAGGTACCGGGGAGTTACGGGAATACGAGGAAGAAGCAATGGGCCTTAATGGGCCTTAGTGGGAAGGACCAGGAGGTGGCGCGCGCCCCTCCCAAGCCCAATCCGAATTGGACAAGGGGTTTGGGGCGCGGCCCCTCTCTCCCTTCCTTCCCCTCTTCCCCCCTTTCCCCCCTTCTCCTAGTTGGACTAGGAAAGGAGGAAACCTACTCCAACTAGGAGTAGGAATCCTGCTCCCCTGGCGCGCCCCTCCTAGGGCCGGCCTCCTCCCCCCTTGCTCCTTTATATACGGGGGCAGGGGGGACACCTCTAGACACACAAATTGATCTTCGTGATCGTTCTCTTAGCTGTGTGCGGTGCCCGCCCTCCACCATAATCCTCGATAATATTGTAGCGGTGCTTAGGCGAAGCCCTGCGACGGTAGAACATCAAGATCGTCACCATGCTGTCGTGCTGACGGAACTCTTCCCCGACACTTTGCTGGATTGGAGTCCGGGGATCGTCATCGAGCTGAACGTGTGCTAGAACTCGGAGGTGCCGTAGTTTCGGTGCTTGATCGGTCGGGCCGTGAAGACGTACGACTACATCAACCGCGTTGTCATAACGCTTCCGTTGTCGGTCTACGAGGGTACGTAGACAACACTCTCCCCTCTCGTTGCTATGCATCACCATGATCTTGCGTGTGCGTAGGAATTTTTTTGAAATTACTACATTCCCTAACAGAAGCTTTGTTTACTAATCTGAAACTAGGTCAAATTTTATAGTAGCAAAAACTTGTTTGAGTTGGTTAAATGGAAAGAGGGTTTCGAGACGAAACTCCACGCGCTTGAATGGCCTGATTCCGTTAAACGAGCGAAAAGATAGACAAAAACTAAGATCGGATCAGAAATCACGATCAGAAAAATCGCGGAATAAATTCGATAAAAGAAAACTCATGAACAGACTAACGAACGAGCGTTCGTTAGTTGTTTTGAACGGGCGAGGAACCGTTCGTTAAAACGAACGTTCGGACGAACGTCCGCTAACTAGAAGAACCGAGAAAAACTAGCGAATCCGAAAAAAACGGATCTAGGGTTTCTGAAAAAAAACCGAACAGTTTTTATAAAAAAAACCGGCGGCGGGGCGCGGTGGCTACCTCCGGCGAGGCGTTCCGGCGGGGCGGGGTGCGGGGCGGCGGGGCTTGGCGGCGGCGGCGGTTGCGGCGGCGAGCGCGG